>NC_132943.1:11343750-11655625 GCF_034638445.1 Ciconia boyciana
GTATAAGCTTACTTTGTAAACTTGGGGGGTTGGCTCAGCTATTTCCTCTGAGTAATAAAGGTTGCATGGAAAACATGCTGATCTTCCATGAAAGGGGAAAATGATGGTAAATAGCATTACATCACGGAGGCATGCTTTCCTCCTTCCCCCTGGCACGGTGAACAACAGTGTCGTAGTCTTTCCTGAGGCCTGGAAGAGATTTCTTACAACGTGAATAAAATCTAACTATTGAATTGCCTTTTTTGCATCTTCCTTCTCTGTTAAAGTTCTGGCCACTGATGCTGTATTCTGTCACTGTGTTCTGGCCACTGATGCTTACGGGATTTTCATTTTTGACTTAAGTCTCTCCTTTCAAAACTTTACTTTTAGGTTTGAATTTTTTGAATCTTTGGAAGATGTCAAGAAAAGGACACTGGACATCGCAGTGAAAAACAGCAGGCCGTTCATTTCACAGGAAAGGAAGGAGCTGGGGAAAGTAAGTTTAAAGAAGTTGCACGACTGATTTAATAGAGCTGAACAGTCTGAGTGATTCCTGTAAAAATGCGGTTCTGCTAAGGCTCAGTAATAGGGCTAGCAATCTGGAAACGACTTCTTCTGCCAGATTTTCATCTGAAATCAGGCTGTATCCACGTGGAAGCTTGTGTGGTCTTATGTGATCCGTGTGCCGTGCTGCTTCATTTCAGAAGGGTGCTCCTGAAATAAAAACATGTTTCCCGGGATCTGCTGCCACCCGTTTGGGGAATGGCTCCAACAGTGTAAACATGAAGCTGAGAAAGACGTGTGATTAAAACCCAGAATTTGCCCACGGTGCTTTAAGCTTTCTGTGAACAACTTTGATTCTGTGAAAAGTAAACTGGAATCGCTTCTTCAGTGATAGATAAATTTCCAAGTAGTGCTGCTAAGAAACTGAGCGGCAGGGCGGAGGCTGGCTAATGCCTCTGTCCTGGGCAGGCAGGAAGCTCGTTTTCCCTTGAGCCAGAGCTGCAGCCCTAGAACTTGAAAGTGGGTCTGACGTGGGAGGAGCGCTAGCTTAGCTGATCAATTTGTATGCTGGATAATATACAAAGAAATAAAATTTGTTTTTTAAAGGTGCGGATCGACTTGTCACAGGAGGACTTAATAAAAGGTTTTGCACAATGGTAAGTTTTCATCTCCATACTTTCAAACCCTTCTAATTGCTTTGCTGGGAGTTTGCATGACTGCTGTTGGAGTGCTGGGAAAAGGGCTGTGTGTTTTGGTGAGCAAGAAGAATACTTGACCGGCAAACGCGGTGATAACTTGAGCTAATCTGGTAGTTTTATCTAAGCTGTATGTTAATCCAGTTCCTAGTGCAATACCTGCCCTGTGAAGCAGTTTTAATAAGAGGCCTATATGTCAATTATAGTCTTCAGCATATTTTAAGTTACCATAAAAGCCACTGGGTCACATAAGTAAAAGAATTTTTATTAAAGTAACCTTGCAACAAATTTTAACTGGGGTAAAGATCTTAACTAAATTAATACTCTGATCAGCAATATATATATATATATATATATATGATAAAACTTTAATTACAAAGCATTTATAGAAACTATTATAATAAGCCACTTAGAGTTTTGCTTGTATGTTCATTGTGGTTCAGACCTAAACCTTAAGCATAGGTCTGAGGCAAAGATTAAGAGCCAGGGGTTTTTTTTCCCCTTCTACGTCTGTAGTTAATGGCAGTAGTTCTTCCTTCTTTCTCCTTCAATGGAGCCCAAGGAATGCAGCGTGGGTAGTCCAGGAGCTTGCCATCCACCCAGGCAGTGAGCCAGTACTGGCCAGCGGGATAGGAAAACCAAGTTCCCCTGGCCCAGCTTGCGTCTGTGCCTCGTAAGGATATGGCAATTATGGGAGTAGGAGAAAAAGGGCGCATCCAAAGTCCCTGGTAAAGAGCTGAAGTTTGAGGCCATCTCTGAAGCCTCCTTTGCCATGCTGCCGACAAAGCACAAGCAATAAAGCAGCCCAAGTTCTCTCCATTGTGCCAGTTAAAACTTTAAAGAAAGTCTTAAACTGCTATAATTACTTATTGTGTCTGTCTTGCAGGTATGAGCTGACAAGGAGTAGACGCAAGAAAAATTGATTTCTTCTCATGTACATAAGTTACTAATTTTTCAACTTTATATGAATGTACATATCTCTTGTAATTAATGTGTTTTGAACAGTCACTGCAAATTTGAAGCAGTCTCAGTTCAGGACATGTAAATTTAATGATCCTACTCAGAGATTAGTTCTCACTGAAGTAAAAAACCACACACACACACATTGGGAATAATTTGTCCCTAGATATGTTCTTTATTTTTGCTGTTTCTGGCATATCTCCCCCAAAGAACCCTGAAGTACAAATACTCTCTTAAGAAAGTGTCGTACCTGGAGATATTTTAGACTGTCAGCTAAGTGTCATTACTTTGCTTGGCAGTCTCATTTCCCCAGGATCCTATTCATGTTGTTTTAACATGAAATCATTGTACTTTTAAAAGAATAAGTATTTAAACAGCATTCTCCAGCTGTGGGGCTACAGAACCCATTGAAAGAAACTGTTTAAAACTTGAATAGCAATTGTTTTTTCAGAAATTGATATTCCACTGTTCAGAAGTATCTTAGCAGATCGTGGCTGCAGGTGTGTATATAATGAGCTTCCAAAAGCAGGGAGATTAGTTTACCAAGATGTCATTAAGGTTTTAGTTTGTGATGCCTTAACATGTTTTGTTCTTTGTTATGGTACATTTCAAAATCTTGTAAGCCTTGATAGTAAAGCACTCTGCCTGAGGAACAGCAGAGTTTTGTAAACTAAGCTTTATTAATATTTGAGTGAAATATACCAAAATATTTTTGGAAGGTTGGTGTACTTGCTTCTGTACAATAAACTTCTAACTGTCTTGCATAAGAAACTTGCTCTATGCCTTTCTAAAACTGACTTTTGAAATATGACCATGGTAACTTCAAATCCATGCTAGGCAGTAAACCATAAACCATTTGCAGCAAGCTTCAAATATTTTTGGCCTAGATTACATTAACCAAGTCCAGCTGGGTCCATGACCAGAAAGAATATTGACTCAACAACAATTTGCTCGCATCCCAAACTTATCTGAAAATGTAAACAACATTTTAAAATAGGTTCTCCAGGGAACCAAGACAGGCAAATGATGAAAGTGTTATGGCTAAGGCTGTTAGAGCACCTCTATCTCACAGTTACCATGTCAGCAACATTCAAAATGTTCAGTGGTTACAGTAGGTCTGGCTTTGTGTGGGTTCAGTTTCCTAAACTGATACAGAGCATATTGGTTCTCTCTCTAGGATTGAGTAGACCAGTTGATAGCAGTTATAATAAGTTTTCCTTAAATTGACCATGAAACAAGAATTAAGAAAAATGAAAAAAATGCCACAGCTTTTATTTACGTCAAAAACTCTGACACTGTTGATTAGGGTGAGAGAGGTTAGAGGTAGCTGTAATGTCATAAGCATCAACAGGTACATTCACAGGTAAGATAGATCTTGCTAGAGAAGACCAGACTAACTCTTAACTAGCTACCAATTTCAAATTTCGCACAGTAGGTAAAATATCATCCAGGTTACTGATCTCTGAAACAGAATTAAAAGCAAAAGGGTAAGGCATATGTACCTAGAACATCTTCAAGTTCAGCCAAAATTCTAACTTAAATGTTAGAAATACAGCTAGTGAATAAAATAAACTCCTCGCACCTTTTAATGCTTTTGGGAAAAGCTCAATTTAGCTTATCTGAGGAGTAATATGATTGAATATATGCAACCCCATGTTCAACGAAAAAGTATTTTGGTCACTTCCTGAGGAAAGATAGAAAGAAGAGGAGAGTGAGGCAAAAGTTAGCACCTTCCCTCACATCCTCCTTGTGTTTTAGCACACCAGGAGTAAACAAAACCCTTGTTAGCTATTTAAAGTTTTAGGAGGAAGTGTTGGCATGAAGATAATTACAACTGTTGCAAATATTACTCACCTAGAAGACAGAGCAAATCTTGAATGAGAGCTTGAAATGGTGGAAAGAAGCACTCGTGTTCTTCTAGCTTATTGATTATACTGAAATGTGCAAGTGAGACAGTCAGATAAAAGGTGCGAGGGCATTTTAAGTTCATCTCCTTGGCTGTTTTGCTGTACTATGTCGTGTCTTTCTGAAAACACCGCTACTTAGGTAGTATATAAAACCATCTACACCAAAAATGTGTTCTCAAGTTCTGAAACCTGCAGCCAACAAGTGTTAGCTGTCAAAAGAGGATCTTTAATTTCACTATTTATGCCCTATACACATCCTTCCTTTGCTCCTTACATGGCACCAGGTAATTTTTGGATTGGAACATTGGTCTGTGTATGCTAAATATACTGCCTGGGGGTGGAGCAAGGAATGTTTTACAAGCAGCTATTCTCTAGTTAAAACTTTGAGGAGTGCAGAAAGGTTGAGGGAGTTAGTATTGTTAACACAGCATGTGTCAGACTTGCTGCCTGCTGCAATTAATTTTTAGTATGTTTGCAGAGCCCATGCTGAACGCAAGCTCTTATAGTCGGCTACCAAGTATATGCATGTTCTCATCTGTTGAAGGCAGAACAAGATTTGTCCAGCTCCCAAAATATTTGTAGGCAGCTTGAGGCATATGTTCTCTTAGCAACTAATATGCTTCAATATTACAGTCGAAACCTTGCAACACTTTCTCCTCCCCACCCACGTGCAGTATTTGCTTTGTCTCCATATGAAACACACATCCTATTCAGGGTTATTTGATCACCTTATCCATGCAAACCAACAAGGTGTTTTGGAACCTTCTGGCCTTAATTTTTCTCTTTGCCAGCTTCATCCTCTTGAAAGTATTCAAGGTTTGTTTCACGCAGGATAGCAGTAACTCCTTTAACTGTCACAGCTCACTCCTTCGTAACAAATTATTAAAGTTTCTTTCAGTATCGGCTTTAGCCAGTTCTCTCAATTACTACATGTGATGTTTGAAGAACGGTCACCAATGGAACAGCCCCACATACCTGTGGATGTCTTGGGTCCCTAGAAGCTGCTGTACCTGCTCAGTCACGTTCTCGTTAATTATATCACGCAGTTTCCCAACAGTATCCACTACCACAGTGGGTGGAGCTGAACTGTCTGTGGAAAAACAAACACTTCATGTTTCTTAGAACAGTAATAACAGGAAAGTATTTTAGACACAATCCAATTCTTGCAGGTGCCCAGATTTTAGTTGGTTTTCACACATCTAGGCATACAAGTTCCACCATTCACAGAAAACAAAGTGCCTGTGGTCAGAAATAAACTAATGTTTGCTAGGAATGGTGAATCTCTCACTAATCCTTTAATGGCTACAAAACTTGTCAGAGCTGCGTATTTTCACAGCAGAGATGGTACTAAAGTGCTCCCTACAATGTCAGTGGAAATCTGCCAACTGAAGTTATATATAGAGAGAGAGTTATTCGTTAGGTTCCTGTAACACAGCAGAATCATGGTATAGGGGCTAGGCCAACAAGGAACCTGCTCAATAAATACTTTGTTAACAGCCAGAACTTGTTTAGGTATTGGATTTTACCTGCTTTGACTGCTGTGATTCAAGGTAACAGGGTCCTTGTCCTTTTCTCCCTCAATTCCAGAAGAACTAGCCTTGGAGAAGGCATCCTTTGAGCTCCATTGGTTTGCCATTACAGGGAGACATGAGGCTTCCTCATCTCCCGTGCTGGCTGCAGGCAGGAAGACTGCTTCCCTCCTTGAATGAGGCTCAGAAGACCTTAGTAGTCCAGGAGCCTGGCTCTCGGGCTGTACACCCTACAGCGCAGCCAAACCTTTAAACCCAAGAGCAGCTGTTCTCCAGAAGTACAAACCAGAAGAGAATGGGTACTGGGAAGTAACTAGGTATGCCTGCGAGTACTGGCACTTAGTTTTTGACAGTCAACAACAACTTTTTTTACGTTTAGCAGCATAAGAAGGAAGTTTCTGAGGACTGGACATAATTACACTTGAATGAGTTACTGAGTTGAAATCTACAGCAAAGGCTGAGTTTTTTCTTAAACTTGGTATCTTTCAAGTAGAGAATGAAAGATGGTCAAGAAGAATTATGAAGTCAGCTCACAGGAAACAAAGCTTTGTGGAAAAAAAAAATAAAATCAATTTTATCTGTTATTCATTTCTTCTGCCTCCCTGGTATTCCTCAGCAACTGCTAAAGGCTTACAAGTAATGGGGTTTTGCTATTTAAACTCCCAGTTGACAGCAACCTATTTTTATCTTCGCAGTGAAGAATATACCTAGTTTACTCATTTCTCAGCAGCTCAACATGTTTTCTATGAAGAGATCAGGCTTTCACTTGTCATCTTCTTCCTTTGGAAATGGTCTGAACAAATGCTAGGTGGTAAGTCTTTACCTAGTTCCAGGAGCTCATGGAGATTTCTCATAGCATTGGTCATTTCCCCAAGCCTTGTGTAAACCTCATTCATTCGTGGATAAACGCCGTTCAGAGAATTCACGTCAAACAACTTCTGGAAGTGAGAGACTATTGCAAACAGGGTTGGTAGGGACGGCGTCTGGCTGTTCTGTAGCAAGCAGAAAGAATAACTTGTCAACGTTATTGCTTAACAAAGCAAGGATTCTTTTAAACCGTGAAACATTCTCAAAACTGGTATATGAAGAAAAACGGGTGTAACTACCCTTATTAAATCACGGCGTTTCAAATATTCTGAAATCTGAAGACGTACTTTAAAGTTTTCAGACACAGATATCCAGCAAACCAAAAATACTCTTTTGAAAGCTTTCTTCTCTGTTGCTTAGTAAGTACCTTGATGTATTCTCAATGCTGACTGAGAAACAGACAGAACAGGATAATGCCTGAGACTACAGGGCAATGCAAATTCATCGTTGGTCACACATCGTTGGACTTTGATTAAAGCAGTCTTCCCCAAGCTGAATTTATCCATTGTGTTAAAATAGTCTTTGACTATTGAATACCTTGAAACAGCTATTTCTGAAACTCTGCAAGGCTTTAAAATGCACAAATCTCATCACTGTGTGAAGAATGCATTTAAGAATTCCACAGTAACTTGTGATTATAAACCCCTGGTAAGAATTACCTTTTCCTTATTTTCTATTTCTTCCAAAATTGCATCTACTGTGAACTGGAGGTCTTCAACTCGTATGGATTCTCTGTTATCCTGTGGATCTGCAGTGTGCCAGGGCACCAACTCCAGAGACAGCTTTCTCAAGGACCTATGCAAATCCTTTCAAAAGAAGGGAGGAGACACAACTTATTTTAGTAACTTCTTAAAGTTGTTTTTATTATAGAAACGGGCAGATTTTCTGTTTCTCATGTGCAAAAACATTCCAGTACTGGAGACAGTAAGGTTTTCATTTTCACGGAATTTAAGCACAGGATCTTGCTTACATTCTTTCATATAAAAGGAATGCTGATAGTCTAAAAATTAAAGTACTTCATATATTGTAGTTTCAGTGAAATAAAAGTGTTGGTCACAGAGAGTTTGGTTTTCAAAAAAATTACTTAACTTGTATTTAGATCAAAAAGTTACTGTTCTGGCAAGACAAAAGGAAGAAAGAGAATGCATCGTCATCAATGTGCAAAGTACGTAGACTCTAAAGCTTAAGTGTCTTCTTAGGGACTCAGCCAGTGAACAAAAACATTTGGACGATATACACAGAGGAACATCTCTGGCCTGTAGACACACTGCACATTTTTCACTTTACTATGGTTTTAAGGTGGTATATAAATGGACAGCAGAATTATTTTTAAAATTTAACACCAAGTCAGGCAATAACAAAAGCTACACACAGAAAAAAACCCTACATATAGGGAGAGACCGAGGAGTGGTCAGCAGGTTAAAGGAAGAATATAAAGCCAAGTACAATAATGCATTACCTTTAGGGCCATTAGCTGATCTGCCCACATTTCTATAGTAAGCGGAAGGTGCTCAAATCCACATTCCTGTCCATTCTCTTTAATATAGTTTTGCACTGGCCCTTTACTGCGCCTGTATATTAATGGAGGAGCTCTTGGACTTCGCAAAATGGAATCAATATGGGACAAAACCTTCAACACCAAATAACAAATGTTATTGCTCAAATATGTATGACATTTTATAATAAAATCCCTCTCCACCACAGTCATGATTGTCTAAACGTTAAATCATAAATAGCTCCAATAAGTTACTATTGATGGATTTTACAGATGCATTCAAAATGTAATAGATTCAAAAATTTAAAAATATACTAGCTAGAAGATATGTAAAAGTAATGCAAATATACTTCCCTTTGAGGGATACTTAACATTTATCCACTTGAGGCATTGTTACTTCCACAGTTTACATTTTGCTAAGTTTTAATATATTTGCGCTTTTTTTAAAAATTCAAATTAAAATAAAAGCCATTATCTCCTCAGGCATGTTTAAAACCGTAACATACGGATCTGTTCTGCCCAAGACCTTAAACAAATCCCCTGTCCTGAAAAGACTTCAGCTAAATCATTGATTTGATGTTTGCCAACCTAGTCTCTGCTTCCTTGCTGCATTTTCAGGTAGTTTACACCAAGATAGAACAATTAAGAACAAGCCTACATTAACTGCCAAATCCAGAACATTACGCATCTTGTGTGGAGGACTTCGTATGAACTCTTAGATTCAAAATAGCATGCTTCAGTTTATGTAGTTAAACAAAACTCATGTATTATATTTCATTGTAACAGTGCTAGATACACACAGTACAGATAAAATTTGCATACCTGTAAGTATTGCTGGCAAACTGCCTGCAGCTGATCTACTCCTGCGATACTCTCGGGTTCTTTCTTTTCTTCTGTTCGTTCTCCAGTACTACTCCCCGAAGATCTACACGCCAAATACATACAGTGGGTTACACAAGTAGCCTTAGCAGGAGACACTACTTTCAGCTGGATTAAAGAACCAGGTATGTAGCACATATACTTAACACCTACAAAGTAAAATCTCCATTTTATGATGCCTGCCAATAGAATTCCATCAAACTGAACTAGCTGAAGAACATAATACTTAATGTAAATATTGTTAATTTATCTCAAGTCTCCAGGTTGAGGTTATTCCAGACTGCATGCTAATTTAGAAGGGACACCACCAGATGTACAGTTGTTCTGTTACCAGAGGTTCTACTACAGCTGAAGACTTAAAATCCAGATTTTTACTCAAAAGGGTCAAATTCTGTGCTCACAGTCTTTATCTGCTTCTGCTTGAACATCTTCCCAGGTTTACTATATATAGCTCCCTACCCCTCTTGTCAAATCTAAGATTACTTTCTCTAAAACTACCATCTAAATCATACCCACTGCATGAGAGAAAAGACCATTTAAATATACACAACGTGAAATGAAGAACTGAACATTTTAAAAGTTTAAGTGATGTCTTTTTCAGGCTGTAAAATATTTAGCGTTCAGTATACACATGCACAAATGATTAAGTGAAATTACAGATAAAACCACTTTGTCAGTACTGGAGCTCTAATACCTTCAATGTATTTTCTTAGCAATGTTTCAGAAGAAAACTAAGTCAATTTCTAAGAATAATATGGATATAACTTCAGTAGCCGCAACATTTTGCCAACTCATACTTTCTCATTCATAATCCATAATGTAACCAGTAGCTTGCTTTATAGCTCACAGAAGCAGCAAACAACACAGTTTGGTCCTGTCCATATTGCCTGCGATAGCCTGACTCAAATCAAATCCAGAAAGACAAAACGAAATAAAAAAGACACACTGCTCTGCCCCCATTTGGAGACCGTGCCATCATTTCAGAGACTCACAGGGTATCTTTGGAGATACAGTAGCATTTGCTGCCCACAACCAGGCTCCAAGGAAGGGTGATAAGGTACATGCTTTATGAGCTACTATCTACATTACGGGTTACAGAGTATCTTTGCCTTAAGAAGTTCAGAGGATTCATGAAAGTTACTGAAGAAATATACTTACTGGATAGTTTTCTTTAAAGTTTTCTCTAGTTTCTTCACTTGGTGCTTGTAAAGTTTTAATTCTTGTGCAGTTGGTCTGTTAGAAAGAAAAAGTACCATATTATATGTCTTGCATTTGAAGGTATCTATAAAACTCAGCCAAGTGAAAAAGTAAGAAAGCTTTGCCAGGGCCGCAACATCATTCTGGAAATGAAATCCTGCAACATTTCTGTGTGGCAACAACAAGAAACAGCAAAATAACCATTAGCAGTTGTCTTATTAAGACTGTAGGGAGGGAAGGCTGACTGCTGCTGCTATACCTTACTTCTATGCATCGCTTTTGAAGGCAGATTTCATAGTTTACTTTTACAATTGCTGGTGCTTTCAGTTTCTTTCTTTGTAAAGCAAAGTCTGTCGAAGTGCCCTTACAAAGAATTATACTTATCCTTTCTCACCTTATTTCCAAATCTTTCCTGAGATTTATATTTTCAAGCAAAAGCTGTTCATTCCTGGCTTTTGTTTCAATGAGTTGCTTCTGGAAAGACTGCAACATAGACTGTGTTATTTCTTTTATTTCACTCATTCCATAAACAACAAGCTTAAACACTTTAAAGTACATATGTGTTAAGAAGGGTTCCCATTTGCCTATATAGCAAGAAAGCATGGATGAGGAATTAGCAACTAAGATCAAGAGCCTGCTGCACTAGACCGCAGGTGGAGAACCTGTGATTACGGAGGTCTATTCAGTCCCCAGCGAAGACGACTCACAACATAGTACCGAATCCTTGCATAAAGACAGCGAACCCTGCCCAGAGAGGTTACAAATTAAGAAGACGTGATAAGAACAAGGGGCTGGAAATCAAACACATATATGTTTCTATGTGGCTCTTGAAGGGTTACCATTTAGAGATCTGCACTGACTTATTCTTAGCAGTTCCATACCGTGAGCAGTGCTCTATAATTAGGAGTAGCATCTAGATTTAAGAATTCTTCCTTGCTTTTTACTTCTCTCTGTACCTGGTCTTCATCTTTTTTATATTGCCTATTGGGAAAAATAAATTGTTTCAGCTTACTGTAATTCGATTATCTCAAAGATCTAAGTTGGCTTCGTTAGCAGTTATGTATGATAATAATGTTTCCATAAACTGCAAAGTAAATAAAATAGAAATTCTGCCCTAAGATCCACTGCTCTTCTCTATTATTTCTGGGAAGCTGTTTCATATACTAATTAAGTGCACTTATTCCTTGAGAGAAATTCCAGTACAAGCAAATCCCATTTCAGTTTTCAAGATAATAATCTCAAATTATAGGAATGTCTCAGGTATCTGCTTGTTGCTTTGTACCATGTAGGCACCGCAATAGAGCTGAAAAGCTGGTATTCCTTTTGTTTAGGGAGATCAGTTGACTGAGCACTGCTAATACAGTAATTCTTCTGCCTGTGAACCATGGCAAAAGGGGAAGGGAAAGAAAAAAAAAAAAAAAAAAAGAAAAAGAAAGAATTATAGCTCAAGTGTCTAAATGCCCCCAACTTCCTAGCTGTCCTGGCCTCCTGACTGAGCAGCTGCCTAGCCTGACTGACAGCTATTCCCAGAAGAATCCAAACTTCCACGACCATTACAATCCTTTGCTGTTTCTTACATGCTAGTGACATCTGGAACACAGAATATTTACCATTACAAGCTTTAAGAACAGTCAGGACTAAGAAAATTTTGAACAGCAGGGCCATAAGGCATTAGATAAGACCTACCTTAGCTCCTTTTTCATTTGACTAATTTGAGATTCATAATAATCAATTAGACAAAGGAACCTGAAGAAAGGAAAAACGGTATTTTGAATTTCAGATATTCTCAAAAAAATCATGCTTGAAAGATACTGTGATGACCCCCTAGGAACAGGCCCGCTTACAGAACTGCGCTGCACTTCAGAAATGACCACATCGAATAGTGGGTTCTCTCATATCAAACACAATCACAGTTTTCCAAAACAGAAAAGTAGATACATTAACTCTGTACTAGACTGAAAGTGGCAAAATTGTTCAAGACGAGACAAAAGCTAAATCCTCCTGACAGCCTCCTCATCTTGTGACTATGTTTACCCAGCAATCTTAACAGCGTGGCAGTCCCGAGTGCTAGGGCTCAGCAACCATTGCGGGAGGTAGGGAGCACAGGTCCCACATAGCCTGAGAACATCTGTCTCCAAAGAAACTAAAACTGCTTTCCAAGTAAGTGGCTGCAAAAAATAGAGCCACAAAAAACTGAACAGCTGAGAAACCGCCTGTCCTCTTGAGCACTCTGAGATTGTCTGTTTTGGAGGGACAGACGAGAAAGCACAGGGAACCAAATTCAGTGAGCCTTCTTCTCATACAGCGAGGGCAGGAGAAAAGGGCTGTACACACACAATCCCTTTTAAATGCTTCCCAGGTAAAGGTTACTAGAGAGGCCTGGAAAACCAGGCGACATCAGCACAATAAAGTGATGGCTACCTGAAGCCTAAGAATTGGCAAGTCTCTGATTATAGCAGAACTATGGAGATCTTACTGCAAGAGACATAGGCTTGGAATACTTTCTCAGAACTGTCACTAAAGTACCTGGGAAGCCTTACAGCAAGCCCGCAGTCAGCAGTTGCAAAGACCACTTGCACTTCAGAAGTGACTGCAACCTGGACAGGTTTTTTTGGGGGGTGGGGGAGGGGGGGGGTGGTGTTTGTTGTTTTTTCAATTTACATTTTAAAATGTTAGAACCCCAGGATGAGATCACCCTAGCAGATACTGCAGTTCCAGAGTAGAGTGAATCATTCCCTTCTCTTTGCTGACACCTAGTGTATACAGGGGCTAATAACTTTTTACTTTCTGCCATAGATTTATCCAGCTCGCATTTATTATACAAGAAAAAATTACTGCATTGATGTACCTTTACATGTATTCATATTTCAGCTTGCACTCCTAAGGTCTCCAGCTTTTTTTTTTTTTCATATAAATATCGAGAACAGTTAGTTACTTTAAAATCTGTTTCTTCATTTAATGTTACAGGTCATTCACCAATATAAGAAAATTGCTTACTGCTGATCCAGAAGAGACTTAGGAGCTCTTTTGCAAAACCGACAAAACGTTTTGTTTTGAGTGGCAATGCACCGTTGCTCCTCCATCCCAACTTTGCACAGCTCCTTCTGCAAACGGGCAATAATCTCTTCCTGTTCTTGCAGCTTTTCCTGCTGCTGTTGATATTTTGCCTGTGAAGAGATAATGGGAGCATACAAAATTATTCTAACCCACAAGCTGGAGACTTTACTGCACATGCCCAAGTATGCACCTGGTCCCAAAGAAGTTTAGTACTCGGTTTTTAGACATACTGAAGAGGCAGTGGAAGAAGAATAAAGATATTTTTCTAAGTTATTGCTAGAAAATTCTGTATAGATTGAAAAATCTTAGCTATAAATAGTGTACTAACTCTATGACCCAAGATTCATGTTTATTTTGATCAATGTAAATATTTTTAGAGCTTTTAAAAACAGTCAAAAGTTTGAATCCTTAGACAGCCCTATCTGAATTACCTGTGAAACCTGTTGATCTTTTTGAAGTTCTTTGACTTGATTCTGTTGCTGGCAAACTTTAGCTATTGTCTCATCTTCCAGCTGACAAATTTTGGACTTAATGTTTTTCACCACATTTTCCAAATCATTAGCCCGCTGTTCCTGTCGAGATGCCCTACTTTGTTCCTGTCGTACCTCATCTCTAAAAAAAATAAAATAAAATAAATCCCTGATTTAAATTAAACTCATTTCACTAAGTACAGCAAAGGAAGCACAGGCCTGACAAACATTATCTGATGACACTCAATAATAAACTGTGGCAGCAGGTACAGGAAATATGCTGGTATGGAAAGTAGCAGCAGATGAAATAACATAGGAGCTCAAAAGGAACTAGGCCAACACTGCTGCATATTGGACAAAAATCTCAGGAAAAAGGCCTTAGACCTCAGGTGTGACAAAAGCTCCACCTGGCAGGAGATGGACACTGGTAATACTTTTGCTTTGCATTAGCAAGTAAGTTCCTTCCACTGGGTCTTACCTAAGACAACGATTAGCCTCCATAAGCCCCTGCATCATTTTCTGCTGTCGATCAGCGTCTTCCACCAGCGTTTTTAATGCAAGTCTTATTCCTAGAGAAGACTGACTGTCTAAGACAATCATATCTGGAGATACATAAAATAAGCAAAGTCATAATGAAAGACTTCTAGTAGCTGAAGAAGATCACATCTCTGCTACCATTTGGAAGCGACAGCTTTAGAGATGCCTTATGAACTTAGGCTCACTATTTCCAGATACAAAAACTTGTAAAATTAGCATTTCCTTACCTGATACATTTCTGCAGCTTTGGGGGGCAGCAAGACTCACTGGTTTCAACCCACGACGCATTAATAGCTTGTTTAAGTTTTCCCATTCTGCCTTCTCTTGCTGCCATTGAGAGAAGGGGAAGAAGAGACAGACATGCGAGTTCTCAAGATCAGCTCACGGTCTCCTGTCTTTCCTGCTGTGCAGTGGAGGATACCAAATGCCCCCAAATAAAAACAAACCAACCCCAAACCCCCAAGAAGCCCCAGCCACCGTAGGAGGGCTTGTGAGACTTTCCAATAGGATCTGCAAAAAATATGGGGAAAAAGTGTATTTAACAATATACAGAATATTCAGTTCTCCTGATCACTATTAGAAGGAGAAATATGTGCAATGAGTACAATTTACCTTTTTAAAAAACCCAGACAAGCGGCCCTCGGGTAACCCCAATGCACCGGGGCTGCAGTGGGCCTCGACCCCCTGCCCCAGCCCCGAAGAGCCCTCGGAGGAGGCGGGTGCCTGCTTCGGGGGTTTATTGTTTTTAACCACTTGCTTTTAACCACCAAGCAGTAACAACAGCCACCTCAGCTCCACCACGGTACCTCTGTCATGGCGAGGGACTCCCGCTCTGGGACCGCCGGCGAAGGGGACCGGGCTCCGCGCCGCTGCCCGCAGGCGGCCGCCGGGACGCAGGAGAGGAAAGGGGTCGGTTACCAGGACGCGGAGCCTCAGCAGGTCCCGGGCGGCGGCGGGGCACAGCCTGGTTCGGGGCTGCCCGCGGCGGGAAGGCGCGGAGCCGGTCGGGAGGGCGGTGGGCCGGGGGTAACGGCCCGCCCGCCGCCGGCGGGGAGGTGAGGGGAGGGGAGGGAGGCGGGCGGCCGCGGGGCGGCGCTGGCCGCACGCCGCCATTTTGAGGCGCGGGGAGCCGAGGGGGAAGAGAGCCCCGGTGAGGTAGGAGCGGGGCCGGGAGCGGCGGGGCGTGAGGCCGGGCCTGATCGCCCGCCCGCGGAGGCCTGATCTCTCCTCGGGCGCCTGGGAGCTGCCCTCCCTTCCCGCCCCGGGGACGCCCCGACATCGCCTGGCGGGATGGCCGGGCCCGCCCGGGCTGAGGGAGCGTCTCCCTGGGCTCCTTGGAGACCGCCCGGCTGCTAGAGGAGGAGGAGGAAGCAGACCGCGTCTCGGCGGCGAGTGCTTCCGCCCGCTGCCACGGGCCCGGCCCGGAGGAGGGGTGGGACGTGCCGGGAAACCTCCCTGGGCGCCGCCGGGCCAGCCGGCCGCGGGGCTCTGCTGCCTGAGCTCGGGCGAGCGCGGCCCGGAGAGGAGCGGCGTGTTCTCCCGGGGCTGGAGGATCACGGCGGTCAGCAATACGCTCTTTGAGGAGGGGTTTAGAAAGGTGGCTGCCAGGACTTAATTTAAAACCCAAAAACTTTGCTGGCAATAAACGTGGGTGGTGGGGAGGAATTTGCCGTCTCTGGAGTTCGTATACTTCCTAGTGCACCATCCCCCGCTCTCTGCTACCAGGCACGGATTAGGTGGATGCAGAGCGGTAATCCTATCCTAGTTTTCAAAACAAGTCCTTATGTATAAAGAAGTAAATCTCATTTTGGGCTGTTGACTTGATTAACAGAAAATGAGTCGGTCGGCGGTTAGTACAAATCCGTGTCCTTGGATTCGAGCCAGTGAGTGAGTGTCTGAGGGCTAACTGCGGCAGGCATCCCCCGTCGTGTAGTGATGTATGGCTTTCCCTTCGGACTCTTATGGTATCGACTGGCCTTCAGGAAACAAAGCTGGCCTAGAGTTTGGTTTTTGTACTCAGGTTTGATTGGAAAAAAAAAAAAGTGTATTACCAGATTATTTGTTTAAAAAAAAAAATTGGAAATTGCGTGTTCCGGGATGTTTCCTAACCCTTTCAGCATTGATCCTAAATTATCTGCTAAACTCATGCAGCAGGGTTGTGTACTGTCAGGGTGATGCAGTCTCGGTGGGTAGGCTGTAGATGTGCTCCAGGTGCCCTCTCTTCTGGCATTGCTTTTTGTGCCCAAGGCCACTTCTTGGGTTGATTAGCTGGCAGGGACAAGCGTGGGTCTGTCCTGAGCCCCTGGTGCCCACTCCTTTGATGAGAAGGGGAAGGGGGAAGCATAGAAATACACCCCACCTGACTTCCACCGTGTGCCAGGGGATGCGAGCCTTCTCGGAAATCAACCTGTAACTTGAGGAACAACCAAAACAACCTCCTTGGCATTGATTAGGTGGTGTACACTGCTCACTACTGTGAGAATTAAATCCTTATATCCTTAAAACAGTTTCACTGTTTTCAAAACTTATTTTGCAGTTTATGAACAGAAATGTGTGTAATTACTGACAAAACCACAGACAGTAATACAGCAGTGTACTTGAGAGTGTTTCAAATAGAAGCTTAAGTCAGAATGAAGGAGGTTTAATTTTTAAATGCACACTCCTCTGTTATGCTGAAGAGAGACCCTAGAACTTACAACTTCACTTTTAATTCATTTTTCACTGAAAAGTACAATTTATCAAAAATTCACTTATTTGCACTTAAATTATACGTATTGATATGCACAGACTTAATGCAGATAGCTCTTACATAAATTAATCTGTTTACTGAAAATGATAAATTAAAAATATCAGCAGTGTTGTAAAACAGAGTCATGATCTAAAAAAGTCCTAAGTAAGAAACAAGTGATTTCTTTGTGGTTCAGTTCCCGTAGACTTCATGACTGGATTTCCAGGTCAAACTGGTAATGCAATTGTTGAAAACTACTGCAGTGGTTTAGAAAAACAAGAAGGTTGAAACTGTTGCCTGTGCTATTTTACTTTCCCCAAGGTGGCAACAGTCCCTAGTTTGTTATGGTTTGTGACTGAGATGGGCAGCTCTGGAGTTGGTTCCTGCTTTGGTCAAGTTGTCCGTTTCTAAGCTTTTGCTCACAAGTTTGGCAAACCATTTTTCCATCAAATAACAAACAAATTTATGATGTGCTAATAAAGCTAGGATAAATTGCACATAGTACATTTGCCTTTCTGTCTAAGAGGAAAAATTATGTTTGTATTTCATCATATATACGGTAGTGCATGACACTTTTAAAAATGTTCTTTATCTTAAATGGAGAAAACGAGGAAGAGTGAGGCCTCAACACTTCTCTGCTGCTATTCTGCTTTTCTTTTTTTCTTGCTGCTAATTGGATTAAAAGCCATTTTGGTTACTATGGCATCCCGTGAGGAGATTACTGTCTGTGAAGACGAAGTAAGGTAAAAAATCAGAACTTTGGTATGAGCAGATTTGGAAAGATATCCACAGTTCCAGTGGTCACTTAGGACTGTATCTAAACTTTTAAAATTACTTAAATGAAAGGATATCTTGCCAGATCTCCTCCCCTGTGGGTGTTTGTGTGCGCAGTTGCATTTCTGAATGCTGTAGGTAATGTTTATGAGAAAGATTACAGACAAATCTATTAAAACAGGTAATAGCTAAACTGGACATCCTGACTATTTTTTCAAGTTTAAAAAGCTAGAACACTTTCTCAGAGACCAATCAAAATACTGTATTTTAACACCTGGCAAGAAATCACAGAACTGTCCAGAAGCATCTGAATTCTAAGTATAATTTTGTAACCATACTGTCACCTGAAATGGAAGTTTTAGAGGTTAGATGGATACATATGTCTTTGTATGGTGTTTGTCAAAGTGAGCCTGTTTAACTGTCTGTTTATATTTTGTGATATTTTGTCATATTTGAATGTTTGAAAAACATGAAAATATAAGCAGTGCTGTAAGCTGATTCCTTCAAGTCTCATTCTTCATTTGTAAAAAGCGACTTGCCCTGAAGCAGTAAAGCTTTGAACTATAGACATCAGTAATTGAACTCTTTCAACGACAATTAATTTACTTTGTTGGTGTTTCCATAGGTCTCTGTACAGCCACTTAGAGAAGATGACAGATTTGGTGGCTGTTTGGGAAGTAGCTTTAAGTGATGGTGTTCATAAGATTGAATTTGAACATGGGACCACTTCAGGAAAACGTGTTGTCTATGTTGATGGAAAGGTGAAATTGCTATGTGCTCAAAATTCACTATGGTACAGCTTATATAAGTGCACTTCCATGCAACAGGCATCAGAACAAACAAAAGACTAATAAATGCAAGTGAGGTATATTCAGTTGATTTAACTTTACCTAATTTAATGAACTGCATCATTCTTTTTTTCAGTTACAATTAAGGTGTGAGTATTCATGAAGTGTTTTGCTGTCCTTGGGCAGAGGCACTTTAGACATACAGAATATTGTGTATTCATTCATTCTGAAATAATAGTTCAGTATTGAGCTGTTTCCTGAGTTCTAGTTAAATTTATTTTTATACTAAAACATGCATTCGGGTTTATCAGTTAATACCCATTGTCTCTGTTTTATTCTACAGGAAGAAATAAGAAAAGAATGGATGTTTAAATTAGTGGGTAAAGAAACATTCACTGTTGGAGCAGCCAAAACAAAAGCTACTATTAACATTGATGCAGTCAGTGGCTTTGCATATGAATATACTTTGGAGATCAATGGAAAGAGCCTCAAGAAGTATATGGAGAACAGGTCAAAAACAACCAACACTTGGGTACTGAGCTTGGGTGGTACAGACTATAGAGTTGTTCTAGGTAAGTAAACATTGAGTGGCTTCATGTTGCTGCCTTTGAATAAACTTATGTGCATTTAATAGCTGGTAATGAAGAGAAAGCACAGTTCAGTGGCTAGCGCTGTTTCAGTGTAAAATCCTGTGTGGTCTGGAAGTTTGGAATTAGATGCCAAAGACAGTCTGAAAAGTAATGGTCTTGTTACACCTGTGTGAGCCTGCTGTCAGTGTTCTGTTCTACAGCAGCATGGTCTAGATTTAAAAGAAGGAAAAAAAAAAAAAAGGTTGGAAGGAGTTATGGCTTTTGTATCCATAAAGCTGGCCTAGCAAGACAGTTCTTCAGGTGAAGCATCTTATAGAAGTGTTATCTGCGACGTGATCAAACCCGCTGTGTGTGTAAGTTTGTAAACCAGGTAACCAGGCTTTCCTTCCAAAAATCATAAGCCAAGGTCAAGGAGTTTTTAACTGAAGAAGTGCAACAATGTTATTCTATGTTTTTGATAGATTAATAAGCATCCTTTTTCTGCATCACTTCTTAACTACAAATTTAATCTTAAAACTTCAAATTATGTTTCTTCACTTTCTTAATAGCAAGGCCATATGTTTCTTCTCTTCTGCCCCCCTTTCCCAAATACATAACAAGCAGATAGGAGGAAGGGATCCCCTGGGAATTTGTCTGTGGCATCTAGTGGGAAAACTTTCACTTAGGTATTGCTGTATGGTTAGACCTGAAGCCAAGAGATCTGGGGCTATGATTTCTTCTTCAGCCTCAGGACAGAATGAACTGCCCTAAGATGAAGAGGGGCGGTGAAGAAAGACGATTTTAATGCCAGAAACAGATCAGTCTCCTCACAGACTTCTAATGTCCCTGTGCTTACTTAAAAGGCAAGCAGTGTTCAGCTCTCTGCTGATGTCCTGTGGATGACAATGTCAGTAATGTGAATTCTAGAGCAAAGTAATTCAAGGAGGATGTGCTGGGAGAAGTAAAAGAATATTCTGTTTCAGATGAAAAAAATCTTAAGATTCATATTTAAAGTGGTACTTGGGTTTTCAAGGAGATTTTAAGAATACAAACAGTTTGATGGATGTTAAATAATGCTGCTTTTGAATTAAACCCACCTGGAAAAAATGTTAGAGCTTCATTGAAACAGCACGCAAATAATTAGCAGAAATTACTTCATTTTTCTGTCTTCAAGATGTTCAGTTTAAGAATGATTTTCAGTTTAACATCTCTGACAATATTCAGAACAACCCAGTGTTAATAGCCAGGCCTAGGGAGAGGTAAAAATGTATGATCATAGCAACAGTTGTTTGCCCACCGATGACAGAGCCTCCCATCTCTCCAACGCAAGAACAAATCCTGTAACCCAGGTACTGTGGCTAATTAGGAACAACTTTTGGGAATTGAAAGTAAAATTCAACAGTAAATTTTTAAAATTCCTAGATCTTCCTGTCTGTAGGGGAAAACAAAAATATCTTGTTCTTTGTATTTTTTGTTTTCTCTTTCCTCCACAGAAAAGGACACTATGGATGTGTGGTGCAATGGTCAAAAAATGGAAACAGCGGTACGTGATCATTTCCAAAGGCTTTTCCCAGGCTATGGCTAGATAACCAGAGCTTAGCAAAATAAGCCACAGAGGGGCACGTTACCTCACTTTAGCACAGAGTATGAGCATACGCCTAGGCAGCCAGTACACTATTAGTCTGTTCCAAATGTCCTTCACTGTATTTTACAGCTGACAGTATTTCAGTTAGGATGCCAAACATCTGTCTATTTAAGGATAAACAGTACTTTTGTTTACACTTTTTAGACAAGCAAAATAAATCTTCTGGGTTGGTTGTCCAGGGTTTTTAGGGAGAGAACATTCAGGGGAGTGGGAGGGACTTGAGTTTGATGCAGAGTGTAGAGCCACCTCATCCAAACCTGCTCATGTTAGTGGTGACTGAAAGTTCAACACATATAGTCTGTTATGACTGACGACTTTTTTTCTATCTTGAGATGGTCCCTAACACTTCGGGCTTAAGAGTCTTGTTGGAACAAATAAAATCTTTTGTCTTTCTGTCACATCTGCATTAATTTTTAGAGCAGGTTGACAACCAGGAGGCTTAATCTATTTAGTGTCTTTATATTATGATGGGTTTCAATGTGCATACTATGTAGGCTTCCCCGTCCTTGAAGGATATGCTTTCTCACTAGAGAGTTGTCACCATGATTACTACTGCCACCAGTAATCCCCTGGATGAGTACAAATTGTAAAATCAACAGTTTTGCTGTACTTGAGAATAGGATGAAAAGATTCACCAAATGATTCTTCGGTGATCAGGGGAAGAAGCATCCTCTCTCAGTGAATCAGAACTTCTGCTCTTGATTGTTCTCAGCCTTTTCTATAATGTAATAAATGCACTAGGAGATATTCTTGCAAGCTATGAGTACAGGTTTAGTTGCCAAACTGTGCTTGCTTTAGAGTGGCACACAGACTTTTCTACTCTCCCAAAGATGATGACAAAAACACAGCCATGTGTGGCAAAATCCGTAGCAGGAAATTGCATAACTGCAGCAGGAGCTGTGTATCCAAAATACACAACTGTTACACTCAATTCGGGGATCTCTTCATCCTGCTGTAGAAAGTACCACTCAATCCTTCACGTTTTACTGCCACTTCAGCGTAGGTTTGTGTGGTATTTACTGGCTGTACTGCACAACTCGGAAGGAAACTGTCTTTTCTGGTTTTGTTTTACTGACATGGATCAACAACATTAATTCACAAACTCCAACTTTACCATTTCTGATTATGTGTAATTTTGATTGTCATCTAATACCCATAAATCTTTAACTGGACACCTCGACAAAGCCCTGTCTGAGATTCTGCAGCTTTGCTCAGCATTTGCGCTGTATTTGTCACAGGTACCTACGGCTGCTCTAGTTGTGGGAACTGCAAGTAATCTTGACTTTGGAAACAGTCTGATGCGCTCAAGCTTTTATTTTACTAAAATAGCGCGTGCCTGGTTTTCTTCTTGTCTCCTTTCTACCAGGGTGAATTTGTAGAAGATGGGACTGAAACTCACTTCAGTGTTGGTGATCACAGCTGTTGCATTAAGGCTGTCAGTAGTGGAAAACGAAAGGAAGGAATTATTCATACGCTTATTGTGGATGACAGAGAAATCCCAGAGGCTGTGGAGTAGCCTCTAGTTAACTGATTATTGTAGGACTAAGATCAGGAATTTTCAATTACTGTGGTAATTATTTTAATATGTACTACTTGGTACATCTCGTTTGTGCTGGGTTTGTTTTCTAGTTTATGTATATGAAATTATTCTTTTTGAGGACCAGATGAAAATAATTATATACAACCTCTTACACTACCAGTTTTTAAAAAACTATATATAAATATAGAATATATATTATATCACAAAGTGCAGAGAGCACAGGTGAACTTCAGTAGAAATTATATACTAGAAAAAAATCTAGCTATAATAAAATGCAAGATAAATATTCAGTAAGACTGTATCTTTATAAACTGCAGGTGTATGTGGAGGGAGGAGGACGTATGTGCTGGGTATTCAAGTAAGCTGTTAAAATTTTCTCAGTAATTTTTTCTATTAAACTGACTACCAACGTTTTTCAGATGCTGTTAAGAAGAGTTGCAAAGTTAATAAAAAGGTTATTAAATGAAATACATTGTTACCAGTACTTTTGTGACAGTATTAAAAATAATACTGCACTATGAAAACTGTTTTTTATTCCCAGTAGGAGAAAAGATGTTACATTGTGCCAAAAAAAAAAAATTATTTGAGGTTTTCTGAAAACTGATGCTTGTTAGAAATTGTTGCAGTAGTTCAGATACTCCATACTGAATTTTTAAAAAAAAAAAAAAAAGGGAAAAAAACAGGAAAAAAAAATTCCTGCCATGAAACTCCTTTAAAAAAATGAAACCTCTTGAAGCAAGCTGAAATAAGAGCTTATTCTTGTTCAGTGCTGCCTAACAAACCTCAAACCTACAGCTGGGTGTTTTCCTGGCAGTAACATGTGAATCAAGAAACATAAGAAAAAATGGGACAGAAATAGAGGAGAAGAATTGGTTGCTTAAATGGAAAGTTAAAACAGAAATAGACTAATTCTGTTTTCAAACTTCCAGCATACTGTCTAAAAGCAACCTTGGGATTTCTGTGAGAACAAGACATGTATGTGTTAGATGGTTCTTACAAGTTCATGGCGGGAGGGGGTCCCATTTAATGTACACTAAAGCGTAGGCTCACATGGTACAAAAGCTACCCTTTTGCAACAATGTAGACATAGCAAATCTTAAAAATAATTTTAAACCCCCCAAAGTATTATTATATTAATTTAAAACTTTGTTTTGCAATGGTTCTAAAAATTTTTCCACTTGCAACCTCACTTAAGAGTTCAGAATTAGACTTTTATAACATAACTTCTTTTGGACTTGTGAGTGGTTCCTAGCACTATGACTGCTATCTTGGGAGTTGCAGGTGCAGTACAAATGAGCTGGGAGTTCATTAACAAATTATTTTGAAAAGTTTTATTAAATGCTGATTTCATCTGTGTTTTAGGGTTCAGACTGCTCTCTGCTAGCACAGTGCTTTACATGTGGATGAAATGCTTTTCATATGACAGTTGTTGTTTTTTAATAGTTTTATGCGAGCCTTTCTTCTCCCCAGATAATTACAGTTTTAACCATAAATGACTTGTCAATCTAGAAGCAGACGTGACATTGGCAGATGAGCCTTTATTTCTGTATTACAGCACTGTTATAAGCTGGTCAGGTGTTCAGTTAAGGCCATAACTGGTGGTTTTAAATGCTTCAGATTGGACAAATCTGGTAGTAGCTTTTAGTTTGGGGCAATATATTTGTTTTAAATCCTGCTAAGATTGGACACAGTTTCAGGCTTTAGTACAGAAAGTTTCAAAGTACCTGAGAGCTGGACTGAATCCCCTTTTGCGCTGAAAAGAGTATACTAGCTCTTAGGCTTTTCCATTTACTGGCTTCAGGTCACTACAGAAACAACATGGGGATACCTAGCTACAAGGTTGACACTGTAATCTTTAAAAGATATTGGTAAAGGTAGATTAATGGAAGAGCAATTTCAAGCTGTAGCCTGAACCAGTTCTCTGCTATTTTGTAGCCTTTCAAAGAGATTGAACAGCACTGAGAAATCTGAAGCTCAAATACAGTCCAAGTCACGTTCTTAAGACTACATGGAAAAATAACAGGTTAGCTGACAGTGTAATTCATACTTTTTATTTTGAATACATGTATCTACAATGCTCAGAATCTCTTAACTAATAAAAACTGTAACAGCACCTACTGTTAGAAATCATGAAGTATTGCCTCACATTTGTCATAATGATGTGTATTTAATAGCATGTCCCTAACTGGGAAACAGCTTTCACCTGATACAGTCACCTATTTAAGTCAAAAGAAAATTTAAGAATCAAAGGCACAACCAAGACTTCTTGGGTTTCGCTAATATATGCAATATCTGAGATTAAGCAAATGTAATGTAAGAATGGCAACCTACACAAACATCAAGCGTATAGTCACACGCTCAGAACACTTTAAGGCATAAAGTAAATGACCAGATAAATGTTAAACTGTATTTTGTGATGCTTTCCCTTCCTTTTGCAGTCACAGATAATTTTTTTCTAATCTCCTCAAGGTATTGACTTACTTTTTTTGTTCACGGATGTTTCAGAGCACTTTGATTACAGCATTTACTAGGTAGAGCATCCTCTTAAAATCTAAGTACGAGACTTTGTTCTGAGGGCGTCTTCCCAATAGCTACAGTTCTGATTAATTCTTACGCAGGATGCTACTGGTTTCCTCAGAGGGCCGTATACCTCTCCCTCACTTGGGAACAAGTCAACAAATATTGTGGAAGGGCCCCAATGCTGTTGCAAATGACAAAGGTGTCAGGATTGTTTACGTCATCTACTAAGCTGTCATACACCTTAGTGGCATCCCCCTCCACTGCTGGTGGCATAATATAAGACGGCTTGCCTTTAGTGTATGAGCCTGTTAATACATCAGCCTCGAACACGTACATTTTAGAGTCTGTTTCCCACATATCTTTACCCTCCATTAGGCTTTTTGGGTTCCTTTTAAAGTAGATGCCAGCTCCATACTTTTGTTCTGGAAAAAAAAAAGAAAACTTTTCAGAGAAAAAAAAAAGCCTTTAACAATTGGTTCTTTTAGGGTGGTAGTACTAAGAGACTGCTTCTTGATTCAGTATTACGTTTTTTGTTACTGCTCAATGCGTGCCATCCTTTTGGAAGTAAATTTGCATTAAGTGGCTCTGACCTCCCATCAAAATCATGAGCAATGACAGCTGATGGCCGTTCCAATTTATCCGCTACTCCAGTGGTGACCGTTTGGATTTAACTGTTAATCCAGTGATAGAAATATCAAGGTATTTATATAAACACTTCTGTCATCATGTACTAGGGACTCTGATAAGCACCAAAGAAGGTAAGTTTTTAATAACACAAACTACAAAAAAAGCTTTGGTATTTATAAGGAGAATGCTGCATACAAATGCTATTACAGTATCACATGGAAAAGTGCAAAGAAATTAAATTAGACCATCATCCTCTTTATTACTTTGAAAGTGTGAAAATGTGCCACATACATTGCATAGAAAAGGGAAGGGAAATCTCCACTTTTTGAACAGTTTATTGCCTGAAATCCCAGTTCTGCATTTGACAAGCAACATACCATGCTCCTCACCTATTGCAGGATGAGGTGCCAAATGCTTATTCCTTCCATTTCTGAAAACATCTGTCTACTACACTGTCTGCTACAATGTTTCATGGACACCACACTTAAGTGTACTCTAGTTTGAATGGCAGCCTGCTCAGTCAGATTATCTGCTGCCTCTGATCACACCCGATTTGAGCAGGGGCTTAGGCTAGATGACCTTCAGAAGTACCTTCCAGCTTCAATTATTCTGTGATTCCTCTGAACATGCTTTAAAGCATGAAGCTGTTGAATGCATGTTTGCAGCAAGCAAATAAGGATGTTGACTTTCTTTAAAGAGTGATGCAACAGAATAAAACTTGGAGGTGGCATGATGTGTATATTAACAATTCTGTCAACAGTGTCTGGGCTAGGCTAGAATCCAGGCTCATCCTCCCAGAGTCTTACTGACTCTACAGTATCAGGAAGGAAAAAGAGGAAAATCTTACTCTAGATGAAAAGGTACGCTCATTTGACTTTAAATGCAGGTAAGAAACAATTCTTGTTTAGGAATGCCATTTTTTCTGATTTTAACCCAACTGTAGTAGTCAGTCACTGTTCATTTTGATTAAAGACGCCAAAGCAAGTTATTACCTGGTGGTGGAGAATATATCCTGTGAAACCCAGTTTGGCACACCGAGCTACAGAACTGAGCAGGAACATGCTGGTACAACTTGTGGGTTATTTTGGAGGTACCTAGTTGTTGTTCTTTTTTTTTTTTCATTTGTTGGAATGCAGCAGATAGAAGAAGATTATGTATCTTTTCAATCTGTAACATAAATAATAGTGTAGTATAAGCAAACAGAGACCAGTATCCATGAAATCCATGACTGCTCTTGTTCAGGCTATGTTCTTCAGTGTAAGAACATTTGATTTAGCTTATATGCATCGACCATGTAGCAGATGAGGTTATGTGAAGTGTGCAGCGGATCCACAGAAAAAGAGCCATGCCACTGTCCCATGCCTCCCATTGACATCATTTGGAATATGTCCTAGTGTACTGATTTCCAGTACTTGAGTTGTGCTGAACAGATTGAGTATCAACCATACGTGAAAATAAGCTGTGTGGGGGCTTACAGCCTAATCTTGTAAAGAACTGCAAGTGTCCTGTAAGGCATGGAGAACCTCAGCTCTTGTTGATCAAAATTTTACAGCTCTTGGGGAAAAAAAAGATCCACAGATAAGTGGGCCTTTACGTTAGCTTGTGTCTCAAAAGTGTGGCTGCATGCAGCGTAACACCACACAGAACTTCAGGCAAATTGGCTACACTGCAGCTCTCACTCCCATAACTGACTCGACCAGAGGGCCAGTCACAGTCCTATGGTGAAAGTCAGTACCAGGGGCCTGCAAGGCCTCTTCTCCAGCAGCCTGCTCATGCCAGACTTCTGACTGCTCAGCTAAAAACAAGCAGGTGCTGAAGCATGATCAAGCTTTTGCATTGTTAAAAGTATTTAACGGAGCTATGACCAATCCTCAGTGCAGCACTATTTTAAATTCTGATGCAGCTTTTGTGTTGAGCCTCAACAAAATCTTTAGTTCTGCAGATCAAAAAGCACTTGCTTTCATTGGGTTGGTATGTGCTATTATTTCAATGTTAAATACCTTGCTCCTATAAAAGGCAGTTCGGCACATGGCAGCCTGGTTTCCAGTTACCCGCTGTTACTACTAGGCACACAAATCCCTTTTACAAACTTCCATATTTCTCTGTGTTGCACAGCCTCATCCTTCTCCCCTTCAGTAAAGCACTGATATCCAAGCAAGAGCCCAACTTCAACACACTACTAATCAGATCATAACTGACAAATTCAGTTGCTAATTTTTGGTGTCAAGTTCACAAGAAAACAGAGACACTGCATTAGTGCCCTGGAATATTGTACTCATTCTAACATACCAATCTCGTAGTTCTCTAGAGTCCTATAAAGGAATATCTGAAGCATGAAATAAGAGACAGAATATACAGTACAATTAAAAGGACTTCTCAGAATTTAACCACACTTTTTGAGTGATTATTTGCATTATGTTTAAAATACTTTTTATTACATCTGTAATAGACTACCTCTATTTTAAGGGTGAGACTGATTTTGATCTTAAGTTTTAAAAGCAATATATTGAAATAGTTCATCTGAGTTTTTTAAGCATATGTTAAACATGTTAGTTCAAATATGTAGGCTGAGATTGAGTTTTTCCATGAATACCCTCTTTACCTTGAGAACATGAAGCCCAGCTTTTTCAAACTGTTTCTGTCTGTCTTTAAACTCCTGAGAGGCTGATTCCACCAATGAAATCTGGACGCATTTAGTAGTATTTGTCCTGTGAAGGTGTCCCTCCGAAAGCTGACCTGCTTCTGGTGGGCCTGGATACAAACGAGGGAGTAAAATTTTCATATATCATAATATCTGAAGCAAAGGCAAGGAGGAAGGATCCAATGCTTTAGTTTGGTAGTTTAGTTAAGAACAAAGAATGTTAAATATTCTCCAAAGTAATGCCAGAGGCTAATAGTGAGAGGGATTGATATATATATATTAATTTATTCATTTTTTCTACGTTTATTAAAGAAACCAGAGAGAGAATCACAGAAAAGCAATTTATCTTCTCCATTACATCTCTCCACAGCCCAACTTTCATATAATGGTATCGATATTGAATGACTATACAAACACGAGGAAAAAGCGATCACTCAGTAGCTTTGTGTAATGCCACTAGTTCTATCCATTGTTAGTGAAAGACAAGGGCTCTGCGGAACAAGTCCATTGGTGGGTCCTGCAACAGTGGTCCAGCTGTAGCCAGCAAAAGAGCTCAGCAAAGGTATGTGTTAATTAAAGTGGCAAATTTCCTAAGTCTGCAGCGGCCAGGCTTTAAAGTGAAGCTGTCCTGGAGGAAGCCAGCATTACAGCTGGCTGCGCAACGGTGGCCAGCCCCTGTATAAACTGTGCCCTACTGGGAATATTGCCAAGTGAGTAACCAAAGCTAACAAATGCTCTTTCAGGGGCTCATACGATAAAAGTACAGTAATATCGGTCATTAAAGCAATTCTTTAATTATGTATTAAGTATGTGTGTGAACTGAATGCATGTCTGTCCACTCTCAGCAATACACAGATATATGTTGCTTCATACTTGACTTTATTTAGGCACTTATTTAATTAATTGGTCACTTATCTATTCTACATACCCATTAAGTACAGCAGTTCCTCTTGTTTGGCTGTAGTCTTCCCTTGCATACGAAGCAGTAATTTTTCAGTTGTGAGCACTGCATCAATCACAGCATCAGGGGGGCCCTGAAATTCCAGTCTTGCTTTTCCATCTCGCACTTCTTCTGATACACATACACTAGAATGCTGCTCTTGAGATAGTTCTGCAAACTCATTTTTACCGAGGCTAAAAATGTAGTTGTTTTCAATAATAGCACGGTGGCTTTCCTGAATTTGTACCACGCTTTGGATCCACGATTCTGCTGCTTCCAATGCTGTCTGCGTGTTCCCTTCAAGTTCAATAGCTAGTTCATTATTTGCAGTCTCTTTTATGCTCTGACTGCCTGACTCTGTACCTGAAAGAAAGATTTTTTTTTTTTAATACAAGCGCATTGGAAGAGTAAAGAGCTTTCAAGTGCTGTCACAAATTCCTATATGTAATCCAAGATGTACAGTGCAAGAAACACACTACTCTTCTGGTATGCTCAAAGAGAAGAGATCAGATAACAGGACGTAAGGTTTCCAGGAAAAAATAACCCCCACACATGCAGAATTTATTTGCCTTCCACTAAATGACTTCCAACAAGTTAGGCACTGATGATGATTTTTATGTTTGAAAATCTTATAAGGGACTGCCCAGTTCCATTCCTATTAATGTAAAAATGCAAAGCGCTCACACATTTTTGCCTCTACCTTTCCCCAAGACACATATGCAAATACTAAGCTCTTCTTAAAGGAATGCGATTTCAGATTCTCAAATCTGGAGTGCTCATTTATTCAAAATGCCCCTTCTGTTCATTACTTACTCAAATGATCACTTCTGTTGTAATATTGCTTTTTTTCCAGTTTGTGTGCTGCTGAATAAAATTTTCTCAGGAAAACCTTGAAAGAGAAAAGTTTAGGAGCAGTTTGCAATCTCTGTTGTCAAATACACAATTCATCTCTTCAAAACTCTGTTAGATAAGCAGTTTACAGCTGTAGTTACACCACCCCCCCAAATTCTGAAATTGTTAACAGCTGACATTTGTCCCAAAGTGTTACTCCTGACAATATCAAATGCATTCCTGTTCTTCTACATCTCCTAAGGTAAGACACCTTACACACTGAATGGCACCTTTACCAACTCCCTGTGGTTGTGGCATATCCGGAATTCATGGAACCACAGTAGATAAAGGTGTTCATTACTTGCAGTTTAATGCTAATGAATCCTTACTCAGTTTTAAAACCCAGACTATTCCCCTGCCTTTACCACAAAGCTCCTCTTCATGATCACACGTGGAAAGCCTCTGAGAAGCGCTACTCTGCTAGGCAGTGGATTTGGCATCTGGCAAATTGCCTTTCCTTCTTTTTTCAGCAAAAAGAATTTCTGCTGTGCCCTCATTATCAAGGGATTAAGTGACGAGCACACAGCTGTCATACAGCTTCCTTTAGAGTTTATGGGACTGTTAAAGAACATGGATCTGATCTTAGAATCATAGAATGGTTTGGGTTGGAAGGGACCTTAAAGATCGTCTAGTTCCAACCCCCCTCCACCAAGTTCTTGCACCTGTTGAAAGAACGGATGGTTGAAGTTAAATGGGAACAAAAGCAAACTCTGTACTTTTATAGTAGATGGCTATCTAAAATAGTTGTGTATTAATCACATCGGTCAAATATTCAAAAGGTGGAAAATGGCAGCCTGCAGTTGAAATTATCCAGTGTCTGTCTGCAACCCTTCTACCATGTTAGGTCATATAATGTGTTGATAGTGTTTTGCCCTAGGAACTTCATACCAAAAAAATTAGTTAAAGAAATTTCCTGAGGAGGAATAAGCTTACTCCCTAATGAGTTAAGAGTAGACTCTTTCTTATAAATTCACTGATAGTCATGGGAATTTCCGAGCTCCCTCCCCTTGCTATCAGACCACAGGGTGAAGACTTTGGCTTTAGTGAAGAGAAAATAAAGTTTTGGACAGATTAATAATACCTGTTAATGGGACAAATAGTTTCATAAAGGGACCTACCGCTCACAAATGTTATAAGTAGTATGGAATTCAGATTATCTTAATTTGTATTCATCTATGGGAATATTTTTACAGTTTTGGCCTTTCCTTCTTGGCAGTTAACAAGAAATTTGTTACCTGATAGGCATTGTGGTCATCTGGGCAACAGACAAACTGCACATCTATCTCCTTCTCAGGGTGTGCCCTGGCAAAATTTAAAACCTCTTCAATCATGATCTCTGCCACTGTATCAACAGGCAGCGTTAATGACCAAATCCCATTTGCTGGAAAAGAAACTGAGGGAGACTGGTAGTCCCAAAAGTAATCCAGGCATCTTGTCACTGCAACTTTTAATTCCTGCAGGAAAAACAAGTGTTTTAGTCCTCACACCACTCAACATGAAAATCAATTAAAATCCAATCTAACTGATCATCACCTCACACAGTAACACCCTGTGGCGGTATTGCAGCCATACAATGTGCAGTACAAGATCACAGGGCAGATTATACCCTTTTGTTACTATGAGTTCCTTATAAGATGAGGAATATCTAAGATGAGACTGAAATTCATCCTGAAGAGCTGAACCCGCTTTTTGCAGTAATCTTCTTGAAACTGAAGAGTAAGGCTCGCCATTCATAAACACAGAATTAACAACAGCTGTAGTCTGGAAGAAAAGAGTGCAAAGTTTCAGTATACTTCAAGTTTACTATTTGCAAGCTTTGCTACTATAGAGAGCAATCTTTCTAGGAACAATTCCTTTAAAAAAGCCTGACTGCAGCAGATCAGCTGTTTGAAAGGTTCTCTTACTACTACTAAGGGCAGCGCTGGAATACATCAAAGTATGCACCTTCTAGTGTCAGTAAATGCGTACATTTTTTTCAGAAGCCAACAGCATGCTTAAGACCTGTTCAAGTCATCAGAGTGTATTCAACAGAATTATTACCACAGCTACAGAAGTGACCCATATGTGCCTCATGAAATGCAATTCTGCAGCCAGTTATCAATGAGCAGGAGAGAACTATGGCTATGTCTGTTATTCCAGCCCACGCAGATGCTCCCCGTGTTAGGGTAGCAAGCACTCATCATCAAACTAGCGGGGTCAGTGCACACAGGGGAACTGCAAAGCTATGGTTGCTTCCAATTCCCAGTGGAAACAGCAGATTCCCGTAGTAGGTCTTCTGTATTTCAAATTAAATGTGAAATGCAAAACACTTGTTTACAGAATGCTGATAACAGCAGTAATTGTTCTAACTTTAATTGCTGAAGATTATCTAAAGATGCAAGACTTTGTAGCATATTTTCCTCATAGTCTTGAAGGCATGTGGTATCTTTCAGTGCTGTAGAAATGGTTAAAAAAATTCCCCACAATGTCAACTTTGCGATCCTTTGCTCTCACCTCAAAAAAATGAACTTCCTATGCAATTAAGATACTTCTTTAAAATAAAAGTTATTAATTTCTTTAAGATACAGTATTTGGTGAAAGCAGATGTCATTCCTGTGATGTAGCTTCCAGTCTAAGAGCTCTGTTGGATTACTATGACTAAGCTCATATGTTTTGCATCAGATTTTCTAGCTAAAAAGTTAAATGAATCAATGTAAATGACGCAGTGTTTAAAGGTAAGGTGCACATCATCTGTATGTTACTTTCAGCTGTTCCAGTGTTTCCTGAATAACTCCAGTAGTGAGACCTACGAGAACATAAATTATAGGAAAAAGCAGGGCAAAAAATAAGAGTAGACTTCTAGGGACTGCATGATAAAATGTGAACTCCCATTATATTATAATAAGAAGATAAACATTAACATAGGGATATATTATTATCAATCCTCCAATCTTCAGCTGCTTCCTATTATCCTGTAACAGCATGTATACAAAAAAAGAAATAAAAACATTCTAATGTTTAATACCCATTTAGAAAAAAAACCCAACTCCTTACCGCTATAATTTATTTACCATTTGTAAACTCTCATCAGGATGAGAAGATAACTAGTGGACTGATACAATATGCGTTCTGAACTCTTGGGATCCAAATCCTGCAAAGACTTGGAGGCAACTCCATGTTCAACATATTACAGGACAGACTTACCTTCTGCGCTTCAATGAGTCCTCTTATGACGCGCAAGCAAATGCCTCCATGTTTGATGAAAGCTGAAGGCTCAATTGGTAAAGCTGAAAGAGTTTCCTGAAGTGAACTGCTATCACCCAGAAACTGTTCACAGGCCCTCTTCATTTCTGCAACTGTAGGCTCATAAATGTTCACCAGGCGGATTTCCCTGAGACAGCTTGGTGGACTTGCCTCAACGAATTCCTTTATAGCCATTACAATCACTTGAGCACACAAACTGAGCGGGAAGCCAAAAATACCTGAACTCACTGCTGGGATAGCCACAGACTTTATAGCAAAATTTTCTGGAGCACTAACATACTTCAGAACGTTCACAATAGCTTCCTGAAGTAGGTGACAACATTTTTCCTTTTCATAAATGCTCCACTTTGGACCAACTGCATGAATAATTTTCTTACAAGGAAGCTTCCCTCCACCTGTCACTGCTATTTTGCCAGCTGTGAGTTTTCCATATGTTTGAATATGAAGATTGCTTTGCTCTTGTATTTCTGGCCCTCCAGCATTCACAAGGGCTAAAGCAAGGCCTCCTCCATGATCTAGATACTCATTGGCTGCATTCACCAAAGCATCAGCCTTGTGTCTTGTGAGATCATCCTTACAAACACAAATGTCAATTCCCTGCTTTAGTTTTTTCCTGTATACTTCAACAGCGCATTCTATACCTTTGAAGGTCAATTTACAAGCAAACTTTTTGTAAATGAGATTACTTAGACAGTCCTCTCTTTTCTTAAGAACTTCATAGGCATCTCTATTGATGGGGATCATCAAGCTGTCCATGCTTGGCCCTAGGATACAGAATAAAATAAAGTGAAATCCAAGACACTAATGTCAAAACATTGCTTTTGATATAGAAGTGTGGTTTATAGCTCTCAATTTTATCCTACTGTCATTACTTACCAATATTTTTTGGTATAGTCTGATCTTCTCTCTCCTTTTCATAGGCTTAGAAAGCCCAACTAAGCAAAGAAATCAAGGCCTCAAGTGTTGTTCATTATTCTGTTCAAATTAACCTCTCCATCTAGTAGCTCCTTTCCCACCTTTCCTCAAGACCTTCTCCTCTTTCCTTCCAATGCCTTATGAATCCCAGCAGTGTAAGTTTCAGGAAAGTGAAAAGTTCAAGCACGTTCTGTCAACTTAAAGTATTTGGATTCTGAGAAACAGTCAGTATTATGCTGTCCACTGTTTCCTGTAAGCCTGTGAATACTTTCAGTTTCATCTTTTCAATCAACAAGCAGCTCCCTTCCCATAACTGAACACAGGTAGACATGGGAGTGGCTAGCTGCTGATGATCAGTGTCCTCAGAGAGACCACACACCCTCCTCTGAAACAGTCTGTCTTTAAGATTATCTTCTTGTGACCCAGCAGATGTCAGACCTGGTGAAATATGCCCTGAGCCCCCAAACAGCCTGCTCAGAGTCCTCTCAGCAGAGGGATTACCAGCATATAGCCTGTAGGTCCCTTGGGCAAATAGCTTTTCCTTAGAAGTGGCTGATCGCTTCTCTTTCCCTACTGTTCCTCCAAAGGCACTAAAAGATGACAACAACAGTATCACTGAGCCTGTGGTGACTCGAGGGTTTGGGTTTGCCTTACTGTTTACCTGAGGAGGAAGCTTGGTTAAGATGTGTCTCCTCCTGCTACTTGTTCTTTTCTCTCTCTCTTTCCTACTGTTTATTCTCCCCACCATTAGGCTGACACAACCATTGTCAGGGACATATTCTTAAATGAATCAGTGACAGAATCTGAATTTAAAAAAAACAAACCACACCACAAAATTTAATTTGATTTAGAGCACCAACCTCAAAGACTGATGCAGCAGCACAACTGAATGGGCTGAGAAGAAATGGTGAGAAGGAAGAAAAAGAAGCAGACAAGTATGAGAGGAACGTCTTTGAAACAGATGCTGTCACAGGGCTTTGCTAAATGGCTGCAGTACCACTGTGATGCTGTGCTGCATTTGCCACTAAAACTCCAGCTGAGAAAGCAAATGTGAAAAGCCACACCATAATCAGGGCTTCAAAATGCTTGTAAAAGCAGAAAACACCACTTCTTCCCCTCTGAGCTTGTTTTGCCGAGTGGGCTGAAGCCTGCCTCTGCCCTCTCCAGGGCATTCTTAGCATTTTGTTACTGATTTCCAGCAAGGTCCAAAGGTGATTACCGCAGGCCTTTGCAGAGTCAGTGACCCACAGCAGCAGAGGAACACTTGCCGATATGTTCATTTAACCATGCCACAGAGATCTTAGGCTGAGCTTTGCCTTTAATTCTGTGGCTCTTCTTTGGTATGCACTTAAAGCCCACAAGCAAGTTCTTTGTTCGTAAGGAACTTACGAATTCAGAAGGGCTTTTTAAACCACTTTTTTTAGGGTACAAAAATAATGGTAAAGAGTGGGGCAGTTCTTATATTATCACTATGGTTATAGAGCCCTCTCCTGGCAGATGTCAGCAGTACTATATGCAGTAGTTATGTCCACTAGTGTAAATCAATTTGTATGAGTTTAATCAAACTTTCCTCTGGGGTATGCTACCTGCTTGTAAAAAGAGTCTAATGTTTTGCACTTCTAAGGTATGCTCACTGATTCATCAAAACACTTCTGAGCTCTTACTTTTAAAAGAGAAATGCAATCAAATCCTGTTGAAGTAGTCAATAATAACATCGATTCATAACCGTGTCCAATTCATACATTTCAGGTTGCTTTTGGCTACCCTGCGTCAATGTTTCCCAGTTTGCTGGCTGTAGCTGACAATTTTCAACTTAAACACAGGAACACACTTTGCAGATGGCTAAATGAGAAGCTTACCTAAACTGCTCATCTCTTTCAAGGTCTCTGGACTGTAACTCTATTGCAAAAAACAAGAAAGAGAAAATGCATGTTACTGCCTGAGGGGCTGCGTTCCCACAGGAGCAGTTCTGTTGCAAGCAAAACCGGCAGCACCACCTTTTCAAAAATTTGTATGAAGTTTTCTAATATTTAAAATGCTATTTGGAGCTGAAATCACAGTGACTGGACCACTGCGGCTGAAGTCACCCACAGCTTCCTCTAGCTCCGGCTGACCTGCGGGTGGTGAGAAGCCGGGAAATTTTACCCCGTCCCGAGAGCCAGGCCAGAGAACGGCGCCTTTTTTTTTCCCCCAGTGCCTAAAACCCTTTGGCAGCGGGGTGCGTTAAGCCCCGGAGAGCCCGTCCCGGCCTGTCGCACAGGAGCACTTCCAGCGGCAGCTCCCCGGGCCCTTGAGGGAGCTGCTGCCCAGCGCAGGGCCGCCCCGCGGGGGGGCCGGCACCAGCCCCGGCCCCTCGGGCCCTCCGCCCCCGCCCCAGCCCCGCTCTGTTACCTGGAAGATCCCCATTAACCGGCGCTGCGCGGCTCGGCCGTCTCCCCCTCAGCGCCGGCAGCTGGAGCCAAGCCCGGGGCGGGGAACCGCGGCCCCGAGCGGGAAACGAAAGCGAAAGCGGGCAGCGGCAGGCATCATGGCGGCGTCGCCGCTGCTGGTGCGGCTGTGCCCTCCGCCCGACGCCCGCGAGAAGCCGATGCTCAAGCTCCAGAGCTACTTCCAGTCAGGGAAGCGGTCGGGGGGCGGCGAGTGCGAGGTGCAGGTGGGCCCCGAGCCCGGCACCTACTGGGTGCAATTCCAGCAGGAGCGAGGTACGGGGGCGGGGGAGAGGCTGGGGCGGGGGTACGGCTGAGGCGGCTCTGCAGGCGGCGGGGCCCGCGGCTCGGCATGCCCCCGCCGCCGGCACTGAGGGGATGAGGGGGCGGTCGAGGCCCAGCCGCCCCGGGGGGGCCGTTCGCACGCAGATCCCGCAGCCGTGTGAGGGGGCGGGAAATGGCTGCCAGGGGCACCTCCTTGTGCCCCTGGGCAGTGCATGGGTGGGCAAAGGGCAGGTGGCCTCTGTGGCCGCTTGTAGCCATCGAGTTTTCAGGTAACTTTATCAGCCTTAGCAGCCTCTCCCCACATTACTGCAGATAAGAAGAGTGTGGAATCCCGCACGGATCACGTCTTGGAAATTGGTGCCAGACGCCTGAAGATAGTCATCCAGCCGGGAGAAGGGGACCTGAGCAAGAGCCAGTTTACAGAGCAGGCCTCCCCTAGCTACTCCGTCCCTTCCAGCTCTTCCCCACCTCCACAAAGGTTCGAGGAGCAGCAGGTAGCCAAAGGCCATGGAGACGCGGCAAGGGACGTCATTACCAAAAAGGTACATCAGGAAGAGCAGTAACAAGCAGTGTCACGACCTGCCCCGCTTGTAGTTCCACGAGTCCTTTGCGTTGCTTTATGTCGCACTTCAATATTTCACGTCAAGCAAACATCAGTTACATTTTCTTAGTCAATAAAATGGGGGCACAGAGTGACTTCTGAGTGCTGGACCACAGGCCATCCACATGTTAACAGGCAGCATGTTCTCCAGCATGGCTTTGGCACATGCCAGCCACTAGTTCCCAAAGCAGCACCCTGGCAGGTTTCAGGGGATAGTATGCACCAAGGACTGCTCCCAAAAGGTGGAAAAATTGTATGAGACATGGATCCCTTCCTGCTACACAGACCTCTAACACTATTTCAGCATGTTTTGCGCCTTCAAACAGCCCTAATTACTTCCATCCCATACCTCAGTGTTAAAAAAATCTGCCCTGATGGGATGTAGTGCAACACACATCATTTCAATCACTTTGAACTAAAAGTTATGCAGAGAAGAAAAGATCAACTGTGTGTTAGGGACATGGGATAGGGCCAGGCTACATGTTGCATGATGTGGATGTGGCTCTACCGAGACACTGATATCTGGCCCAGAGGGTTTACTCTATTTTGTGTAGTAGCATTTTGAGGTATAGCACATGCTAACATATTGGTTATTTGACACCTGTAGCAGTATATTGCAAATTTCCCTATCCTGTCTAGGATGTGAACATGTTTGTTCCTATTTTTCAGAATCCTGTTTTCTGCCTTAATCCTGAGTTAGTAAAGCATGACTTTCGGGAAGTTTTTGAAGAAAGATAGTAGAAAAAACTAGAAAGTCTAATATAATTAATGAACAATGTAATGTAACTTATATGTGCTGTTAAAACATGTTGTGTCTCTGTTACCTGACACTAAGGGGACAGACAGGTTCTTTTCGGGATCCTTGGCAGAATGATGATGGCACTAAGTTGTAGTTACAATTAAAGCTTTATTTTTTTAATAGGATTTTATGATTAGCATAGCATAAAATTAATGATCAGGATTTCTACAAGCAGAATCAGTGTAGTACGATTTTATAAGTAGTGTAGCAGAGAATTTTATTGCACAGCTTAGTTTATGGTTTCTAATCACCTGGACCCTCTGTAGATCGGGTCAAATCTTAATACTTGGCTTGCATATCGATATAACAATCATAATCTAGACTCGAAAAACACATAAAAGAATACGAGTCATTCACTCAGTCCTCAGAAGCAGAGGATGGTGGAGGTGTCCCTGGCCACCAGGGGATTGCAGGTCTCACTGTCCAGCAGCAGTTGCGGTCCAAGTTCCCACTTAGAACTTGTAACTGCTTGATTTTATATACAGTGCTCTGTGTGCTGTTAACGCTTCCCTGTTCTGTGGGTCATCACCACCTGGTTGGCGGGGTGCCTGGGACCTTCAAGGCCGGTAAGGAAGGGAGTAGTCGGCCTGGTGCCCAGGAACCTTGAGGACGATAGGGAGGGGAAGAAGAAATCTGTTTGCTTCGTCTACTTGGTGCGCAGGACCTTCAGGGCCTGATAACGAGGGGAAAAGGGACTAATACGTGACCAGTTCGGTCACAGAGAATGGCCGTTTGCCTTATAAAATGATGTTAGTTATGCTAACCATAGTACCAGAGGTCAGGAGCAGAGGATACTGGTCACAGTCTCAAACTAAGTAGCAAAGTTATTGTCTTTGTTCCTGCAATGCTGATGGCATTAACAAATTTCATTTTTGCTGCTGACTTAGAAGCAGATTGCTTTACTTACATGTATGTAATGTCAGTATACAATGATGTAGAAGAAACACTGTGTGTAAATGTGTCTTTAGTAATCTGGCCCTACTGAGATGTACAGAGCTTTTCCTTACTCAAAATATAGAAGCAGCAAGCAGAGAACCTTAGAAAAAACAACTATTGATATCTTTTTGTCTTCTCTTTAGATATTTCTTACAGTATCTGCAACTTTGAATACCAGTATGTTCACTGAACAGCAAAGGGAGAAAATTACCATGATATGTCCAAATTTAAAAAGAGAAGGAAATCCTGATATTGATGGCTCTGAAAAATTGACGGGAGATTTTGCAGATATTGAAAAAGCTTACCACTACTTTAAGGATATCCTTGCAGGCAATGACCCAAACCATGATTTTTCACATTCTGAAAGTAAGAATGGTTTGAAAGATGAAAATTGTCTGAAAACTGAAGAAATGAATGAGCTTACAGTTCTGTCAGCTCTCTATGAATATTTCAGTCATACCTGCAAAGAACAAATCAAAGTACTACATGAACGTTTTGGAGTGTGTATAAGAACTAAAGATCATTCCGATGGAAACACATCAGTATGCTTCACTTCTGATAAAAGCCCTGCATCAATAAAAAAAGCCAAGGATTTTTTTATCAGAACTTTTCAGAAAAGTGTAGAAGATCTGAAACAGGAAAAAATTCCTGTAACAAACAGTGACACATTAAACGAGACAATAATGAAATTAAATGCTAGGTTTAGTAATCTTCTCGTCAAAGAGGAAGGGAATCAATTGCTACTCCGTGGTCTGGCGAGTGAGGTTTCAGCTGCCAAAAAATTTCTAGCAGGAGAAGGTGAGAACAGCCAAGCTGAAAAGAATGTGAAAATATCATCTGAACTCTACAAATACAGGAATGGAATTGAAGTTGATGCTTCTGTGTTTAAATTGTTGGAAACAATATTAAGCAAAGACATTGAAGACATTAAAGACAAATTTGATACGGTAATAGAAAAGAAAGACAGTTCATGTGGCCAGAAGGTGTTCATAATATTTAGGCCTAGGATCAAAACTTCTGATATGTCTTCACATGCTACTGAAAGTTTCATCAATGCATTTCAGAATGCCTCTGCAATGTTAAGAGAAAAACTCATCGGCTCGAAGCTTTCAGAAGATCAGAAGAAAAGATTAAATATGCTACTTAATGGAAAACAATTGGAAGATCTGCATGTAAAACTTATGAAGAAGGAAGACAAATTCATCTTAAGTGGTTTACCAAGCTGTCTTTATGCTGCTGAAAAGCACATTATGAACCTTCTTAACATTGAAGACTCAACACAAACTAAAAATAGGACACCACTGTCCTCTGATCTCAGCTATCAAGAAGCTACAGGAGCATCTGAGAAGAAATATAATGGCAAGCAAAAGAATAATCTTTCTTCTGAAGGACAGTCTAAGGCAGAGACGGAAGAAGACGACCAAGATGTGTGTCCAATTTGCATGGAGAGAATCAATAATAAAGAAATACTGAGAAAGTGCAATCATGCATTTTGCAAAAGTTGCATCGAGCAGGCCATGACTTATAAGCAAACTTGTCCTGTTTGTAATACTGTCTATGGACTCATGAAAGGAGACCAACCAGAGGGAATAATGTCAACTAGAACGGTGTCTTCAGCTCTCCCTGGTTATCCCAATTGTGGTACTATTGAGATTACATATAGTATGTACAGTGGTATTCAAACTGTAAGTATATTTAAAGATTCATAAAAGATTTTTCCCACAACAAACCCAATATTGAATATAAAATTACCTATTTTTTCATCATTTTAATGCATGTCCAGGAGAGACATTTCTTTGTTCTGTACAAATCTGCAAGTATTTAATTCAATAGTTTTGGGTGCAATTAAGTAATATAGTATAAATTCAATAGTCAAACGGTAGCCCTTCATTTTATATGCACCAGGACAGAGCTACCTGTCTTTAATTTGTACATTGGGAATAACTGAACTGAAATCTATGGGGTGATATCATACAAACAAAATTTTGCGAGTATAATGAGGATTCTCTGAGGCATTCTCCTAGCTGCTGACACCAGTGGACAAAAATGAATAGCAGGCTGGCTTGTAAGCTTTCCAGGTGAGAAATCAGCTTATGTTATGTGCTTGGAGTCATGACTAGGACTGAAAATGGGATAAATGAAAAAGTCAGGGGTGGGGGACATGCATTTGAGAGAGCAAAGAGGAAAAAACAAATTTAATGGTGGATGTGTCAGTGATGACAAGAAAATGTGAATGGAACTTATATGAAAGAAATTGTCTAATCAGAAAAAAAACACCTCAAAGTCAGTCATCAGTCATGCTATGTCCTTCTGAATCAAAGACAGGATAAAAAGTATTGCAAAAGCTGGGATGTGTGATTTTCACACTTTCAAAGCATTTATGGTATACAATGTGGTTTTGTTTTCACAGAATCACAGAATCATATAGGTTGGAAAAGACCTTTAAGATCATCGAGTCCAACCGTAAACCTAACACTACCAAGACTGCCACTACACCATGTCCCTAAGCACCTCATCCAAACGTCTTTTAAATACCTCCAGGGATGGGGACTCAACCACTTCCCTGGGCAGCCTGTGCCAATGCTTGATAACCCTTTCAGTGAAGGGTTTCCTTCACTTTTGTTTTTTTGTTTTTAACCCTTTTGTTTTTCTACAAAACAGAGCAACCATCCAAACCCAGGGAAACCTTATCATGCAACTTCTCGAGTAGCATATTTACCTGACAATAAGGAAGGACGAGAAATTCTGCATCTCCTCAGAAGAGCCTTTAGCCAAAAATTGATTTTCACAGTGGGGCAGTCACGTACTACTGGTGCACAAGGTGTTATCACATGGAATGATATTCACCACAAAACTTCCAAGACTGGAGGACCTATCAAGTAAGTAGTCTTCTCTGTATGTAATTTTGTTGCTACTCAGATGTGACAGGAAGGCTACCCTGAATATTTTCCACATTAGAGCTTTCACATTTTTTATAGCTGTGCAAGCCATTGGCAAATCTAAAGCATCTGTCCTGCTTTGTCACTAACAAAGCGATTGTGGAATGCTCTATGCATCCAGACTTGAATCGCCTTAACCAATTTGGACAGCTGGGAAAAGGACGAGCTTAGTCTTCTGTTGCCCCTCAGGCCACCCAGTCACCAGTGAGTTGTGTAAAGTACCTACTCAGTTAATAACTACTCTGATGAGAAACTACTTCTAGTACAGGACAGATCAGCAAGCTCTTCATAGCAGCTAAGGTTGGACTCCTGATCTCAGCCTCTTCTGTTACCAGCTGTTCTGTTCCAGGAGGTGCTGGTCCATTATGATCCCAGTAAAGACGGCACTCAGACAGACTCTGTAAAATATGATTTGAAATTCTACTTATTAGAGCTAACAGCAAGAAGAAGGAGATTGTAGATATGGTTATGTCCTGTTAGATGCTAGGAACCCCAAGTTGCACAGTATTCAGTGGGCCTCCGATCAGAGCACAGGACGCCATGCCGACCCCGTCCATGGGGAAAGTTTTACCCCATTTTGGTTGTCCAAGCTATTACAGGATTTTCTGAGTAGAAGACAATTCTATTCAGGATTTCTTGAGGACTTGCGACACTTCTAGATAAAGGCAAGGACACGCAGGTGGCGTAATCACTGGTACTGAGTGGGAGCTACCAGCAGCACCTCTCAGAGTGAGCTGGCTGAGTCTGTCATGCGTCCACGGGATGTGCACAGCACAACACAGGCCTGAAGGACATGCTGCACGTGCAGCACGGCACGGCACAGCTTGGCACAAGCCTGGGCCTGCCCAGGTTAAGTGTTACATGGATCACTAATTCCTCAACGTATAATGGTCTTCTGGTCAGGATCACTACGTCCCACGCCTTGATGCCCATGCAATTGACCTTTCTTAAAGATATGATTAACTGCAGATTATATCAGTAAACTGTTTGGCTCCTGGAAAAAATCTTACAGAGACAAGAGGGAGGTTTGGAACAGTCCTTTCAAGCTTGTTGCAGCCCCTCAGGGGCAGGTGTCTTCCTGCAAGCTCTAAAGATTGGTGTCTAGATCCTCCTTCCTGGGCTAGGATCAGAAAAGAGCAAAAAGTATTGGTTTTACTTTATCCCCCACTCTGCCTGAATGCCCTCCCTAGTTATCACTTGCTTCATACACACTTTTGGTGATGCGCTACCTAAAATCCAGAGGTGCCATTATATTTGTGTTTTGAATGCTCACTTGGATACGCTTCAGGTCTGATTTTTAGTAAGGTGCATACCCAAGCACCCTATCGTTTTCAAGTGAGGCAGCAGGCAGCTTTGAAAATCAAGTTCTTAGTGTCGGTTTGGACAACCAAATTCAGCAGGTGCTTTTCTTAAGTTTTTAGCTTTACCCTGTCTGTACCACCTCTCTGACCTGTAAAATAAGGCCTGTTGTCTCTATAGAGTAAGAAGTAAGTGCATACAATTTTTAAAGTGTTTTAAGAGAGTTTGATGAGAAGGTTCTGTAAAACTGTCAAGTGCTTCATTGCAGAAGTAGCCCAAACAATTCTTCTCTTTTTCTCCTAGTTTTGGTTACCCTGATCCTGATTATCTGCAGCGGGTTCGATTAGAATTGAAAGCAAGAGGAATTGAATAAAGAAATTTATCAACTGTCAGCTCCTAAGTATAATAACTGAACATGTAGCAATTAATTTACTATTCAAGCACTAAGAAGAAAGAAGTTACTTTGTTCAACTACTGTACCTGTATTTTGCATTCAGCTAAGAAACGTAATCTTTTCTCATCAAACAGTATATATTCTTTTTACACATAATTTACTTCCTTGAATAATGCTTCCCTATATGTGTAACCTTTACAGAATTTGGGTCTTGTGAGTGCAGCATCAGTACTTGTTGCACTTGTCAAATATCAGATTGTGTATCTTATTTTACCAGTGAATCTGATGTGCTTTTTTTCCCACAACACTTCAGTCTGACCACCAAAACCAACAGATCCACTCCTAGCTTTTATTTGATCAAACGCTTACTTTATCTTTGTGTTATTACGTCTGTGATCATGGATAGCATCATGTAACCCATCTGCTGGAAAATTTTTACACAGCTGTTATAGCATCAGATGTGATCAGGCTATGATCTTTTGCTTCTTTTCCTTTTCAGGGTAGAAATGGCATTAGTGGTTTGGGTTTTAAACATGAAATTAGTGTGGATAATGTATGAAGGGGTACGTAGATGCTGCTGTGTTTTTAATCCTGCAAAAGTGCTGAATGCTCAGAGCTGTGTTGGAGCAAATGGAAAGTAAGTGCCTGTGGCCATCTCTCATAATGGGGTCCTGCTTCTGTGCCTTACATCGTGTTTAAGCTTAAATACAACTTCTAAGTCAGCTTTGCAACTACAAAACTGTATTCTTCCCATTGCTTCCAATATATGGTTTAAATTGTATCATAAAGATGTTTTGTTGCTATTCTGCACTAAATAGCCTGCTAATTACCTTTGTGGTGGTGTGAAACAAATAGCTTTCACTTAATGCAGCCATAATTTTTAGTGAGTTAAATCATTTTTTTAGGCTATTGAATATAACTAATAAATAAAATAGAAAAATACCATCTGCTCAGTTCTGCATTCTTCTGTTAATTGTCAGATTCTGAAATTACACTACTAAAATAAATCTATTTATTAGATAATAATAATAGTGTAATTTCAGAATCATTAATTATAATTCAATTACACAATTTCAAATTTCTTCCCTTTTCTGTGCAGTAAGATACCAGTATTCCAGTTGTTTCTAAATGCCCGTGCTGTCCTGCACACTGAAACAAGCTGTGAAAATCAAATCTTCCCAACTTCTTTTTGTCTCGTTTCCCTTTCTGTCCCGACAAGCCAGTTCACCCATGTCAGACCCCTGTCTGACAATTCACTGGCTCCCATTTTATCTGTGGCAATGTTTTGCAGGCTGAGTTTTGCAGCAGAGTCCTATTGACTGTCACTGAAAGCTCCCAAGCCTTTATCCTATAACCAGCTATACAGACCTTACTTTCTAATCATAGCTGTACAGTTTAGGAATAAATCTACCCGATCTGCAATCAAAGTCAGGTACTTTGCCTGGGCTACAGCAAGGGAGGGGAGCATGCACTTGGGCTAACTGTTGATAGAACAGTGCATTAGGAAACAAAAGATTAATAGCCCACTGAGAAACAAAGGCATCCCCACGGATCCGCTCAGCAGCGTGTCTGACAACACCAATATTTAGCTGACATCCACCCATCCTTATCATATTTAATGACATTTGGTTATTATCCATTTCCTCAATGAACTTTCAGTGAAGTTAGGGGGAAAAATTTTCATTTATCTGCTATGTTAGTGTCTCATATTTGGGCACATTAGTAAAATACGCAACAACAAATAGCTGAAAACTGTAACCTTCGCAAGGAGAAGTTGTGAGCACTCAGTTGAAAATGTCTCGGCTGCCGACACGTCGGTCTGAGGAAAATACTCTTTCGTTGCAATCTTGCACAGTTGTACAAGTATTTCTGACAGAGAATGATGGAAACGGGTAATTTTACTTTGCATCACGACTTGATTTGCAAGTGTAACGCGGGGAGGGCGAGGTCTGCATTAACCACAAGCTCAGGCATGGAAAACAGCTGTATTTGTAAAACCGGCTTCTTGTACGACTCTATGGAAGTACAACGCTAGGTTTAGGATCTCCTGAGCAAAGCGGGCTGTGTAACCCGGGGTGCTTTCCCAGGGCGGTGAGAGGCTGCGCGCTCCCCTCCCTGCGGAGGCGCGGCGAGGGACCGGGGCCTCCCGCCGACCCGCTCGGCCGGGCCCGCGGGGGCCGCCCGCCCCCGGCGCAGGGCGGAGCTCAGCCATGCTGGCTTCCTCGCTGAAGAAATGAAACCAAAAGCGGCGGGGTGGGGGTAGACGCAGAGGCGGCCATGGCGGGGCAGCGGCCGGGCGCCTTCCCGCTGCTGGTGCGTGGCGACTGGGGTGCCGCCGAGCCGCCGCCCGCCCTGAGGAAGAAGCTGCTCTGCTACTTCCAGAGCCAGAAGCGCTCGGGCGGCGGCGAGTGCGAGCTGCGGACCGGGACCGGGACCGGGACCGGGACCGGGCACCTCCTCGTCTGCTTTGCCCGCCCCGAGGGTGAGCGGCCGGGGCGGGGGCGCTAACGGCCGCTTCCCGCGCTTTGGGTGGGGGGGCGGCCGCCGTCCCCTCCGTCCTCTCACCGGTGCTTGTCGTGTTGGCAGTGAGGCAGCGGGTGCTGGACCGGCGGGTCCATGAGCTCGACTGGGGACCCAGAGGGCGGCTGTCGCTGCTCGTCACCGAGGTGCCCGCGGAGGGTGACCCCGCGCAGGTGAGGCGAGCGGCGCTGGCCGGGGAGGGGTGGGCGAGCGGGGCCGTGGGTAACCGCTCTCCTCTCGTTCCGCTTCCAGGAGGTGGGACGGGCCGGCGGGGCCGAGGCGCCTGGTAAGGTCTGCGTGAGGCGCGGTGCGGGGCTTAAACGCTCGCCTCAGCCCGGCGGGGCCGGGGCTGCGGGCCTGGCCCACCCGGAGCTCGGCGCCGGCCCGGGGAGGCCTGGCGGGAGGAGCGGGGGGGCGCGGGAGGTGGCAGAAACCGGTGACCAAGCCGTCTGCTCGTCGGGTGCTTGTCCAGGCTGGCGTTGAGCTGTGCTCACTCTTTTTCCTTTTCCCCCCCCTCTAGCATTCTGCTTCGTTTTTTAAACCACAAAATTAATTTAATTTGTAAAGCGCAGCTCTTAAGTAAACTCTAAGGCATGCATAAAAACTGAACGAATTAACTTTCTACGCAGCTTTTGTTGTGGTTCCAGTTGACATCGCATGTGTTCTCCCTGCGGGCCAGAGTTTGCCAATCATATATAGCACGCTTATCTCCCCAGGCAAACTACTTATTTGTGCAAATGAGGGCAGTGCACAGGTGAGGATTGAGGGTGCAGACTAGAAAAGCAATCTGACAGATATTACTGTTATCTTTTGATTTCTAATTTATCCATATTCCTTATTGTTTTAAACTAGCAGGTAGACGTGTTGCATGGCGTCAGAATAGGTCATGATAGACGCTTTTACAGAGGTGCCTGGTTTCTAAAGGCACTTCCCTCCAGAGGAGGGGTGTCCTTGACAGATCTCTTGTTCGACAGCGCAGTTTTGGTATGAGGATAGTGCTGTAACCCGTGAGGACCTGGTTGCAGTGGTTCACACAGCATGGCTGTGTGCTAGTTTGTTTTTGACATTATGCCTGAGGCTTTTTTGAGCTTAAAGGGTGTTTCTGTAACCACATTCCACATATGGTTTGAAACAAGGAATATATGGAAATCTTGGATTCTGGTAGCATCAAATGAAACTAAATTCAAGCTGCAACAGGTCCTGGATCTACAAGAGTATGACCACCTTCTTCTTGAATTACGCAGTAACTGAGAAAGCATTGTCGTTTATCTCTAGTTAATGAACCCCAGGTGTCTCTTCCCACCTGCCGGGACAAGGAGGCTTCTGTGTGCATTCAGCAGGAAAAGACAGGTAAGCATGCCACTTATCAAGCAGAGACCAGTGTATTCTTGCTTCATTGGTTTTCGTTGACCTTTATGCCGCAATAGTGCCCTGGTCACCTGGGTGGCTTGTGGTGTTTGTCTAATGCAGTGTAGAAATCAATATCTCAGGCTAAAATAAATATTTTTTTTTTCTTTGTATGAGTCCCTTTAGGAAGCTCACCACTTCACTGACTGCCTCAGACAGGTCAGTTCCTTAGGGAGACCATGCAGTGGATGCTGACCTTTGTTCTGGGTAAGGCTGTCCCTACCCAGACCTTCCCAGCTGCCACCAGCCCCGCCGGGGCGACCTGTGGTAGGACATCAGTAGCTGTGTACCCCAGGTACACCTGAGCTCCTGTGGCAGCCGGCACGTGTAGGCCCATGGTGACCCACGGCAATGGCTGGAACTGTAAAAAGAGAGAGTGCATAGACAGAAGAGTGGTGGTTCCCCTCGTCGTGGATTTGTGAAGAATCTTTCATAGCCATTACTTCTGCTGTCCTTGCCTGGTGATGAATGGAAGCCTTTTCTCACCTGTTGATGCAGCAACTCACGCTAGGGATATGCTCAGCTTGTTTGGGATTTAAAGGCTGTTGTGGAAAAAAAACCCACCTGAATTACTGTTTATTTGCCTGTTCTTTTCCCTGATCTTATATGTGATCTGAAAAAAAAGTGGTGTGAAAGCTTGGAAGGTAATAAGCTTGGGGTTTTTTTTAACTTTTGCCTGAGACATTAGGGTGTGATCTTTCATTTCAGAATCGTGTCAGAAATTGGAAGCGGAAAAAGCAACCTCTGGGAAATCTGTCATAGTAGTAACCACTGCCTTTGGGGAGGAAATAGAAGATGAGATTGTGGAAATGTACTTTGAAAATAAAAGGAAGTCTGGTGGGGGGCCCATCAAGTCCTATGTCAGAACGGATCAGCAAATGATCATCATCTTTCAGGATGAGGAAGGTATCTGATGGGTGTTATATTACTAAAGCTCCCTTTTAAAAATAGGCCTTTGCTGGTGCTGGATCTCTTTGTGGACATTGCTTCAGCAGAAATGGCATATTATTCCCAAAGAGTGAGAGGATGTAAAAGGAGCAAATGTGCCTGTCTGTCCAATGCAGATGTGGGTTTCCAACAGTGTTTATAATAACCCACAGGGGAAGTGCTTCTCTAGACTTGTCCCAAATGCTTGATCAAGGCTCACAGAGAATAATGCAGGAGAATGATGTCAGGAGCACTGCAGAATAAGTAAGCTTTAATTCTAGTTCAGGAGACTGGATAAAGTATAGTACAGTATTAACTGCAGATCATGGGTAAATATTATTTTGTTGTGTTTTCTTTCATATTCATTTCAATTGCCAGGGTTTTGGAGATTGGGAGGAAAAGAGGTAGTAAATATTAGGTATTTGTAAGACAGAGAGGTGAATGCTCACCTCTATAGAGAAAATGATTTTAAAGTAGCCTCAATTTATCTGTAGCTTTCCTATGTTTTCCTCTACACTAAAGTGCTGTTGGCTACTTGTTAGTGTGTGAAGGATGTATGCAAAAAGAGGAAACTATGCAGGAGAAATAGTTAACTGTTTAACATAGTCAAATATAGTTAAATAGTTAATACTTAAATATTTGTTAAATACACAAGATAAGCAGGGTGGAAAACCCTTTCTGTATTTGCTCTTTATTAGAAGTTACTAATCTGGAGAACAGTTTCTTGCACTTGAGGGCAGTAAGAAAGGAGGTAGCGCTAACCTCAAAAAGTAACTTTTTTTTTCCTTTGGGAAGACTGGGGACATCATAGAGTAGCTTTTGTCCTGACCCTAACTTTTGATGTAGCTTTGCCTTATTTCTGTTTCTTCTGTGATAACGAGAAAATACGGCTGCCAGATTTTTAGAGTGTAATTTAACACGTTGCTCTGCTGTGGTGGGAGGGGAAGGGAAGATCACATCTTTGTTTGTTTTCCTGTGGAACTAGATGCCCAAGAAGTTTTGAAAAGGCAGCATCATGTGAAGAAAATTAAGCTGTTCGTGAAGCCGTGGCAAGTGGAGATTCTCCAGGAGCCGTGCCCAGTGGAGGACTCTCCAGCATCCCTGCCTTCCACTGTAGTTGTGCTTGAAAATGTGCAGGAAACAGTAAAAGATTGCATGTTAATTATGCTGGTAGAGAACATCAGTGGCTTGTCAGAGGATGATGGTGACTTCAGTGTGGAAATGATACCTGAAATACATGCTGCTGTAGTTACTTTTACTGCAAATATTGGTAAGAAGGAGTCAGAGTTGCGGATGTTTTTTATTAGCTACTTGTGTGTGTGTGAGGGAGACTAAGCAGGAAATGAATGTTTTCTGTCATAGGTTTAAGGTTTGATCTAATATTGGATCATTTTAAGTGAGGATTTACTCTACTAAAGTTAATGACATACCTTTTTTCTGTAAGGTATAGAGGACAGTGTAAGTCAGAAAAGGGCTAACTGATTTGGATAGTAAACAGAACAGGTAGGACTGAAAACAAACTATAACTATACAAGCAGCAAAAGGGTGTACTCAGTCTTAGAACAGATCGATGATAAAGGCTCTCCTTGCCAAAAGGTGTTACATGTGTAGTAAGTTTGTATGGATTTGAGGGGAAAACTGAACAAGTACATGGAACTGAGCTTTTTAAGGTTATTAAATAGACTGTATCGGGCTTGGGAAATCTATTGTAATAGATTGGAGGCTGGGAGAGAATTAGGGAAGCAGCATCTTCTTGCAGCATCTTCTTAGAGCTATTCTCTAGATACCTGCTGTGGCCATTGCTGGAGACAGGATACTGGGCTGCATGGACCCTGGGATGCTGAGGCAAGGCCAGCTGTCCTTATGCAGAGTGGCAGCTGTCAGTTATGTGAAGCATGGAATTAACACCGCATGCCTTGCCTGCTGCTGCAGTACCAGCTAGTTGTTAAGCTACTGCATGCCCACTGTGGTTTTTTAGTGTGTTCGATACTATGCGCTTTTTCTTCTGCCTTATTAGTGATTGATGACAAAGGCATTGTCCAGGTGGTGAAGTTTCTGCTCCTACTTCTCACCAGTGAGAGGCTGGGGGGCACTTCCTGGTTCCTGCCAAGATTTATGGTTGATATTATTAACAAATTCCATCCCAGGACATGGGCAGCAGTCCGTGGTATGACAAGACCAGATTCAGAAACAGTGTAAGCCAATGCCATAGCTGATGTTGTAGAGATAACAGCACCACGCTACCAGGAGAACTGAATTAAACTGACAGCAATTAACTAGTTCCAGGATTCTCTGAGTGCTGCTGTGCTTGAGTCCTTTTAGGGGCAAGGAGATTTCACATGTGCTTGATTCTGGGTGAGGAGGTAGGACAGGAAAGAAGAGAGAATTCTGTCTTCTGTGTGGAAAAACTGTAAGTCTCTTTAGAAGGTAGAACGTGGTGAAAAGAAGTTATATGCCACTTTGAATCAACTTCATGGGAATAGTTGTATTACTGGTGATATGTAAGAATGAAGTTGCTCAGAAATCTTGAAGTTGTGAAGGGATTAGTCCGTGGTATAACTAAACCAAAGAAGTTTTTAGTCTCTGAGAAGGCATAGAGTTTTCTGCTTTAGAAGTCAGAAATTATTTGCCCCTCATATCGTGGTCCTGTCTCAAATTTTTGGTGTGGCCTTTAGGAAGTAAGTAGATCCTTTAAAAACTTAATTGTGCGTTTGCCTGACAGATGTAAAAGTGACTTGACTATCTTTTACCGTGATGATAACCGGGGGAAAAATAGCCAAAAATAGAATGTGTTTATCATAAAACTGAAAGAATCCAAATTTGAACTGTTGACTTATGTCTAATTAGTTGTGTATGAAGCCATAGCCCCAAAATGAACCTGATCTTATTTTCTTTTTGTGTTAGAGACCCAGTGCTACTCAGTAGGAAAACTAGTAACAAATTCTGGCTATGGTAGTTGTAGTCAACAATTGTGATCAACCATATGGTGAATACTAGGTGACAGATACTGAATATGTGGAAAGAAGTAGCTTTGTGGGCACCTCTGGCTTGATAGATGCTTTGTAATTCAGTGGTTTGGTCAATGCACACAGTGATAGTCTGCTAACATCATAGTAGAAAAGCAAGCTACTAGTTTGATCTTGGGTTTTTTTGTTTTATTTTTGTTTGTTTTTTCTTTTTTCTTCTTCCTTCTCTTTCTAGCTGCAGAGGAATTTGCTAAAAAGCTTAATCAAAACCACAGAGCAAAGCAACAAAATATTACTGCACGGTGCCTTGAGCTAACAAGAAGCATTAGGGCTGAAAATATACCACCTAACACATCCAGTGACTATATAACTGTCTACTTTGAAAACAAGAAGAATGGAGGTGCGCAAGTGGTGGATGTTCAGCAGCTGCCTGATGAAGATGCAGCTATCATTACATTCAGTGACCATAAAGGTAATACAGAAATACGAAGCCTTTATTTCTCTGAGATCTGTTCACTTAAAGATCAAAATGTGGATTTTCTAGAGAAAAGGCTACTTTGCCCTCATAAAACAACAGATCTGGTGCTTTGTCAGCAGGTCTCTGCTAACTGGAGTGCAATTGGACCAGCTGGGCATGAGGCATAGAATTTTTTCCTTTTTATGCAGTTTATTTCACCCAGGCCTTGATCCTTACAGAATTCAGGTTACAGTTTGAGTTCAATAGAGGAAGTACAGCCTCACGTAGTGCAGGAGACTTCTCCCCCGCTGCCTTCATCACCAGCTGTCTGGCTCATCTGAGGACAATTTCTTGGACAGCTTCTTGGCTGGAGAGCAGGTGCTGTGGCTTGTCCAGCCAGTGACAGAAACATGAGCATCTGTGGAAGATGGAGGACAAGGGGGAAGCTGGAGGCATTGGGGTGAAGGGGAGAGCTCAAGGGAAATTGAAGAGAATAGATGCTCTTTTTGGGGGAAGTGGAGGAGCTGTGATTTGATACTGCTGAGTAACAGTGCAGACAACTACCGAGTTGGGCAGTTCAAGTATGGCATATAACAGAAGTAGGGGCAGAGACAGTGCTGTGCATACATCCTCCTAGATGTGGACCGTGTTGGTTCTTAACCGTCTCTAACTTAGTTTTTGGCATTTAAATCCAGTAACTCTTCAATAATTTGGAATTATTTCTATTTGGGAAGGGGGGAAAATTCATGCAAAACTATTCTTAGACATAACAAACATTATTATGTAGAAAACAAAGTTTAAAAAAACCCATAAGATCTTTGGTTTTAAGTGCTAGCATTAATTGTTTGGGGTTTTGTTTGTTTGTTTTAGATGTAACCAATATCTTGGCAAAGCAGCATTCACTCAACAAAACACCAGTCTCTGTTTATCCTTACTACACGTCGCTGGGAACAGCTCTATATGGAAAAGAAGGGCCACAAATAAAGAAGCCAGATCCAATTACAGTGCCTCTGGATCCATATATCTGGTATTACTTGCGCACATATAATAGGCTAATTGTGGCAATAAGTTGTGAAATGGCAAAGTGTAATTGTGCGCTAACATGGCCTGAACGTCACTGTGCAGACCCAAAAGTTACTTTGCATCCCTCAGCTAATTTGTCTGAGCAGAAGAGACTAGTATCTCGATTGATCAAGACATGGAATGAAAATGTTTCCACAGCATTTTCACGTAGCATATCAAAATACAAAGCAATTAAATGTCAAGTAAGCGCAGAGGTGTGGGAAGCCATTAGAAACAGCTTTACCCATGATGAAGTTCTACTAATCCCATATATTTCCGAGAATTTACTTGTTCTGGTAGGTGAAAAAGAAGTTGTGAACAATGTTGAAAAAGAACTGAAGTTTCTGATAGAAAAGGCCACCAGAGAAATTGAAAGAGAAAAGCAAAGAACTGAAGAAATGGTGGTAATGGGTCCAGGGGAATATGCAATTTTACAGAGTACTGGTCTTGAAGAAAAAATTCGTATGGAGTTCCCAGCCCTGCAGATAACTTATGATCATTTGCAGAAGATAATTAACCTAGGTGGAGTGCCTGAGGAAGTTTATAAAGTAAAAGGGGAAATATTAGATAATATACGCAAAATGGCAAAGAAAACAGTTAATATCCACCCTTATATTTTCCAGTTTTTAGAGCATATTGATAATGAAACCCTGTCACAGAGCCTGTTTATGTCAAAACAAATTAGTGCTTTTTATGAGCTTGGCACAGAAGCTATCATCTTGAAAGGGAGTGCTCCTGAAGATCTCCTAAAAGCAGAAGAAGAAATAAAGAAGGAACTGGACTACAAAAGCATTACTTTGGAGGATGAGTCAGTCCTCCAGAAGAAGGAATGGAGGATGCTTACCCAGCAAAACTGTTCTAATGAAGCTGTAACAGTCACTCAGGCAGAAGGTCAGGTCATCATTGCTGGTTGTTCTCAAGCAGTAGCAAAAGCCTTTGAGGAACTTTTTAACTTTATAGATGAAAACACACAAGTACAAAAGGTCATCGGAGGAAAGCCCATGGGAGTCATAATGTTTTTTGAGAAAGAGAAGACCAATGTTTGGGGTGACTTACAGAAGAAAGGTGTGAAAGTTGACTTTAGCACACAGAAGAAATGTAGAGTTATATCCTTGAGTGGGCCGAGAAGAGAAGTGCTGAAGGGAGTCACCTTAGTTCAGCAAATTCTGTCTGGCCTGCATTATAAGCGTGTGGTAATTAGAGCGCCAGGAGCCAAGTCGTTTTTTGAAGAGCGAGAACGCTTTTTTGCTGCCAGTGTGAAACAAGACTTTAAGTGTCTAGTCAGGCTGGAAGAGCAGTCAGAAGAACAGCAAGAACATAGTAATGTAGGCAAGCCCTATGGGCAGGTGACCATACGTGGAATTGTAATAGCGGTTTATAAAGCTGACTTGTGCACTCATCCTGTTGATGTTGTGGTAAATGCATCTAATGAAGACTTAAAACACATCGGTGGCCTTGCTGAGGCACTGTTAAAAGCGGCTGGTCCGGAGCTGCAACAGGAGTGCGATGAGCTGGTGAGGAAGATCGGGAGTTTGCAGCCTGGGTGTGCAGTTGTCACGGGCGCTGGGAAACTCCCCTGCAAGAACGTCATTCACGCTGTTGGGCCCAGGTGGAGGAAAGAAGAAGCAGAAAAGTGTGTGTTCTTGCTAAGAAAGACAGTGAAGAAAAGTCTACAACTAGCTGAAACATACAATCATGGTTCCATAGCTCTACCTGCTATAAGTGGAGGGATTTTTGGCTTCCCACTGGAACTGTGTACATATTCGATTGTGTCCTCCATCAAGGAGACCTTGGAAGAATCCATGGGGGACGGCAGCTTGAAGGAGGTTCATCTTGTGGATGTTGCACAGAATAACATTCAGGCTTTCAGCAAGGCACTGAAAGAAGTGTTTTCGGATTATTCACCTTCCTGCAAGTCACTGAATCAGACCAGTACAGTTCGTCAGCCTCAGAAAAGCATAATTACTCAAAATAGCAAGGACTTCCCATTGGTAACAACTGAGGAAGGCCTTGACATCATGCTGAAAAAAGGAAGCATTGAAGATGCTACAGTAAGTGTTTTAAATTATCTGCTTTTAAAATATCAAGTGTGGGGTTTTGGTGGGGTTTTTTGTTTGTTTTTTTTTTTTAAAAAAACAAACACAAAACAAAAAAATGACCAATCTTAGACCATCATCTGTAATTAGCAATGTAACATGTTTGATATGTTACTGAAATTGGCTATCACTGCTGATAATGAGAATTGCTATTAGATGACTGCCCTACATGATAGATACAGACAGCTGTGCAGCATTGCATTTTGTCAGCTACTGACACAGAGGCACACAGACCTCTGTGGTACATGGTGCATTACAGTTTAGCAGAAGCAGCTGGGTTTGGCAGGAATGGTTCTGGGCTCTGACCCCCCCGACCCTACCTTGCTGGGCAGGAACTACCTGCATGCAGCATTGACCTTCCCAGAAATTCTGATTACAAGAGTGTCGTACTAGCGCAAAAGCAAAAGAGGGTGCTCAGTGTCGGTTAAGGCGAGTACCCTGCCGTGTGAGAGTGGCTGGGCTGCTTCCAGATCCTCTGTGGTCCTGAGGCAGCACAGCCATGCACATCTGAACCCTGGGCTCATAGCCAGTCTGGTTCTCCCTGCATATGTAGGATATTGGTCTGGGGAACTATTATCCATTATGCTATTGATGAACACTGGCACGCAACATGCGGTTGCCATTGCATTTCCTGTGGAGAACCAACTTCACTAATTGATTTCCAGTTGCCTCCAGTATTGAATTGCTGTTAGCAGGCTGATAGCTACTTTACTGGGATCACCGATACTGGAAGCAACTCCTTTCAGAACCCTTTCCATAGTAGCCAGCAAATCCTTTCAGGAGTGGATGCCTCCCACATCTTGTGCATGCAGGTCCTCCAGTTGGCCAGGGCAGAATATACATTAAAATGTGTATAGAGGTCCTTCCTGAGGAGCTGAATATAGTGCTTGACACAATGTTTGTAGCCCTTTGTATTTCTCTCCCTTATAAGTTACTGCCTTTCTCACTTCTTTCTCTATAGCTTTCCTCCAGTCTTCTTTGTTTTCAGCTTCTCCTTTTTCTCGAGGCCAGTCATGTATGGAAGGTCTTGCTTACCTCAGTGAACACAGATTTTTTTTTTTTTTTTTTTTGGTCTGCGAGCCTCTCTTGGAGAACGAACTTCATAAATGTTTTTCAGATGGAGGTAGAATGATGTGCTGGTTTTGGCTGAGCGTAGACCAGGAATGCGGAATTTTACCTGTCTCCTGTTGGCTTGCAATGAACTTCGCTGTTAACTCAGCTTTTGTGTTGCTATGGGCAGGCTCATGGTATTAGAACTGAGCATAACTCTTCTGGTTTATTCCAAAATTTTGTTCCTCTCAGATCGCTGTCCCAAACACTTACTTTGTAAATCAGCAGGCAGACTGTATTTGATTAATCAGTGCAAAATTTAAACTTGATACTTAAAAGACTTGATACTTAAAAGCTAGAGTTTTTGCTTGTGTGTTTTTCAGACAGACATTGTTGTCACCAGTGTTGCCAAAGATCTCCAGCTCTGTAACGGGCCACTCTCTAAAGCTTTGCTAAGCAAGGCAGGGCCAATGCTTCAGACAGACTTAAAAGAAGAAGGCCTAGGAAAAACACATGAGGAAGGATCTGTGTTGAAAACAAAAGGTTACAATCTAGGTTGCAGTGTTGTGCTTCATGCTGTCGTACCTGCGTGGTCCCCGAGACATGCATCTCAAAAGGTATAAGGGGTTTTATTTCTCTGAACTCTAATTTGACTGGGCTTTATAGTAGGTTTAATGCAACTTCTCCTCTGAATTGAGGGACAGTTTCATAGGAGATAAGGGAGTTTGGGCTGTTCTTTTTTAGCTGTGTGGCTAATCCCTTGTTGACTAATATATTCCTTGTGATGTATGCAATTATTGTATTTTAATACCAAGAGATAGCTAAAAGGGAAAGTGCTACATTGCACATATTGGAAAAAATTACTCTGTAATTGAAAAAATAATTGTGCTTTACAGGTCTTGGGCAACATCATCACAAAATGCCTGCAGATTGCTGAGGAACTATCTCTAAAGTCAATTACTTTCCCAGCAATTGGGACTGGGAATTTAGGATTCCCAAGGTCTGTTGTTGCTAAATTACTGTTTGACAAAGTGTTTGAATTCAGTAGCAAAAATGGAGTAAATTCTCTTGAGGAAGTTCACTTTCTGTTGCATCCAAAAGACACAGCTAATATTCAGGTGAGTTACTATGTTTTTGTGTCTTTATTATATGCTGTTTTATTTGGGTCTGTCTCATGATACTCGGCTATCTGATGATCTCCAAAGAATCCACAGCGTGCTTGTTCTTATAGTAAAGAAGTAGTTTGCTGACAGTCTTTCTTGTGTGTACTGAAAGTTCTCTTTTTGGTTTTACCCCTCATGGTCACCTGCCTGTCCTGTACAGACCTGCTCCCTTCCTATCCTTTTCTGTTCCCTGGCAATAATACAGAAGAAAGTGTAATCATTCTTTATCTCATGAACTCATCTGATTCTTCAGTACATAGGACTTGCCTACAGATAAATTTGCTGTGACTCCTCCATAGATGCCTTCACTCTTGGAAAAAGGAGTGCTTTCAATGGAGTGCTAGTGTCTTTTTAGGAAGAATAATTATGCTAGGATTGCTGTGCTGGTAAACCTCTCCAGTAGAAACGTATCAGTATTCCACATCCTTCTTTCTTCAGTATCACGTTAGCACAAATTTTCTATATCCACACTCAAGTTACTCATTTCATACATGAATCTCTCAAAATGCTCTCTTTTCCTTAAGTCACACTGTGAAATGTCACACTGTGAATTAATGTCCAAATCAGTGTTTCTGCATTTGTTGACTTCTGCTACTTTGTGCAGTAGCTAATACATTTTGAAAGGCCAAACTTGAAGGCTGCTGTGCTAAAGCCTGAGCTATTGTGCATAGAGAAGGGTGCCATTAGCTGCAAGACTTGAGTTAGAGTGTGAACTAGCCCCTCAGTGGAAGGATGCCATCTGTTAATATATCCCTCTGGAATGGTAACTAGGGCTCTGACTTATTTATCAATTCTGTCTGTTGCTCACACTGAATAACCTTGTTCTCTGAGAACAACAGTGTGTCAAGACTTGCCATCATCATTATGGCAGATGGTATGAAGTAATTTGCGTTAAGCTCTTTCTAAATGTTTCTTAACTTTACTTTTCAAACCTTTATTTCTACTGTGTAATCTAAAGACTTCTACAGGGCTTGATTGTAATTTCCTCCTCTAGGAATTTTCAGATGAACTTGAGAACAGATGTGGAAATACTGCAGATGTTACAGCACAGAAGACTTCTCCAAATAAGGCTAGTCAAGACACGGGTAAGCTTGTTTCACAGAAGTTGTGTGCCTAGTGGATTTTTTATTCTTTTAAATATTCCAGGGAATGCATTCATTATGGATGTCTAGATATTTGCTTGGTGAGCATGTCATTCCCAAAGTCCAACTAACAATCGAAGTGGCTGCTGTAAAGGCAGCATATAGTATTTTCAGGCTGGGTGTCTGTAATGTCTGAAACAGTGTTGGAGATGCTAAGAAAAAAAAACTGTACCTGTGATTCATTATCTGGATAGTGCCCCTACAAATCAGGACAGCAGAAGCTATCATGTGCCGAGGGCACAAGCAGGGCTTTTTCTTTTATTGTTGCAGTACTTGATTAGATCATGAACAGGTCAGTGCCTTCCTAGGTCCTGGGAAAGCAGGTGAGTTCCTGGTTATATGTCTTAAAGTGGCCTCTTTGGAATACTCTTAAATCTTTTACACATTCAGATGAATAGCAAAACCAAACTGAAATATCTTCGGTGTTATCCAGCTTAATGGAACTGCAGAGTGTAGAAAATGAGTTATGTGTTGAAAACTTCATCAAGTTTTTAGAAATAACGCATAGGTAAATAGTTCCTGTCATGCAGTAGAGAACCTGCCTGAAAACTCTGAGAGACAGAGGAGCAAGAGAGTGAGACTTGGAAAGTTTGCTGCTCTCTTACCTTGGAGTTTCGCGAAGGCTTATATAGTAAAATGTTGCAAAGTAGTGTCTGTATACCAGGTGTGCCGCAAAACAAGTTTTTTCTGCAATCTCAGCATGAATAGCAATGATGGGAATAGGTGAAGGTTGATCAGAGAGTCCGGTGAGGAGGAATGATTTTCAGTTAACATGGCAGGCAGTCCTCTTCACAGGCTGAGTCTGGAGCCAAACTGTGGTCTCTGTAGGCGTTGTACCCATGAACAAGTCCCTTATCTCTTACCTCATTGCTCTTTTCTGCTCAGGGTCTGTATTTCTTTCCTGCAGCTTCCTCTGGTGCCTCTTCAATCCGAGTACAGAACGTACGTGAAATGACGATCGGCTCCATCGTGTTCCGGGTGGTGGAAGGCGATATTACCAAGGAAGAGGGAGATGTCATTGTAAACATAACAAACCAAACCTTCAGCCTCAAAACAGGTATTTTAGTGGGTATTATGTGCGAAGACAGTACGTGTGGTTGGAAGGGCTAGATAAGGAGAGTAGCAAGTATATTTTTCAACATTTCAAACCCTTTTGTTTGACAGTGTGGTTTCTGTTTTGCTTCTTAGGGTACAAAGGTTCAATTAGGAAGTGTCTGAAACTTTCTTTTTCTTGTTCATTTGTGTTACAGGATGGCATGTTTAAGACTCTTGCAGAAAGGGAAACTAATCATTTTTTTTACTAGAATCTTTTTATAGAACAGCTCTCGGACTAAAGGAGAAGACAAACCTCCATGAGGTTTTGACCTCAGTGAAACTTGTTAGGTACTTTAGACATCACTTTGAATTGAAAAGCATAAGCCTAAAATTTAGGCAACAGTGCTTTTCAATTATAACCTTTACTGTTATCAGGATTGAGATATTTTAGGTGTTACATGGTACACAGTTCTGCCTCAGATGGGAGGCTTTAATGGCATTAACAGTACTAACAGTGGATTCATATGCCTCTTCTCATTTAAGGTGTCTCTAGAGCAATTCTGAATGGTGCTGGAAAAGCAGTTGAAGATGAATGTGCTCAACTAGGTATGGTGCAACACTTCTGACCTCCTTTCTGAAGGTGTTCATGTATGGCAGGGAATCTGTTGGGATACTTTCTCAGTGCCTACTGTACATCCATCTGTATTATGCACTGTGTTACATCAGCTAGTTTTTAATCAGTTAATGTGATATTTGTAAAACATCTAATGAGGGAAGGAAAAGAAAAATCTTCAAGAAGAGGAGAGGGCTTCTAAGCATACGTAAAGAACTAAATCTATTCATTATTGCATCCTCTTATTCCAATAAAGCTTTCCATGATAAAAACAAATTGAGTCTACATTGAACAGAGCCATGAGCAAGGGATAATGTTGGCAGAAATGTTGATAGAGAAGCCATACCTCACTGGAAGCAGCTGTCTACCTGCAACTCCTTTTGTCATTCCCGAGTGAGAAAATGTTTGCTGTTGGCTTAACTAGCAACCCAGTACCACATCCTCTGGGTCACCAAGAGGGAAAACTAGTGAAGTTGGGTTCCCGCTTCAGAAGCGGCATTTATTTGTAGACCAAATTCAGCTAGTGAACAGCCAATATAATGAACAGGGAGTAAGGATGGACAAGGATGTGGTTTAAAACCCCACAAAAATAAGGGAAGTGGGAGGGACGCTGGTGTGGAGGCCAACTTGGAAGACCAACCAAAGGAAAAGAATTATGTGGAGGAGATAAGATGTAAACCTCTGTTGTGGAGGCCAAGAGGGTAACTCAGGCTAGGCAGCCTGAGGGTAAATGGCATGCTTGTGTGTGTGTGAAGACAGAGTGTAGTACTAGTCTGCATGAAGCTCTCCAAGTCTGCGGAGCAAACTTGACAAATAAAGGTGCACACAAAATTTATTTGCCAAACGAGGCAAATATTTTACAAACATAAAATGAATCCTTGTGCCTTGAAAGTGAGAATAGGGAGAGGGGGTTGCACAGTTTGTGGAAGGAGACTTGAAGCATATCCTGGGGCATATTTTTCATCATTTCTTATCTGTTAATGAGGATTAGTACACATCTATATTGTGGACAGTTGTTGATTGATTACATTCTCCTACTTATGTTTCAGCCTCACAATCTAACAAGAGCTATATCACCACCCAAGCCGGAAGCCTGCCATGCAAAAAAATAATTCATTTTGTTGCCCAAGATGACATCAAGATGCTAGTCTCCACGGTGCTTCAGGAGTGTGAATTACAGCAGTATACCTCTGTTGCCTTCCCAGCAATTGGAACAGGTCTGTGTCTCCCTTTTGAAATGGGTTCAGTGCATGTGATTCTGCTGATCTTGGGGTTCAAGCGATGAGTTTGATTTACCTGGAGGGGTTATTCTTTGATGAAAATATATTCAGAAACTGCAGACTTTAAAACTGTTATTAGAAGCTTATGAAGACCTAGAAAGCTTCACTCCTTGCAGTCACCTAGTATGTAAAGAGTATGAGTGCTCTAGAGCTGACGCTTGCTAACAGGGATTCAAAGGTATGTCTATACTTCCTGGAGAACCACGAGCATTTGTCACAGCAGCCTTATATGTGTGGGCAGCTCATCAGAGAATATGCGGGGAGCTACTTCTCCATTGCTGAAATTGGCAGATGATGCAGCTCTGGCTAGCAGCCGCACAAGTAGGGTTGATACGGATGGAATGTGAACCTGTCAGAAAGGCCAGATTGTCCCTTTTTCTCTTCTTGTCATTTTCAGTTACTTCTGTAGAAATCCCTAGAGTCAGAGAATCCAGAACTGGGCCCCATGCATGCAGGGACCTCTTGCATGAATAAAACTAGACTTGCTTTTTGAGCCAAAGGGTTAGCTACTGGGCCACTGAGCGTCAGGCCTGTGGCCTATTAGGTAACCAAGCCATATCCTCTACATCATAACCTGATCAGTTACCATGTCAACAAAAGTAAAATCCCATTTTTCCCTTGCTGAAAAGGTGGTCTTGAACCTTCTTTTCCTGAGAAATAGAAACCTTTCCTAATTGCTAGCTTGAAGTTATTTCTGACCTGTTTATGATCCAAGTGGTTGTGGGTATGTTCATAACTGTTCTTTTAAAGATGTTTTAACCATTTGTAACAGTTATTAACACTTTTTAAAGGCAAAATGTTTATAACTTGTTTCAGGTGAGGCAGGCCGTGATCCAGCTGTAGTAGCTGACAACATGATAGATGCAGTAACTGACTTTGCAAGAAGTAACTCTGCTCCATCTGTGAAAACTATTAAAGTTGTCATCTTCCAGCCACACCTGCTGAGTGTGTTCCATACGAGCATGCAGAAAAGAGAAAGTCCTGCTAAAACAACAGCCAAAACATTGCTTTCCAAGTTCACGTGTAAGTAGATGTCACTTAAATACAGGTTAGAGATCAACCTGTTTAGCACCAGCTGATAATGGTTAATATTAATTACAACATTTGTGTATTTCAATGTAGCATTCTGGAGCTCTGAGAAACATTCCCCAAAGGAAAAAACCAAAACAGTTTTGGAAAAGAAAATCGAGCTGGCTGTTTTGCAGATCTGTGGTGAAAACAAAAATAAAGTCGAAGAAGCTGAAAACTGGTTGAAAAGTGCAATTTTAAAGGAACAGTTTCAAACAGAAATCATAGATAAATCTATCTCTTATTTTGGTGAAGCGGAGAGTGAGGAACTGCGTGACCTACAAAAGAAATTAAAAATTGCTCTTCATTTGGATAGTACCTGTATTCGAATTTCAGGTGTTGAGAAGGATGTCTGGATTGCTTATTCAACTATTCAAGAAATGATCCACAGGGTAGAAGCTGCTAAACAGGAAGAGATCAATGCAGAACTTTTACAAAACTTAATTGAGTGGAAATATTTTGAAAAGGATTCCTACGTGCCCTTCGACAGTCTCACAAATATGCACTTGGAAAATGCTTTCATGGAAAAGAAGAAAGATATTTCAGTCATCATTGATGAGAAAAAATACACAGTGAATATAGAAGCTAGATATGCTGTGGATGACCAAGGAAAACATACACCCGTTATACGTGTTGATAAATCTGAAGGTAAGTAAAAGCCTCTTGACAGACTGATGTTCCCACATTAAAACCAGGTTGCATCCAGCCTAATAAGAGTAAGAAATGGTAAGACTATGCAAAATACTGTTAGGAGCTTTGTGCAGGTCCATTTCTGGAGAATGTAGAAAGGAACTGAATTGGGAAATGAAAATAAAAGAATCCTGCAATTACTTAAAATTTTTGGAAATGTAGGTAATGCGTTCTGAGGTCCTTAACAGGCTTACTAGCAATAATTAGATGTTTGTAGCAGTGATACTAAATCTCGGCTCATTTCTGTTCTGGAGGTGTACCCTCTTCCATTTACTTCTGGTCCTTTACAATATAAGGAGCTACCTCTTTCTTACTCCTCCATACAGGACTTTTCCCAGTGTATTATTTTTCTTTGTCCTGCTGTGACTCAGTTTTACAGGGGCACATTTTGTATCTTAATGGGAACAACTGGTTTTGTCCACTTAACACTTGAAAGTGGAGAGGTTTAAGTAACTGTGCAGCTCCCGGTGTCTTAGTAATGCCTCCTGCACGTATTTTCAGATCTTTATTTTTTGTTCTCTTACCAAAGAATGTCACTTATTAAAAGGGTTTCATACTTCTAATTGAGGGAACCTATACTGCTGATGTCTGTAGCATATGCATCAGTCTGTTACTGTTTGACAATGCAGCTAGATACTAGGCCTTGCATGAAATGAGAGAAGGAAAGAAAGGGAAGACTTCTGCTTTTCAGACGGAGAGTATATTCTTGAACTTCTTAATTTAAAACCTTCCTTGTTCAGATGCTTTGCTCCTAGTCTCCTGGTTGATGAGAATTAACTACTCAGTATTTCTGCATTTGCTCCATGTCCTTGAAAACTTGACTTGCAGGGAAGGCTACTGGTAAAAGATATTGCAAAGGATCCCTCTTTGGCTGTGACGAACAGATTTGTCTAGGAACTCCCAATTCGGGCAGATCAATTGCCAGTGCAATGGCAAACCAGAAATTAAAATGCCCTAATCCTTTGGTAAAAGACCCATGGAATAGTCTTGGCTGACAAAGACCAGTAGGCACTAGTGATAAGCTAGATGTATGGGCTTTTTACAAATATGCCCTTGTAGCAGGGCATATTTCATTTTAAGCAGAGGATTTGGGTAAATATGATTGATTATGTTTCTTCTGCAGATCAAGAGTCAACAGTGCTCCCTGCAACATGGGACGATATGCAAAACCAGCGACTGAAAATAGTGGAACTAAAACCAGAAACAAGAGAATATAGAGATGTGCAGGAAAAGTTTCTGAAGGCCTGTCAGTCATTAAAAATTAAAAAGGTAAAAGCATGTAATCATTTCTGAGCATAAATACTTTGATAACAAGTGATGAAGAATACTAACAACAATGGAAAAATAAATTCCACTGGGATTTCTGAAGTTGGACAATTCTCTATGGCTGTCACTAATTTTAATCAGTATCAGTTTAATGTTGCAGTTAAGATATTTGGAGCAAGTCTTAAGCAGTTGCTTCTTCAGCACCGGTGAGAGTGTTCTTTCTTTAAATAATTTTTGCTATAGTAGAGCACAGCATTTGCTCGCTTAAGCCATGTGTGCTTTGCAGGTAGGCATGTCATTTATGCCCCAGAAATCTGCAAAACTGTCCTATATTGTTTCACATGGAATCTTTCTGTCATGTTTTGGGCTAGGTTCTGCTGTCTGTCATGCCAAAGTTTGGAGTGATTTGACTAACTTATTTCATAATCTGGTATACATGCATTGGAGCTAGGAGAAGAATCTTGGAAGCAGATTGAATTGTTGGTACACTAATGTTTTTCATGACAGCAACCTAAAGAAAATTAATGTGTCTTACTTTCAAACTTTGCAGATTGAAAGGGTACAGAACCCATTTTTATGGAAGGCTTACCAAATAAAAAAGCGTGAAATGGATAATAAAAATGGCAACAGAAATAACGAGAGGTTTCTGTTTCATGGGACAAGTAAGGAGTCGTTAATCTTAATTAACAACTATGGATTTAACCGGAGCTATGCTGGAATGCACGGTAATGTGAATTTCAAAACAACTTTTGTTTTCCTTCATAGGGCTAGGACTGATTTGCCATGCCATCCATATAGTCCTGACTTGTATGCAAAATTATTTGTTTTGTTAAATCTCCCTATTTCAAATAAAAAGCAAAATTGGCAAGAGATTCACAGGCTCTAAAGATGGCAGATAAACTGAAATGCTCACAAACATTTGTTTTTCTTACTACAGCTGCAAACTTTGGAAATGGAACGTACTTTGCAGTTAACGCCAGCTATTCTGCCAGCGACACCTACTCTAAACCAGATGCGAATGGGAAGAAGTACATGTACTTGGCTCGAGTCCTTGTTGGAGAATATTCTCAGGGGAGAAAAGGATCAATTACTCCAGCAGCAAAAAACGCTAGTAACTCTATAGATCTGTTTGATAGTTCAACTGATAATGTGAACCAGCCATCCATGTTTATAATATTTAATGATATTCAAGCTTACCCAGAATACCTTATCACTTTCACTAGATAAGCATTTTGACTGCAGCCAGGATTGCATGTCTTTCAGTCTTTGTGTAGGACAGAAACACTTATAACAAAATACACCATGAAAACAATAAATAGTTTTATCAAACTCATTTCTTAAAGCTTGTTCACATTTAAGCAACCTCTGGCAATTTTTGATAGCACTGAAATAGACTGCTTGTTCACACTTAAAGTAGCTGAGTGTATTTAACACTTGAGCTCAATATTCTACAGAAAACTGCTGTTAGATTACATATCAAGCCTTTACACTGTATTAGCCTTTCCATGCAGCCTTACTGCCATCCTGGTTGCACTATGAAGTGGGGAGTGCTGGCAGGGGATTGGAAGGGATCTTCTTTCAGCCACTGACCGCTCGATGTTGCATTTCTGATGGCTTCTTACACTCTGTAAATGACCGTCTGCATCATGAATTGTGATACAGTGGTTTTCAATAAATAAACTAATTGTAGTTAAGGACTTGGGTTTGTCTAAACCTCTCTGAAGATTAGCATTGGTTTTCAACCAATGAACTTCATGTCTCAAATGGAGATTTGCTTGTTTTTCATACAATAACCCTCCCTGGCAGGTTACTAAGAGGTTCCACAGAAGGTTAGAGAAGTTGCCTGAGTTATTTTTATGTATATACATATAGCCTGAGAGAGATAGGAAAGTAAATTTTGAGAAGGTGTTTCTGTTGTCATATACCAGCTGCAGCAACCTTCCTGTGATCTTCAGGGGAAATGAACAGAGCAAAGAAAAGCACAGAAGGGTGGGGTGTTAAGGCTTAAATAAATAGGTTATCTCAAAGGGGTGATCATTAAGTACGGTCTGTGTTGGAGAGGGGAGTAAAGCAACATCACCTTCTTTGTAGCATGTTGACAGAATAAAAAAATATGCCTCTTATGCATATCTTACAATATGCCAGATATTGTAAGATCTTCCAGTGAAAAAGCAGAGTGATGCAGCACCTCCAAATTCTAAAACCCCTTCTGAATGTATCAGGTTTGACTTCTTAATAAGAAGAACATAAGAACTTAAGTTCTTCTTAAGATTAAGAGAAAATCTTCCAATACTCACTTTACAGAGTTAGTTAGGTTGCTGTTACTTTAAAGTTTTACTGTGGGTTGGTGTGTCCATGTGCGTCCATGTTACCATTGCAGGGTAAGCATGGCCGAGGGACATGTTTTCTAGGGAAGGTGCTGTGAAATAATGTGAACCTGCAAGTACCTTAGGAGAGCCATAAACATCAGGCTGTTCATTCGTGCCCCACCCCGTCGCTCCCTCTGCAACAGGGCTGGAACCACTCTCTGGGATTTACTGCTTTCGATTATGTCAGTTTCCTAACTGCTGAAAAATGCTGACTGTTGAATTCCTGGTGCTTGAAATCAAGCTATTGGGTGTGGGCGCCAGAAGACTTTAAGTTTTGCTTTTAAAATAACTAGACTTAATGTAACAAATACACGCGGTCACTTGTCCACCAGTATGACAGGAGCCAGAGGTGACAGGATGGGGTGCTTCACTGCAGCTGGTACATCACTTGTACCACTCTGAACTTTCTCTGCAGGAGACAGTAATGCATCTATTCTCAGCTTCTCCATCACCACAAGAAGCTGTGGAGAACACCAAGATGTTTCTTCACCAGTGCTTGCATTACAGGTGCCAAGGGCATCAAGCATAGAGCAGCAGCCTGTAGCACCGGGCTCCGTGCAGGCGATGAGTAAAAGATGCGGCTTCTCCAAAGGAGTTTATTACACCCGAAAGGCAAGGGAGGAGGCGGAAGAGTACAAGGGGACTTTGCTCCTCCAGCCGTGTGATGGGCTTGCAGCTCCCAGCTCAGGGAGGGAGAGGACATTTTGTAACGTGGAGGGAGCGCCTGAGGCAGCTTTGGGTGTCCCAGGAACAGAATTCTGGAGGGGAAAGGAGCGTAAGGGCGCAGGTGTGAAGCTGGGACCGGCGGGTCGGGGGAGCCAGCCTCCTGGGGCGGGTGTGTCGCGACAGACGGCGGCGGAGGAGACGGGAGAGGCGGGGACCCATCCCGGCGCAGCGCCCGCCCCGGCCCTCGCTCCTCGCTCCTCGCCCTCCTCCGCGGCCTCCCGGGTCCCGCCGGCTGCCGCTGACCTACCGGGAAAGGCGGCGGGCCGCCCCGCCCCGCCCCGCCGCGCCGGGAAACGAAAGCGAAAGGCAGCGGGGACAGGAACCGGGCGGCCATGGCGGGGCAGCGGCCGGGCGCCTTCCCGCTGCTGGTGCGCGGCGACTGGGGTGCCGCCGAGCCGCCGCCCGCCCTGAGGAAGAAGCTGCTCTGCTACTTCCAGAGCCAGAAGCGCTCGGGCGGCGGCGAGTGCGAGCTGCGGACCGGGACCGGGACCGGGCACCTCCTCGTCTGCTTCGCCCGCCCCGAGGGTGAGCGGCCGGGGCGGGGGAGGGGTGAGGGGGTCCGGCGGGGGCCGGGCCGGCGGGTCCGGGCGGCCGCGGCGGCCGAGGGCTGCCCGCCTGCCCCGGGCGGAGGGGCCGGGAAGGAGGTTAGCGTGTCAGCCCCCTGCAGAAGTGAGCGTGTTGCGAGTTGTAACTCACAAGTCGTAACTTTCTGCAAGTTAAGATACATACGCTGACTTAAATTATTATATGTCGTGTAATGTACGCTATCTAGTAGGTAATATACACATCTATAGTATGTAATGTGGCATATACATCCTGTAATATGCGGTATAGAATACATAATATGTATTTGCTTATATATATGCGTAAGTTCGGTGCTTAGTAATAGCCTCTAGATTGCATTTTGAATAACATTGGTCTATAAGTTAATAAATACATCCTACCAGGTATATATACGTATATATTAATTTTGATGCACAGTAGTATTTGCTAGATTGCACTTGGAAAAATAAAGCTTATGCTAATATAACTTACTGTAGTTACAGATATATATTAAAAATATGACATGTATAATGTGCATGTATTTATATAAGCTTGCAGCAAGGTGGAAAGCATTTAGCTGCAGTTGTGTTAAATGTATACATATACATGCATGTACATGTATGTGCATAAACACATATATATACCTTTTTTTTTTCTGCCTTACCATGCTTCCCAGTTGCTGACTCGCCCAGCTGGTAAGTTCAGGACGTACAGCCCCAAGCCATTTTGACACTGGTTGGAAGGGGGTGTGCAAGGCATGGGGCCGGTACTGGGACCCTCGTGCCGCAGCCCCAGCGCGGGGCTGCCCTCTGGACACCAGCCAGGAAACGTGTGGTGGAGCTGAGCTTTGCATCTCCGGTGGTTTTTTTCAGAAATAATATTCTCTGCTGTTCTCCCGTTTCTTTTCAGGAGGAAAGCCTCATGCGTGCTGTGTTAGCGTTATGAATTTAAAATTCTTTTCGTTTTGTGGGACAGTATATGTGTCCTAATGTAATGGTGGAAAAGTGCTACGTAATTTAAAGTTGTGTTTCTATTCAGATTGTCACTGGGGTTTTTTGGTTTTATTTAGTGAAGCAACGAGTTCTTGAGAGACAGTCTCATAAGCTGTGTTTGGGAGAAAAAGGAGAAATGAAATTGATTGTCACAGAGCCTGAAACAGCACTAGCTGCTGAAGAGGAGGCATTTGAAGAAAAATTAGTTCCCACAAAGGTGAATAAAAATTGTAATCCTAACCAGAGCTTTGAAATAGTGATGAGAGTGTCAAATCAGCCACTGATGTTTTGCTTTCATTTTATTTTAGGCTCTGGATGCCACAAGCAATCCTCAAACAAAAGGTAAAATGTTATCCATCACTCTGTGTGCTGATTCTTCATAAAACAAAAACGTTGGTGCTTTTCTCCACACGCAGCTCCAGTTCTGTCGGGATTTGTGCTGAAAGTTTCTGAGTTTGGCAGCCTGAGTCGGGTGATACAGGGAAAGATGCCTGGCCAGGGACACTGTAGACTTGATCACCAAGGATGGAGTTCACCTTGCCAGACTTAGACCATGCACCTGGTTTTAGCTTCTAAAATAGCATTTTTAGTCAGAGGAGCATCTCCAGAGAGGGATTTAGTTCCCTTATCCTGCATAACTGCTCTAAGATAAGATCTGCATAGAAACACCTAGATTGAAGGTCTTAATCCCAGGCCTGGTGTCTCTGTGTTCCCTACAGTTAGGAGAGTCTGTAAAGGCAAGTGGTGCATCTCCCCAGTACCTCAGTGACTTCAGTTAGGTCCTCTCTCAGCAATATTCTGCTAAGCTTCATGATTCAAAAAGCCATCTAGAAAACATTACTGCACACCCAAATGTACCCGCATCTGTGAAGAGTAAATACTTAGCCCCGAGACAGACCAGTTAATCAGGAAGTTCTTCAGTGATTACCCCCATATCTTTTCCTTTCTGTATGAAGTCTTGTTCGATGCTATTTTGTGTGGGTTTCCTGCTTTCAAAATTAGGTACACAAAGTTGTAATCTACTGGTTTTTAGTCATACTAGAGAGGACCCTGAAAATCTCCAGATGCTGCTTTTAATCGCTTTGTTGGGTCAGCCTAGCTTTCTGTTTTGGCTCTTTCGTACTTTCTTCATTGGACATAGTGGAGCAGATGATTCCTGTCGGTGATCTAGAAATTAACAACTAGTGTCTGTAGAGCTATGGCTTCTGCGGTTATGTCTTTTGTTTTCTTCTTGTCAGGCTTATGCTGGTAGGCCTTCAAAAGCAGCTGTCTTCTGTAAATGTTATGGGTTTGGTATCAGTTGTTGTACCTCAGGAGAGCTCGTAAACCCGGCGAGCGGGCAGAGCCAGCCTGTTTGTACGGCCGCCTGCTCCAGCTTTCCCACCCCGTGTCTCTGTCTCTCTCCTTGGGGCTGCCCCCACAGCTGGCCTGTTGGGCGCTGCCCCAGGATTTAGGGATTTGGGGGTGTTCTTGAGCAAAAGCAAGCAGAGACCTTACCCCCGCACCCCACGTCAGGTGTACAACTGCTCCACCGAGCTCCTCTCCCCTCGGTCGTACCTGTCCTCTGCCACGGCCAGAGATGGTGGCCCTGGAGGTTTACCCTGAAGGTGGTGAGTGCCAGGATATCATTCAATCCTCGTCTCCCCGCCACGGTGCAGGGATGTGCTGGTTTACCAAACGGAGAGGCTTATGCTCCTACTTGTGTTCGTTGGGGCAAGGAGGGGAGAGCTGCCTTTGTTTGTGAGTGTGGCCATCTTGAGCACCCTGGGGTGCCCTTTGGCCTGTGCTAGTCCCTCGCCACCTTGCAGCGCTCTGCGATCACCATTTTCCATGACTTCCTGGACAGTTGTGTTGCTGCATACCTGGGTGACACTTTCAGTTTACTCGGGCACACGGAGGAGCATGTCGTTCCCGTTGGGAGGTTCTGTCCTGCACCTGTCTGCAAAGCTGGAGATGTGCCTTCCTCCGGCAGCTGCTGGGCTTCTGGGATACTTGGTGGGCACCCCTGTCATATTTTCTGTCTGCAAAATTTCGTTGCATCCCCACCAGCCTTCTGTGCACATTGGTCCTTCAGCGCCGTCATGCCGCACTGATGGCAGGGCACGGGGGTCATCAGGAGGCTTTGCATTGAATCACACAGAGCTACTGGTGGCCTATGGTGCCTGCAGATGTCCTGAGCTGTGTTCAGGCTCGTTATGCCTGCCCCCGGGCTAAGAAACAGATGCAGAGGCTGCAGAGTCTCTCACAAACCCTTACCAAAACCTGAGCAGCTGTGGCCAGTTATCTCAATGGATTTTATTTTATTTTATTTATGTTTCCGGGTCGGAGACATACCAGTGACCTTGGACTTTGTTTACTCGTGGCTATTTTTGTGCCACCAAAGAAACTGCCTGCAGCCCTGCAGAATATTGCATCTGGGCTGTTTCAGATTCCAAAATGTCCCAGGGTACCCTGCAGTATGTGATTGGTTAGATGATCTCTTTTCTTGGGAAAGGAAAGGAGAGAAAGGATGAGCAAAATCTGTTTATTCTAGGAAATGTGTACCAGTATGTCATGCAGCTTATTTCTCTTTCTGTTGAAGGTGATGCAGAAGCCTTGCAGAAAGCAGAGAGTTTTGTTCCGAACAGTGAACTCCAAGAGGAAGCTGGCTCTGCAGAGAAGATTGCAAAAAAGCCCGCAGAGACCTCACCTTCGGTGGTGTTTGAAAACATACAAAGATGCAGTCCAAAATGCTTACGTATGCTGTTGGAGAACATCAGCGGCCTGGCAGTAGATGATGACTTCACTGTGGAAGTGATACCTGAAATAAATGTTGCTGTAGCTACCTTTATAAAAAGTATCGGTAAGACAGGATGCAAACTGTCATTCATTTCCATGTATATGTATGAATAATAGCTTTCAGAGCTTGATTCCTCTCCCGTTAGAGATTCAGACAGTTTTAAAAAGTACCTGGGCTGTAGTCTCTCAAGAAAGATGTAAGTCTTATACACAACTCCATGAAAACGCCCATGTTCCAAATGTTACAGTGAAAAAAGAAAATTATGGCATCTCCATTAATTGAAATTCGATGAGAATGTTTCATTGTCTCTATCTTATTTTGGATTAGATGAAGAAGAATTAGAAGCGGACTGAGTGTGGGGATGAGTTCTGCAAATTATTGACGTACATAAAGGCTCCATTTGAGAAGACAGTGAAACAGTGAGAAGTGCTTAGTTTATACAAGAGATGAATTAGAGGGGAACGGAGACATAGTGGTAGTGAATAGCAGAGAGTAACATGGCTGTGTGCATTTCCCCTTTTTTGTTACAACACAGAGTTATTTGGCACCAAAGACAGCTTTGCTCCAAACAGAGGGAGTAGATTCAGCTCATGTCTCTGCCAGAAGTGATAGCGAGGGTTGATAATGACCCAGGAAAACACGGTCAGTTCATACTGCTTTTCTGTTTACAGATACTGAAGAATTTGTCAAAAAATGTTCACAAAACAAGAGGGTTAAAGAATTCAAAGTGACTGCCAGGCTTCTTGAACTGACCCAGAGCATCAAGGCTGAAAACATACCGGCCGGCGTTTCGACAGACTACATCACCGTTTACTTTGAGAGTGCACGGAACGGAGGGGGGCCTGTGTCAGAAGTCCAGCTCTGCCCTGAGGAGAACTCGGCCATCATTACTTTCTGTGATCACAAAGGTAACGCTGTCCTTCGCCCGACCAAAGTGCTCCCAGGCAGAGGATCTGAAAGAAAATTACCACAATCTGGGCATTAGAAGCCCGGCTTGCTGTCGCTAAAGCCAGCGTACAGTGTCCTGTTCCTGGGAAGTGCTCTGGATTTAGAAATACTGCTGCATGTCTAGGGTTTCAGAATCTCTCTGTTCTTTTATGTTACCAGAGGTTCATTTGAATACCTGCTTTGTGCATGGGTTGTTGGCACTGATGTTTTTTCCCCATTTACAGAGGTTTTTATCTGCAATACATTAATTGTACTTACAGGTAGAGGAAGCAGGATTTGGCAATGACTTCAGCTTTCACAGTTAGCTTTCAGAAACTAATTAAGGTCAAATATCTTCATTATCAGGGAAGAATGGAGCTAAAGAACAACCTTGTTAATATTTCTTGTGTTGAATCACTGTGCCGTTTTTGTGCCAGTGCAACCTCTGGTAAATATCTCTGTGTTAGGAGACTCCTGGCTTAGTAAGTTACTTTATTTTTAATTAAAGATATCTGCCAGGTAATTGTTTTTCTTCTGACTCTCAGAATTTGCTTAAGAATATTTTGTACATTAAGTTAATATGTAGTTTGGATCATTCTAATGTGGTTTTAAGTCCCTGCCGACATTATAATTCCTTTCCTTTGTCCATTCCAACTGAAGTGGCAAAAAAACCCGTAAAAATGCACTGGCACAAAGAGTTTTATTTTAAGTTGAGAGTAAGGAGCATTTCATAGTAGTACCTTGATATGGCCCTGCTCTGTGGTGGGGTTTCCTTAGGAAATGAGAGCAAGGTGTAGCTGTACAGGTAAATACAGGCACAAGCATATTTACCAAACTAGTTGGAGCCAAGCCTCTTATCTTGTTCCCTACAGAGTGGTTTGGAAATCAGAAAGACATAAAAATAGCTCTTTCAAATGAAAAAAAAAAGTTACTTTATTCAATGGAATAGTTCTAAGAACAGAGTAATTTGCTTGATTTGAAGTTAATGGCACATATGTGTTTGTATGTGTGTGCTAACTTTTAGATCTAAACACTGTCTTGGAAAAGCAGCATTTACTGGAACAGACAGCAATTTCCGTGCATCCGTATTACCACTCCCTGGGAACAGCTCTCTATGGAGAAGAAAGACCAACGATCAAGATGCCAGACCCCATTGGGGTACCACTAGATCCGTATGTCTGGCAGTTTTTACAAAGGCAGGCTAAACTGATCCAAGACATAAACCAGGAAATGGCAATTTGCCATTGTGAGCTAAAATGGCCACAGACAGACTGTGCACACCCAGAAATTATGTTGTGCCCATCGTCATCTCTCTCTGAGCAGAAAAAGACAATGATTAAGTTGATCAAGACATGGAAGCAAGATGCTTCTACTGAATTCTCACGTATCATGTCACGTTACATAGCTATAAAATGTAAAGTAAATTCAGTGGATTGGGAAGACGTGAAAAACAAACTGGTGAAAGATGTTGCTTTGATCATAACTGATATTTCTGAGGAGATGCTGGTGATTGCAGGCAACAGAGCAGCAGTGGACAGTGCAGAGAAAGAAGTGAGGGAATGCATGGAAAAAGCCATGAAGCAAAGTGAAAGGGAAAAACAAAGCATAGAAATTTCTGTGTCAGTGATCCCAGGGAAGTATGCCATTCTGCACAACGCTGGGCTAGAAAAGAATATTCACAAAGAATATCCATGCTTAAAGATCTTTTATGATGACACAAAAAAAACTGTTCAGTTGTGTGGATTGCCTGCAGAAGTGTATAAAATAAAAGCTGACTTACTGGAAAAGGTATTGAACATGCCATGTACATCGGTTACCATTGATCCTCATGTTTTCTACTATCTACAGCGTGTAGATAATAAAACAATGTCAGCGACACTTTTCACTAGGAAAAAAATCAATGCTTTTTATGAGCTTGAGGATGATACTGTGTTGCTATTTGGAGATGCTCCCAAAGATCTTCTTGAAGCAGAAGAGCAAATAAAGACAGGCTTACAACATGAGTGCATCAACGTGGAGGATGGTGAGGTCATTAAAAAGGAGCAGTGGAGGAGTCTTCTTGCCTCCTTGTGTAACAAGTACAATTCTCCCCAGGAAACTGTAGTCATTGATGAACCTGTTGGAAAAGAAAATAAAGTGATTATTGCTGGCTTTTCTAAGGCTGTAACAGAAGTTTGTCAGAAACTTAAAGATTTTATAGATAGAAACACACACGTGGAAAAAGTAATCCCGGCTAAGTCGGTGGTGGTAGTGCAGTTTGTGGAGAAGGAAAAATCCGGTGTTTATCTTGAATTGAGAAAGAAAGGTGTGACAATACGTTTTGATACCAAGACACCGTGTATTTCCCTGAGCGGACCAAGAGCAGAAGTGCCAAAAGCAGTCACCATGTTTGAAAAAATTCTCTCATCCCTTTACTCAAAAAGCGTGCCAATTGATAAACCGGGAGCCAGAGAGTTCTTCACTGAGAGGAAAGATTCATGGGTTTTTGAGGCAAAGCAGAAATTTAGCTGTTTGATTAGGCTGGAAGAAAAAGAAGAACAACAACAACAGAAGGGTGAAAAAGTTGGTGATAAAGATAAAAGAAAGCTCTACTACAAGAAAATGCTGCCAGATGGAGTTGTAGTAGCAGTGTATAAAGGTAACTTGTGTAATTACCCTGTTGATGTTGTGGTAAATGCATCTAATGAAGACTTAAAACACAACGGTGGCCTTGCTGAGGCACTGTTAAAAGCGGCTGGTCCGGAGCTGCAACAGGAGTGCGATGAGCTGGTGAGGAAGATCGGGAGTTTGCAGCCTGGGTGTGCAGTTGTCACGGGCGCTGGGAAGCTCCCCTGCAAGAACGTCATTCACGCTGTTGGGCCCAGGTGGAGGAAAGAAGAAGCAGAAAAGTGTGTGTTCTTGCTAAGAAAGACAGTGAAGAAAAGTCTACAACTAGCTGAAACATACAATCATGGTTCCATAGCTCTACCTGCTATAAGTGGAGGGACTTTTGGCTTCCCGCTGCAGATGTGTACATATTCGATTGTGTCCTCCATCAAGGAGACCTTGGAAGAATCCATGGGGGACGGCAGCTTGAAGGAGGTTCATCTTGTGGATGATGCGGAAGAAACAGTTCAGGTTCTGAGTGAGACAGTAAGAAAAGTGTTTAGAGCTAAATCATCCTCCTCGATAGTGCTGACGCCACACTCAGAAAACCGTAAGCTGAGAGAAAGCCAGAAGGAGAAGAGAAGAGAGGATCTGCAGGTGGCTAGAGCTGATCTCCGGACGGTTACAACAAGTGAAGGACTTTGCATCCGAGTAGAGGAGAAAAACGTTCAGGAAGCCACGGTAGGTCTTTAATTTTCTGCTTCCTCTCTAACTGGATGTGAAGATCTTCTTTAAATTTAAATAGAAAAGGAAGGACAGTAGGTTATATTGTTTTATAAGGCAATTGCTACGTAAGGAAACAATGGCTGTGTGCTAGCTAAACAAGGATGCAAGCTGGCAAAATTGATGGATTTCAGGTTGGGATCTGTCACACTGCAGCCGTTTCTAGTGGGCAGCTGTGAATTTCAGAATGTTTTGTTCCCAGCTAGGTTTTACTCGTTCTCCACATCTAAGGTCAACATGTAAAACAGTTTGCTTTTTTTTCTAAAAGGGAAATATTAAAATACTTTCTAAAAGTATTTATATGATCTGTAGCTATCTAGGTTGGATATATCTAGCAGCCTGCCTGGGCTGCTGTTGTGAGTCATGCTAACAGGGAGGTTGTAGCTTTTTTTTTTTTTTTTTTGTTTCCTTCTCTTTGGATGGATTAAAGACACAGTCTATGAAGAAGTTACTGGGCTCTAGAAAAGCGACCCTATAGAAGAGTGCATGCTTAGATTGTTTTGCCAAAGTTTAGACCTGATTCTGCTTATTTTTTCCCCTATTTTCTTTTTTCATTCTTTTTGCTAACAAAGAGTTTAACTACTATTCATCTAGACCATCAAGACTCAATTTACACCTCTGACGTAGTTTCTTTCCCTTATGGTTTTTTTCCTTCAGTGATGCAAAGCGCATCTTGATAAATCTCTCTCTTTTTCAACAGCCCCTGATTTTTATACTTTGGGAGTCTAAAATCTCCCTAAATTATTATCATTGTTGTTTCAATATTAGTTGCTTCAGTTGTCATTTTGGTGCCTGTAAGAGCCTATTCCAATAAAAGAGCAATACTAGATGTAGAAAAACCTCAATATGACACACATTTAAAATACTTTGTAATTAAAACGTCTCCAGTGGAAAAAAGCAAAGCAAAGACCAGACTTTGGGGCTTTGCCTGTTTTACTTCATGAGAGCACAACCACCTCCCTTCACCTCGTTTTGGTGCATGAGGTGCTGCTTTTCTGAGAAGGTGTAGACAATCCCACTTCAGTGAAAAGGAGGAAAGGGACATTAAACTTCCTACATTACGTGTACCTTACACAATACATATATTTTGCATCCTGTGATGATGCTAGAGAAGAAGGAGCAATACTGCAGCAGTTCTTTACAAGGAAAAGTAGGAAAGGCTGGGTCTGGGAGAAGGGGTGAGGCAGACTGCAGAGTTTGGGTTTGTTTCACTGGCCCAGACATTGGCATCTGCTCGGGACTGAGGCCTCTCCACTGAGGGCTTGACAGCTCTGCCGGGATGGATGGATGGATGGATGGATGACCTGCTCACATGTAGATACCTGTGGTGTTGGTGCTCACAGTGGGTCTGATGCTGCCTACCGTAGGTTTCCTACAAGTCCAGGAATACTCAGTATGCAGAAGCTGTGCTGAAAACCAGGTTATTTCTCCCTTGGCATCTTGTTTTTCGCGCTGTGTGTTGCTTTGGTAGTGCTGTTAGTCTCGATGCATATTTTTACTTGAAGTCTGGCTATAGATATTTTCATTGTAATTTTTTTGCAGACGGATGTTATTGTCAACAGTGTTGGCACAGATCTGAAGTTTGGCGTGGGGCCGCTTTGCAAAGCCTTGCTGGAAAAGGCTGGACCAGCGCTCCAAGTAGAGTTTGAAACAGAAAAAGAAAGACAGGTTGCTGGTCAAGGGAGTGTGCTCTGCACCAGTGGATGTGCTCTGGCCTGCAAGTCCGTGCTTCATGCCATAATTCCTGTGTGGGATGGAGGAAAAGGACAGACCCTGAAGGTACATTTTAATTATTTTTTTAAAAATTGATTTTGAAAACAGATTTATTTGGGATCCTATCCTGAAGTTTCAGGATTTAAAATAGTTAGCTTAGATGACTCGGCTCCATTTACTTCTGTTTGAGTGAGCTTTCAAGATCCTTGATGCACTGAGAGCTTTTTCTCATACCAGCATAATCTCTGTAGAACTAATAATAAATAATGCTTTTTTTAAAAAAAAAAAAAAGGGCATGTTTGCTGTGTTTTACAGATCTTAGAAGATATAATCAATTTCTGCTTGAAGAAAACTGAAGAACTTGGTCTGAATTCGATCACTTTCCCAGCTATTGGAACTGGAGGATTTGGATTTCCTAAAACCGTTGTTTCTAAGTTAATGTTTGATGTGGTATTCAAGTTCAGTGGTAGTCACACTCGGAAGACTCTCCAGGAAGTTCATTTTCTCTTGAATCCAAAAGATATGGATAACATTCAGGTAGTTCTTCTCAGGCCAAAGCCATGTATGTTACAGGCTGGTCTAGTTACACCTTAATGATATGTTTTAGTTATATTGCTTTCTTAAGGGAACAACTTCGCACTTTCTTACTGCTGTGGGCTGGTGACAGTGGGATCTCTCCAGCATCTTTCAGTGTCTCTGAAATACAAATTCTCAGCAAGCACGAGCTGCAGACAGAACTGGCCTCGCTGCTGGCACTGTAAACACCTGTAGATGCTCGCTCAGCTTTTGAGAAAGGAGTTCTGGGAATGCAAAGACAGTATCTATCATCACACTGTCCACACTGAGGCTTCCACTGATTTTAATGATACCTAAACACGACTGTAAAATGCATCAGATGGCTCAGCATGAGCTATGTGACTGTTAATGTTAATTATAGAAATATTTGGTATATAAACTCTGAAATACTATCTTTGGTACCTTTTCTCTCTTCTTAGGCTTTTACCATTGAACTAGAACGTAGGGTAGCTGAAAATTGCAGTGCTGCAGCACCACAGTCAAGTAAGTTGTGTAGGGGCAGGAGGTGGGACACAGGGGAGAATGTAAATATTGTAAAGTGGTTTTATACATATCGGGAAACAGAGGAAATGTCATCAAGACACAGAGCACTTTTATTTTTCTTCCTCCTAACGGACTGGCATTCTTAAAGTCCCATTTGTAAATATCTTAAAGAGGAATTCCTTTTGTTTAGGGCATGCTCATCTCTTAGTGAGGCCAGTCTTATCACATGGAGGAGGATGTCCTGGTAGGAGAACCGTTAGTTTGTCCTACTCAAGGGTATAAGAACTTGGTATCGCTTTGCCAAACAAGCCATAAATAACATGTATTTCTGTACCTTTAACCTCCTATATAGAGATACAGAATGGATAATTTCCTTTCCATTTATTAATTGATGGTAGTGTGACACAGGAGTAAAAACATACGAGTGAACTGCATCAATGGCAGAGGCTTATTCATAAGAATATATAGCTCTTTCTTCTCAGTTGCTGTACCAGTGAGATGAAGTTAGGAGTGTGCAGATAACATATGAATTAGATAAGTTTAGACTAGAAGTAAGGAACAGTTTTATATCTGTAAGGGTAAAGATGAAATAACTTACAAAAGTAGTGTGATGGGATCTCCATTACTGGCAATGCTTAAGCTGGATACTGCATTTCTTGTAAGAGTTAATTCAGGAAACTCTGTTACAGAGCTGGTTAGATCAGATAACCCCGAGAGTGCTTTCTGAATTTATATTGCATGAATTTACAGGAATGGAAATAGTTTCACTTTCACAGTATTTAAATGGAAAGAATACTGCACCTTCCTGCTTTCAGAAATGGAGTAAAGAGAAAGGCAGAGAGTCTCTAGGTCCATCAAACTGATCTAGAGCATATTCCTCAAAAGGATAAGTTGAAGTTTCCATCAATGGAAGAGAATACTACCCTAAACTAAAGGAGAAGTGTTTTAAGGTGTTTGTCTTTCCCTTCCAGGTTTCATTAGGCATGTTTCAACTGACGTATTGGGAGTTCATGAAATGCAGATTGGTTCTATTACACTTCAAGTAATTAGTGGAGATATTACCAAGGAGGATACAGAGGTTATTGTAAACATATCAAATTCAACATTTGATGCCACATCAGGTATTGTATTGAATATGTAGTTCTCTAGTGATAAATTTGAGCTAGTTTTTAGAAGGGGGGAGGGGAAAGAATTGTCCATATGTGAAACTTTTATGAAGTATTTTTCAGATGAGAGAGAGAGAGTTGTGATTAGTCAGGAAATAGATCTTAAAGAGGTTTTTTACACATCCTGAATATTCCATTTAGTTTCCAAACTACTCAAACAGAAGGCATCTGACCAGATTTTTCTTGTTAAAAGCAAAAATGCTTAAATAAAAGGGAATTTTTAGATCAAATATAATTCTGCAAAACTGCTCTTGTCCTAATATGTTCCACTGTAAGCCAAAGCCCTGGTTAAGTAAATTGACCTGGAAGAAGCAGAGGATTCTCTGGTGGCATTGTGAATTGCAAGCATGAAGGACATCAAGTGATATAATTCAAAGCGATCAGAGTTCGGTGAGGGGCATACTGTTGGCTGGTGAAACGACGACATAGGAGTTATTCTTAATGAATTCTAATCAATAATGAAGGCAGTGTTCTCTTTGCAGCCAGTACAGTGTGTCATGGAGGGCACTTAGGGGAAGTTTTTGCAAGGGCAAGGGTTTTGCACTTTGCGGGATCTTGCCCTGGGAGAATTTGGGGTGTTTGTAGAGTACAGAAGTTGGGTAGAGTTTTGAGAAGAAATAGCTAAATTGACTTAATGAATGCATATGCTTTTCTTCTATAATTTAAGGGGTCTTCAAAGCAATTATGGATGCTGCTGGTTCCCAGGTAGAAGGAGAATGTGCTCAATATGGTATGTGAAAGCATACTATTTTGTTTGATTAAATTTTTTTTTTGTTCTCTCTGAAAACCTAAAGTTGTTTTATAACTCTCTACTCTGATGGTATAATTATTTTTTCTGAAAAAATAGCTTTCACTTTTAGGAATTCTGAAAAGTGGTGGTGTTGTGACACCTGCTTTGAGAATTTTTCTTTTCACAACTGAACAGAAGATGGATACAGTTTTCTGATGCTAATAAATGCTTGGAAATTAATCTAATTTAAGTTCTTTACCCCTGAAATTACTCATGCATGTTCCTGACTTAAGAACAGAAACAGTCCCATTTACTTGAGCATAATTTTTAAGCTCACCTATTGTCAGCTACTGGAGAGCTGAGGTTTTGAAACTGAACAAAGTGGTGAAAGACTGTCTCTTGGTGTAAGCATGTGCAGGACTGGCTTTTAAAAGCTAACAGCAAATCTGGCTTATATTCACAAATACATCCTTATTTTTTATTGAAATAATGTAACTCTGCTTATCACCCTGATCATGACTTTGTCTGGCAGAATGCAGATTACAGACATTAGAGCAGTAAAATCCCAGCTCACTGGTGACCCCTACGAGCACTGGAAGGCACACAGTCTGGCTGCATAAACAAAATGTTCCTGCTCTCAGTCCAGAAGTTAACTTTCAAGATGGAGTTTCCTGGATATTTTTCCCAGCCTTTGGCTCTGCAGGCTCTCCCTGTTTATCAGCCTGATCTCGGGGCATGCAGAGCATCTTGCAATCAGTCATTAACTTTGTGACCAGTGAAGTGGTATGTAACTGTGTTCATCAGTCCATTCATCCTCACAATATGACTCCATTTCGAGGTGTTTGTGATCAAACATGAGTGCTGAAAAAACACAAATGTCTTTTTAAAGATTCCATACCACAGTTCTTAGATCAGTGGGTCATTATTTTAATGATATTATTTTAACATTTCAGCTCTTCTGCAGAATAAGAGTTTGAACTTTCAAGGAATAAGGGCCATAAGAAAGGATTTCTCATATAAATGAATTGTGCACATCCTATTGGCATGCTTTTAAATAGAAGTGAGCTGTATTTAAATTCAACATAAATTCTTAAGTTGTACTTAATAGGAAACTACTTTGTAGCAGAGATCTCAGGAAATTAGGAAACATGCAATTACTTGAATTACTTTCTCAAAGAAATTCTGCAGTCAGAATATTTACAGAGAAAACGGGAATCAACTAAAACCAGGATAATATAGCTGACAGTGGATTTCTTCCACTTTTTCCACTTCTCTTCTAGTGTGTATTACTCCAGTGTACACTAGCATCAATAGAACCAGCTGTCTTATCAGAAGAGATAGCCACTTTGAAAATGTTATGTCTCCTTTATCTTCTCTCTTCCAGCTGGGCAGTCTCAAAGTGGCTTTATTACTACACAAGGTGGAAAACTGTTGTGCAGTAAAATCATCCACTTGATTCACGATAACAACGTGAAGAATCAGGTCTCCAAAGTCCTTCACGAGTGTGAGCTAAGGATGTACAAATCTGTTGCCTTCCCGGCAATTGGAACAGGTTTGCTTTTTCTTGGGAAAGTGATGAGGGCTGTGAGGGGAGTAGTTCAGAAACTGGGACAAAGTTAATACCTCTGATATGGATAACAGCAGACTTGTACAAGAAACTCTGTAAACTGTGATTTGTGAAAGTTCATTGTGGTCAGAATCGGACACCACCTGCACACTTCAAGAATGCTGCTTTTTTAAAAGTATAAATATTACAGTCAATATTGATTGAGCAAGAACACTAAAGAAAAGGTATTGCTCCATAAAAGACATTCTGCCCCAAAACAGACTGTGTATCTCAGCTGGCCACCCTGCACCTTTCTTCAAACTTCCCGTAGACCTTGCTTTGGGATTTCAGCCCCACAGAAGGGCTGGGGTTGGGGTTTGTAGGCGAAGAAAGCTGGAGTTGTCCTGAGACCAAAACCTTGTCTGGCTGACTACAGAAACTGTCAGCTGGGTACAGAATACCTGCAGTTTACACTTTTTATAGGTCTTGTTTCAGCCTCCCTGCTCCAGCGGAGGGCTAGAGGCAGGGTAGCTTATTTGGCTTAAGCTTCTGGTTAGTTTGGGGAGTGGGGCTTGAAAAAAGCAGGGTATCCGTCTCAGACCAAGGCTCCCCTTGACTGGAAAAAGAAATCGCGAGCTGGTCCTTGCTCAGCCTGCCAGGTTAGGGTACGAGCTGGTGTGTGGGTCAGTGTTTGGACTCCACAGTAATGGTTACGGCAGGTCCCTGGGACTGCCAGCATCATCTGCGTGCTGGTGTCGTGATGGCTGTCCAAGGGATGCTGTGGCTGAAACTGGCAGGGGTCCCACCAACGTTTCAGGATAAGCTTTAGGTTGCACTTCAGGCTTGTTGTAGGGGAATGAGAGCAGTTGTTTTAAGCTTGATGTTCCTGTTGGTATGTTGAAATACACTGTAGGCTTGTGCCAAGATCCTCTGCTGATTTTGATTTGGTTTGACTTTGGTACCCGGTTTAAAGATGGGGACAGAGTTAGTGATGTGTGGGTTTAAAAATACCAGGGGGATGCTAAGGCTGAAGTGCTTGTTGGAGCCTCAGAGTAAGTGGGGGGAGAATCTCAGAAGGGCTTCCCGGGTCCGTGTAGGGTGTCAGCTCCTGGGGCTCACAGGCCTAGGCGTAAAGCTGAGGTTAAGCCTGGAGCTTTGGCCAGAAAGCATAATGGGGGAGGAGAGATGGACACCAGTCTGTACACGCTGGGGACATGGTCTCTGTTTTCTGGATGCTGCCTTGATTTAAGTACTGTTCACTGATATGTGCCTTTTATTTTTGTTTAGGTCAGGCAGGACAGAGTCCAGCAAAGGTAGCTGATGACATGTTGGATGCTATAGTGGAATTTGCAAGCAAAAGATCAGTACAGCATTTGAAAAAAATTAAGATCGTCATCTTCCAGACAAGTATGCTCAAAGACTTTTACGAAAGCATGAAGAAAAGAGAAAATTCAGATTCATCCACAACAGATTCATGGCTGTCTCTGTTTAAATGTAAGTAGGTGGGTTTTCTGTGTGCATGGGCACATAAAACTAAAGATCTTTTATTTAAAACTAATAATTACCATATATTTCTTCACAGCATTTTTTTGGGGCAAAAAACAACCTACTGAGAAGAAAAAGCCCGTGGTTTTGGAGAAGAAAGTTGATTTAGCCACATTTCAAATTTGTGGAGAAAGCCAAAAAAATGTGAACGCAACTGAGTCCTGGATACAGAATTTAATTTTAAAGGAACAGTTTGAAAACTGTATTTCAGATGAGCTAATTGAAAATTTTGATGAGAGGCAAATTGACGCATTGGCAGATCTCCAGAGAAGAAAGCATGTTACCATTCAGCTTGAAAATAAACTTTCCCCTCCTTGCATTAAAATTTCTGGTATTAGCAGGGATGTCTGGTTTGTTTCTGTGGAAATTCAGAAAATGATCCAAAAAATTAAGGATACTGAAGAAGAACAATCCAAGGCAGAACTTGTTTATAACCTGGTAGAATGGAGGTATCCAGGAAGCAATGATAGCTTTGTTGCTTTTGATAAACTGACAAATATGCAGCTGGAGGATGCCAAAATAGCTAAAAAACCACATCTTACTGTCAAAATTAACAAGAAGAACTACAAGGTGGATCTGAATACTCTACAGGCTCATGATGACCAAGGAAAAACTATAAACATTCAACGTGTGCCAAAGAATGAAGGTAAATTACAGCTTTGTTAATAAAAAAACCCTTTAATAGTGATTATTGAATGATAATTCCAATAAATGCAAATTCAGGTATTCCAAAGAAGTAAGCTATTCCATAGCTTTTTTTTCCTTCACGCCCCCCCCCCCCCCCCCCCCCCACCCCGGACATGCCATAGCCAGCAGTTTTAGTTTCATAATTAGAGGCAGGTATGACTGAAATCAGAACATCTATTTTAAATACAAATATTATCCGTACGTATGTGATTAGTGAGCATAGATTGCATGGTTAAGTCTGACAAAGGAAGTGGTGTATGAAGAATGCATAAAATTCTTCTGTGGTTTTCAAACTCGTTTTATTTACATATTGGTATGGGGATAATGAGACTAGAGAAAATGTAAAGTCTTAACAGTGAATTACAGAGCCAGGGATGTATTGAAGAGAGAGAGTATTCTTGGAATAAAGTATTGCATAAGGTGCTGTCCTCTCAGCCCTCTATATGCAGTTGGTTTGTAAGATGAGCCTACAAAACTGCGCTAGATATCTGTGATAATAACGCAATCTCTGTTTTGCAGATAAGCAGTCAGTAGAGCTCCCTGTGCAGTGGGAAGACATGCAAGAGGAACGGGTCAAACTGGTGAACCTCAAGCCATCATGTCAGGAATATCTGGAAGTTCAGAACAAATTTAAGAAAACCTGTCCCAACTGTCAAATAGAGAAGGTGAAACCCTATGGGGGGAAAAAAGTCAATTCTTGGGCTAAAAACATTAATATACTTTCTAATATTTGTTTGTAAGGTGTCTGCAACCTAATACACCTTTCATATGTCAGTCTCCCCAGCACTGTACAGGGTGGATATAAATCAAAGCAAATTTCCTAAGAGTTGCCCTGCCACTTCTGCCTTCTAATAATGCAAAACCAGTAACCATCAGTCTTCAGGCTGACTCTATGTTCAACTAATGTGGTACTCACTAGTTAATGTGGTATTTCCAATTAGGAAATTCTATATTGAAATGGAAGCATGAGCAAACGCATTCAGAATACAAAGGAAAATATGGCCAGTCTGCAAGGCTTTGTAAAGCTTTTTACTATTTTACTACTACTTGCCTGTCAGTCCCAGAGCGTTTCAGGCTAGAGTGTTGGTTTTAACCAAAGTGTCAAGATTTGATTCTGCTTATTGAAAAGTCTGCAACACAGTGCACAGAGATTTATTTGCCAGGGAGAAGATGGAATTTGGAATCGGGAGGAGTGATAAATAGGAGAAAATACAATGAAATTAAGAGTGAGAATATGTGTTTGAAAAATTTTCTTCCATCACGAGATTCAATGAGCATGGTCACTAAGACACAAATAGAACAAAATATTAGTGTTTAATGGAAAAAATCAGGTAATGACATGAAGTCTTTTTCCATCGAAAATGGAAAGCTGTTACAGCAATGCCTTTAAAATTATACTTTGATGCAGATACACTGTTTCCCCCTGAGCTATATTCACATCGTTGGCATGGGAAGCCAGCAACATCTATCCTCCCACCAATTTATTTTTATATAGGAGTTTCTTATGGGTTGCTAAGCTACACAGTAAAGGAAGTAATTTTGCCTTCCAAGCTGTGATCTAGAAGATAAACTTAAATTCAACATCATGGTATCGCTACAGGCTACCCTTTAGTGAGAAAATCATCAGTAAATATGATTAGGATGTACAGAAGGCATCTTACATCATTGCCTCTAGCAGTGGTACAACAGCCTATTTCTAAAAATGAAAATGCACAGCTACCATGATTGCCTGTGTACCTGGTATACCAGGCAAGGCAAATGCATGCCAAAAATTGCCAAGCTTGAAAATCTCTTCTAAGCTACTTTGGCTTCTGATTTTTCAGGAGGCACATGTATTCAGTTCCCCAACCCAAACCACACACTAACAGGGCATAGTGAAAATTACTGTCATTCTTTCAGTTTGGTTTGGTTTTAATGCTTTCCTGCCATGATAAATATTTGTCCCTACCAGTATAAATATAGTTCTATTTTTTAACTTTGCAGATTGAAAGAATACAAAATCCATTCCTCTGGCAGACGTACCAAATAAAAAAAAAGTCTCTCTGTACAAAGAACAAAAATGAAAATAATGAGAAGTTGCTATTTCATGGGACAGCTGCATCCTCATTGAGCACGATCAACTACAATGGATTTAATCGTGGATTTGCTGGAAAGAATGGTGAGTCATTATCCAAAGCAGTTAATTTCCTAAACATGTATGAGGTGCTAGGGAATGTCAATGTTACAGTGCTGTCAGCACACTGTGAAGACTGAATAAAGAACAAAATAATGGAGAACATTATTTTGGAGAACAAAATAATAAACAACTCTGGAGCGTGATCTATATGGACAGAGGAATTAACCTGTTCAGTTAATCCCTTGTTGATGAATGCCACCATCTAGAGGGTATCAGAAAAAGCTCGCCTAATCTGAAATCAAGCCTGGGCAGCTTTTGAGAAATGTTTTCTATGATCTGCCTACAGAAAGGAACAAGAAGCGCTCTTCAGCATCCTCAGCTGAGATACCAACCATTAGCTGCTGGTATCTCCTCTCTTCTTAGACAAAGGCAGGTAGCAAAGTAGAGGTGCAGATACTTCTCCTGTTGCCTCAAGATAAGGACAGCACAAGCTATCGGAAGATCCCACTCCCCTACCATTTTTATGCAAATGAAATCAGTTGAAATTAATTCTTCCCCTTTAATAGTTGTTACGGATAATTGTTAAAATATTTAGTAGAAGGACTTTCTGCATTAGTTCAAAGATTGTTTTGTCCAGTTTCTCTAGTACAGTCATGTTATGTTTATTATTCGGTAGCATTCAAAGATGAAGGACAGGATCCAAAGAAGTAGAACTTGGACTGAACTGAGGTGCCAGTTGCTCTTAGAGGTCCTGCAACCTTACTTCAAAAGTCCTTACTTTCTGTTCTTAATGTTTTCTTCCTTAAGACATAATTGTACATGCCCAGGGCTGACTTGATCTTGGGAGAGCCGGGCAGCTTAACTCAGATCTAGCTGACACTTCAGTGTGGTCTGGATCCAAAAGTAGACATTTCTCTGTCTGGATCCTCTAGAGGTACTTAGGCCGATATTTTCTTGAGAAAATGAAGCCCAACATACACAAAATATATTATGCTGTGCACAGATAGAAGTGGCAGCCACCATTTCTTTTTAAAACATGACCAGAGGAGATGTAGTTTCGCTTTCCTGCTCTTTGGTAGTGCCAGGAGTTGGATTTACTCGGAAAGCAAGAGCCCTAGATCCCCATGTCCTCTATCTGTGAGTATTGACAGCCACCTCTCCATCTCAGTGACAATTTACCATAGGAAAGGCACGCTTCCCTTCTGTCAGGCTGGGTAGCCATGCAAAAATACCCAAAGATCGGAGCAGCCAGATAGGAAGGACCTGTCTTGCCTGAACAGCTTTCTGCCGGTGTCAGAAAAAAGAAATGTGTCTCAGACAAAGAAACTTGATTCCTCTAACTTCTTGCTGTAAGGTGTAACTCGAAAACTGTAATTACAATCATATAGACATTTTAAGTTGAAAAAGCTCTGAAGATCTGCAATTTGATGGATTGCAGGCTAAACAACAAGGCTAAACAGAAAGGAGCCCTTTCCCCATCAGAAAGGGCAGTCAAAACCTGAGTGTTCATACTTACCCTACACCTAAGTGGATTCATATTTGATTCTGATATGAAGGATTATCACTAGAATTTGCTGTTTAAACCCTAGCCAAATTTATAACTTCTGCAGAGTAAAAAAAAAAAAAAAAAGAGGCACTTTAGAGAGTCTTATGGGAATAAGAACACTAACTATATTTGAAAATGCTGTCTTTCCAAACAGCTGCAACTATTGGAAATGGAACCTACTTTGCTGTTCATGCAAGTTATTCTGCTCAGGATACTTATTCCAGACCAGATACAAATGGCAGAAGATACATGTACTTGACTCGGGTCCTCACTGGGCAGTACTGTGCTGGGAGCGGAGGACTAATCACTCCACCACCAAAAAACCCAGCAGATCCTACTGACCTGTACGACAGTGTGGTTGATAATGTGAATAGTCCAACAATGTTTGTCATATTTAATGACATTCAGGCATATCCTGAATACCTTATTACTTTCAGAAAATAGAATATTCTTAGTAGTCTGGAAAATTTTAGTGCCTTTTACATGTGGGAATTAACGGGGTAATTCTTGATTCTTGTTTACAACTAGGTTTCTTAAACTAAGTGGTTATTTATCTATTCATGTGTTTAAATATGTCATCAAATTATCAACACAATGAGGCCGGGATAAGCAAATATTTTAGAACATGCTATTTCAATACTCACATCTCAGATTCAGGTATGCGGAGATGTAGGCAAGAACTGAGAACAACCCTGACCTCTTCCTACGCAAGGCAGAGGGACTGGTAGGAGAGGGAGCTGCTCTGCCTTACCTGTGGCCTGAAGTAAGAGGTGTAGGGTAGGCCAGTGCATCTATGCATGTTCTTATTTCCAGTATTGACCATTGTCCTAATTTCAACTGGGATAGAGTTAATTTTCTTCCTAGTAGCTGGTATAGTGCCGTGTTTTGGATTTAGGATGAGAATAATGTTGATAACACACTGATGTTTTAGTTGTTGCTGAGCAGTGCTTCCACCAAGTCAAGGACTTTTCAGCTTCTCATACTGCCCTGCCAGCGAGGAGGCCAGCTGACCCAAACTGGCCAAAGGGCTATTCCGTACGACGTTATGCTGAACACAAAAACTGGGGAGGTTAGCCAGGGTGGGCGCACGGCTGCTGAGGGGGAGTGAGCAAATGGCTGTGTGCTGTTTAGCTGCCTGCTGGGTTAAACCACAACAACCATAAAGTGCTGAGTGGCTGCCTGTGAGGATTTGTTTAAAACACCCCACGATGGAGGAATGACCTCTCTCACCAGCAGAGTTTTCAGTCATTCTCAGGCATCTACTCACCCTTGTTGGTGCTAAGAGTCCTGAAGAAAAAAAATCCAGTATTGAACGTGCACTTTGCATTCATTGTTTCACCCCCCTTATGCTGTTGTGGCCTACTTTGTTATTCCCTAGGTATATATTCCTGTATTCATACCTGTTTCTTAGGCGCATTTTCTATGGTGCCCCGCATTGCATACATCCAACTTCCACAAAGTCATTTTCAAGACAGTAAAGAGGGACTTCTAATTTTTTGTGGTCACTACCGAAACGTTAACCCTTCTGTAGAATTACCAATTTGCAGAGAGTCATCTACAGGGGCATACTCAGGTACCACGCTTAAACCATTTGAAAATTTTTAAAGTTCTGTAAACCAAGTAAATAATGGCATTTGTACATCTTTGCAACCTGTACTCTTAATTACAGTGATAATCTTACAACTGCCAATCAAAAGCCATATACACGTGGTTTTAATAAAAGTAGTTTTAAAACAGCTATGTTGTATTACTGAGTTGTTTACACAAAGGAACACACTTCAAGCAGAAGTGTCGCTTTACTTTTGAATATCTTTATGTTACAGTGATGCTATAAATAGCGAGAAGCTGAAAAGACTCAGAAGACAAAATTGTTTTCTTGTATTGTCTGTGTGACAGATTTGTGCCTACAGACTCAAAGTGAAATTGTTCTGCCGGAGTGCAAAGGAGACCTGTGCTGCAAATAGCTGCCAGGACGTCTTAAAACTCTGCTGCGATGTTCTTATTGCTTGCAAAGGGGAAGAGTGCTTACGGTATCTGCAGGTGGCAATATAAAAAATTTCTGCTCTTAACAGCAGATGCCCATGCAACATTTCAGATGAATGTCCTGCGTACATTCCCATTGAAAGCAAAACAGAGTTTAACCCACTCCTGCTTTAATAGATTTTGCTCCCTGTGAAAAGGTGAGGATGCTTTTCTCCCTTCTCTGCTTTTTTGGGTGCTTTTCTGTATTGTGGAAACACGGCAGCCACAGGGACTCGGGCAGCCGGTTTAACTGACCGTACCGGGCATCTGCCGGCTTCTCCCCCTGCTGTCACCGAGCTGTCGGGTGAGCCGGGATACACCACTTTCTGTTTGCCTGGCCCTCATTACAATGGAATGCCTTGGAAAGCAGCAGGAGCTGCAAGACGAAGCACTACAAAAACCAGACAATTTTTATCCCTGGTGGTGGTGGTAGAAGTTTCTTTACTAGTTTCTGTACTAGAAACTTGGGGATGCTCTGTTGCACCGTGTTTGTGGACTGAGAAGCTGGGAAAAGGCCGTTGTGTATGAAAAATGAAATCCCAGCCCCGGACTCGAGGGCTGGGATGGGTTGGCCACAGTGGGCTGGCCGCAGGAGGACCTTTGCTTCTAGGCAGTAGGACTTCAGACTCACGGCCTGCAGCACACTCTTCAAGGCGCAGGACTCCCAGAGACAAGGAACTCGGTCTCAGGGAGAGAATGAGGGGCTTTGCTGAGCTGGGGACCTGGCACCCCAACCCCAAACTGGCTTTAATGGCAGCAAGGCAACCAGAGCCCTGCGGGGTGCACTGAATCTCACGCAGCAACGTGACGCACAGCTCCCCACTGCCCTGCATGGACCTAACTAGATTGCACCACGCTGCGCTGCACTTAGGTGGATCGCGCCGCGCTGCACAGCGCTGCGTTATGCCACACCGCACCGAACTGGATCGCGCAGCACTGCACTGCACCACGCAGCACTGCATCGCCCTGCGTTGCCCTGCACTGCTGCGCTGCCCCCCGCTACACTGCATCCCACAGCCCAGCGCTGCACGCACTGCACGGCGCTGTGTTGCCCTGCACACGCTGCATTTCTCTGCACAGTGCTGCGCTGCACTATGTGCGCTGCGTTCTCGGCACAGCGCTGCATCGACCCACATGCACTGCATTGCTCCACGCAGTACTGCATCGCCCTGCGCTGCCCAGCGCTGCCTTGCCCCGTGCGCGCCACGCTATTGCCCTGCACTGCTGTGCAGAAGGCTCAGCTGCACAGCACTGCGTTGCCCCTGCAAGCACCGCATTACGCTGCATTGCTGCCCTGCAGAATGCTGCCCTGCACCGCGCTGCACGGCGCTGCACGGCGCTGCACCGCATCGCACGATGTTGCACGGTATTGCACGGTATTGCACGGTATTGCACGACGCTGCATCGCGCGCCGCCGCGCCCCCCGCCGCCTTCACTTCGCCTCACCTCCCCGCCCCCTGCCCCACCCCTCGGTGAGCCGCGCCCAATCAGAAGCGGCGGTCGCCTCCGCCCCACCCTCTCCCGCGCTCCCCGTTCACCTATTGGCGGGGAGCGCTACCAACGGCGCTGCCTCCATGGCGACGCGGCGGAAGGGCAGTCGAAGATGGCCGCCGAGCCGGGCGGCGGGCGTCCCTGGCTTTACCGGCCGCTGATCGCTGCTTTTACCGCCGCGGTGCTGCTGCTGGGCCGCGGCCGCGCCGCCGCCCTTTCCCCCTCCTCTTCCTCTTCCTTGTCCTGTCACCACCGCGTGCCCAGCGGAGAGGAGGTGGGGCCGCCGCGGGGGCTCTTCAGACGGCGGCGGGGGCTGGGGGGCGAGGGATCCCCCGTTACGGGGGGAGCGTCGGTCTGTCCCCTCTCGGCTGACCCGGGCCGAGCTGAGCGGGGTCTGGCCCCGCGGCCCCCGCGGGGTGTGGTCCGTGGCGGCGGGCGGGTGCGGGGCGGTTTCTGGCTGACCGGCGCGGCAGTGCGTGAGGAGAAGGGCGGGAAGGGGCTTTGCTTAAAAATAGGCAAAGAGAGGCTCTCGCAGACGAGAAGGAGGCAAGGGCCTGGGAGCACTCCTTGGTGCGGCTGTCCGGATAAGCCGCCTAATCCAGCGGCTTGTTCCTCTCCCTGCCAGGTTGTCTATCAAGTTCCTCTGAAGGAAAATCATGTCTTGAAGAGAAATGTGGATCAACAGCTAAGAATTAAGATTATATATGACAGAAGTGTTGAGGAGTGAGTATGATGTTGTGGTGACTTTTTTTTTTTCCTCCTTATCTGAGAATGGAAATCCTGTTAACTAGAGCTTGTTTGTTTTGTTTTGTTTTTAAATATAGTTTGCTACCCGAGAAAAGGCACCTTATAAAGGTATGTCATATTTGCTTCCCTCTTTCATTTGTACATATTTTATTACATGGATGAAGTTAAGGCTTTGCCAATTGAATTGAAGGCTTTGAATACCAGCAGTTTCATATTCTCTAGTCAGGGAAACCAAGGCTTCATGTACAGATTATGCCTCGGTTCTAAATACTTCAACTTTTTTTGTTGGCTGTTGTTTGACAGGTGCTTGCTATATCCCAACATCCAAAGATTCAGTGAGCAATATGTATATAGTTTTTAAAGCTTTTTTGGCACCATTAAGAGTATTTTAAATACCTCTCCTGGCTTCTTTTGAGATACTGTGCAAGTAAGGAGTAAAAGCGAGTGCAGCAGTCAGGCTTGAGGATTGCAGAGAGACAGGAGCTCCAGGGAAATTTGTGATGGACAGTTCCCAGTGACCAGTAAATTCAGGGCTGAAATAAATTCAGCCTCTTTGAAGCTGTACATTCAAATTAATACTGGCTCCCTTCTCATTTTGTCATTCCAGTAACAAAATATGGGAATACTGAAACAAAATATTTCCTGAATATATTGATAACAATTGAACTTCTTAGGAAGTCTGGATTTTCACTATTCTGCTATACCGCAGCATCTAGCAAGTTTCATGTAACTTGGTAGCTAATGCTTGTAAGGTGACTTATGTCTGCACTGCTACTGGGTGACTTTTATTTTTGTTCTATTTAGAACAAACTTTTTCCACAAGCTATATCTTATTTGGAGAAGACATTTCAAGTGCGCAAATCCACGGGTACTATATTAATAAGCAGGTATGTGAGAGTTTGTTGAAAATCCCTTGCTATATTTGAAATGTAATGTTGTGTTGTATAGCCTTTAAAATAAGAATAGAATGAGAGCCTAAGAAATGCCCTCCTGAATCAGACCAGCGACCCATTTCACCCAGTGGTGGTAGCAGATGCTATTTAGGGAGCGTGCACAAATCTGCCAAGCTTCCATGATCAACATCTACATTTGTTGTATCAGAGATTTTAAAGTGTATACATGCTGCCTGTTTCCTTTTACGTGTACCCCCATGTATGAACATGTTCCTAATCTCTCTTTGAACCTGTGGATACTCCATTAACAACTGGAAGCATTATGTCTTCCAGAGCAGGGTAACTTAGAATTCTCACCGTGGAAGTTACATTAAATACCTGTATTACAGTGTTGTTGGGTGCTGTAAGACTATTCTACAGGGGTTTTTTAAACTATAAAACAGTGCTGACTGTCTTTCATGTTTGATTGAAGGCAGTGTGCGACAAATCAATATTTAAGAAGGAAAGCTGACCCTCACAGATACTGCCGAGGAGCCTGTGCAGTCCATACAAAATGTGGGCCGGTTATAGTTCCTGAGAAACACCTCCAGGTAAGCTAAGCCATCCAAGTGCTTCTTAACCTTTGAAATATTATTGTTTGTGGAAATTAATAAAAAAGTTAATATTACTAACTGTGCATAAGTGACCTGTTTGTGGGAGATCACTAAGTGTGAGTGACAGAATTGAACAACTTTAGTTAGTGGGATTTTCTTTAGTTTATGCTGTTGAACCAAAAGTCAAGTAAAACTGGGCTGTTTATGGTTCTCTAAGCCTGTGTTGTAATGAACTGTACAGAGGGGATGAGATTCAAAGCTTGTTAAATTGCTACTAGTCACTTCATTATTCACCTTGGTCAATGATTTTCACAGAATTAATAATAAGTTTAGATTTTTTGAAGACCTTATTTGAAGAGGTTATCCACTGAACCAGGAGCACAGTGCGGGAAATGCTTCTACCTTGTTTTCTTGCATGAATTTTCAATTCAACTACAGTATGTGATCAGTAGATTACTTTCTTTCTCTTTGCCTGAAATTTCAACTACAGTATTAAAAATGTACCAGATTACATGTGAAATGCAATTGCCACTTATGTATACATATTTCTGTGAGCCAATGTTTTTTTTAATTTGTAGGAAATAAAGGGTGCTAGTTTTAGGATACCTAGCTTGGCAGGCCCTTTTTTCAAAAACTTCCAGCTTCCTAGTGTCTAATAAATCAAAAAAGCTAGTCATTTGAAAGTTACTCCTCGGCTCTGGTTTTGTTTACTGTCTTCATAAGGAGTTTTCTCATCTTCTGCTGTCTTACAATGGGATTTATTCTTGGCTTCCAGCTAATTGAATTTTGTCATGCAAAATTTTGGTTGTAGCTAAAAGTATTTTAATTGTTCCATTTGAACATTATCAAAGCAATGCAGGGTGTGCAATGGGAGTGAATGGCACTGCGGACCCACGGGCTTACCTGACCAAGAAGGGGTTCGAGATGCTGACTTTGTACTTTACGTTAGTGCTCTCACTACTGAAAGGTGTGGCCACGAAAATATCATTGCATATGCAGCCTACTGCCAACTGGAAGCTGAAATGGACAGGCAAGTATTCCCGCTGGTACAAACTCTTTTTTTAATTCAACTTTTGAGTTGTTTAATTGTTTAGATGTGGAGTTTAATTGTTTGCCTGTCTTGTATAGTATAGCAAAGTAGAAGTCATTATTGAAATAGACAAGCACTGTATTTATGTAAACCCACAAAACAATCAGATAGTGTTTAACTTGCAAAGCTGGGGCATTTAATTCAAAGCTAATCCTCTGCTGTTATTGCCTAAACGTTCAAGATCCTGCTTCTGTTGAAGTGAATGTCATACTTTCACAAATGTAAAGGAGGATGCAAATGGGCCCTACTTATGTGCCTTTTGTTTTGAGTTCGGTTGTAGTCATTGTAACAGACACTTTGTACCTCTGTAGTGTCTTACCTAAAATTCAGATCTCCTATACTATTGTCAGTAACACCTGGGCAGAATATTGAATAGAGAGATTGATCCCTTCCCTCCACATTTCAACACTAAACTGGTCTCTATATTGTTAACAGACTATTTATTAATGATCAGGGAAGTTGTTTGGAAGGACTTATTTTTACATTAGTCTCCACTTTCTTTTAAATCTTCTGCCTCTTCAAATGAATATGATTTGAATTTGCTAGTATTTTACTGAAATAAGTTTAATTTTAAAACTGTCTTCCAGGCCAATAGCAGGATATGCTAACTTGTGTCCAAATATGATTTCAACGCAAGCTCAGGAATTCGTTGGCATGTTGTCTACAGTGAAACATGAGATTATCCATGCACTGGTAAGGGTTCATGTTATAAAATGTGTTTCCCTAAATCTTGTGCCTGCTTCCTCGCATACCTCCAGCTTGTTGCAAGAGACAGATGTTTAGTGGAGGAAAGCTCTTGCTTTGCCTCCTTCAATTTGTGTGTTAATTGCCTTGAGGTGCGGTACGTCCCGTGTATCTGCTGTGGGAGTGATAGCTCTTTCATGGCATTTGACTTTGTATGTGAATGTCTTGCCTAAGGTTTCTGTGTGCTTGGCTTTTAACTTGAAGGGTTTCTCTGCTGGACTGTTTGCATTTTATCGTGATGATGATGGAAAACCTTTGACAACAAGATATGCAGATGGACTCCCTCCTTTTAATGAAAGGTATTTTTATTTTTTTGGACCTCTCGGTATTCCCATTGAAGGATGCTTTCACGTTGCCTTTTTAGCATGTATTCTTGCCTGTTGAAAATCCAGCTTGATTCCATTATTAGAATGCTTTGCCTTTATTATGTTCAGACGTTGGTGTGGGGTGCTTTTTAGTCTTTCTTTATGTGGCATTAAAGACTATCCACATATATTACAAACTAAGTCAGGATTTCATTTATCAGGAGGCTTGAAGTTAAGCATTAAAATTACCCATGCTTAAATTTCGATGCTTGCTGAACACCTTACTAAATTGAGACTTGTATTTTCTGTAGTCTGTCTGATGCCAGTGCAGTTCATTTTTAAGCGATGTATCATTCAAGGTTTATAGTTACGCAGAACTGACAATGTGTGGTCTGCTGTGTGATTTTTCTGACTTGTTATTGAATGAAGTTTGCGCGTTTTTTTTCTTCATTTAGTTGATATTGTAGAAATGGTCTTCTAGGGTTTTTTTGGAGGTGGAAGGGTAGAGAGCTTTTAGTTTTGTTCACCTTCCTCTTTATAATAGCAATTCTGAGGATTTTTATTTAGTTTCTTACACTTTTGGTAACTGTAGAAAATATGTCATGAGTCTACAGACATCTTTTTAATAATCTTACTTTGGCTTATTAAATCAGAGTTGTGTGTATAATGAATGCATATCTTACAAAGGAGAAATGTTACATAATAACTTTAAACTTCAGAAAGCATGAGGAAGTATAGAGATCATTCATGATTCTGTTTCTTATGGAGATAAATCTTTGCACAGTAGCGTGTATTTGTGGGAAAGATTTGTAACCAAAACATTCTTCTTACAGTCTAGGTTTGTATCAGTGGAGTAATAAAGTCGTTCATAAAGCAGTGAGGTTATGGGACACACGTGGTGGCAAAATGCTGCGCCATGCTGTTTATCTTCTGATAACACCTCGTGTAGTTGTAAGTGTGGATGAACTTACTTTTACACTTTGTATGCCAAGGTTACCATCACTTTCTCAAGTCATAAATATTTCTTATTCTTTAAGCATTAATAACCTAACATTGAATACCCTTGTCCTGAAAGTATGGCCCAAAGACTACGCCATTAAGACTGTATAATTAGTTGAGAGGGTGTATCCAAAGTAAAGTGGAAAATGGTTGACAGACTGTATGAAATAAATAAATTGACATAGTAAGAGACAATGAAGGGACTGGGAAGTAAATTATAAAAGGTTAAGCAAAACTGATGTGGAATAGATTCCTTAATCCTACTCTTTAGATGTTTTCCTACAGACTTAGACACCTAGTATTCCCATTGCCTTAACAGATAGTGTTGTCACTGCTTTTCTCATTTATAAGTTCATTCCATTTTCTACTTTTCTCTTTAAAAGCATTGTTTTAATCTTTTTCTAATTTTATTGATTACAAAATAATGCAGTTAACACTTTGTTGTGTTTAAAAAGAAATTCCTCAAGTATTCTTGGAAATCTTTCTTGCTTTCTATGCCTCTGACTCTCCCCCTTGCCCCCAGAACATATGTTCTGAACATATGTTTAAGTGTAATAAATCGGTATTGGAAATAAGTTACAGTGTTAATCATATTTGTCCACAAATAATCTTTTTGTTTGTTTTAATTCTAACACAGTACTTAGAGCAAACTTGGTTTAATTACCCCTGTTTTGAAGATTGGCTGTGCTGGTCAAACTGTTCAGAGCATTAGAGGTGCTCCTGGGTGGTGCCGCACTGGCAAAGGCTGGGCTCCTGACCGTAAGACCACAGCATTGTTGTGATGCCTCTTAAGATTTTTCAAATATTTTGCAGAAAACATTTCCCCATGCAAAACTAGTTTACACGTACAGCTTCCTAATAGAAAAGTGTTTTTTCTCTGAAACGTTTGACAGAAGCAGGGGTGTAGTGTTCCTACATTGTTTGGGGGTTTTTTCGTTGTTTTTTTATGTGGTCTTTAGTGTGTGCATGCTATTCTCAGCTAATTCTGTTGCTGTTTTATTTGTGTAAACTTCCATCATTTATTTCCAGGAGATAAGTAGACAGGTTGTTAGGCTTGGTGTTGGGGTACTTGCTGGCTTAGTCAGCCTCTGAGAAGAAGTGTTTTACATGCGGAGGAAAACAAGATGGTAGAAAAAGAAATGCTGAAATAATTTTAAAAGATAATTCTAGAAGATTAGGACTGCATATGGGTATCCGTCTCAATATTTTGAGAGTTGTGTTGAAATGTTTTCTTTCTAGGAAGAAGCTCGAAAACATTTTAATTGTCCAATTCTAGAGGGAATGGAGCTTGAAAATCAAGGTGGCATGGGTACTGAGCTCAATCACTGGGAGAAGAGATTGTTGGAGGTTAGTGCTGATATTGGGAATGGAGGGGGATGTGGGAATGTCTGCTTCCCCCGTCTTTATTTTTCGGTTTATAGTAGTACCTATTGGAACCTTGAAAATGCAGGTGTATCAAATCTCACTGAAATGTATCACAAGCAGTACTAAAATAGAAATACTTAAATGTCCAATTTCTAGAGAAATCTTTTTACCTTATTGCTAAGTCCCAGAGTACAAGTTTGAGATAAGCTGATTACTAAAAAACTGAATGTCTCTTTCTTTTATTTGCCACTTACCTTCTTGAGAACATGTGCTCCCTTTTTAGGGGAAAGGGGGTATTCCTTTGAGTCAATTCAACTTTGTCACCCTCTGCCTCTTATACATCAAATATTTGATCGTTCTGTCTATTCATTACCTTGACTTCATCTTTATTTATGTGTCCTGGGGTTAGCTTTTGCCATCTCTACTCCAGAACCTCATCTGATCAAGGAAACACTTATTTCCCTCCTGACATTTAAGCTTATTTTTATTTATAACTTTGCATTGTGTGATATTTGGGGCAGAGATACACTTTGTAGTTATTGTTGTATCCAGTGAGGTAAACAAGAAGGGAAATGCTTCAGGACAGACTTTTTTGTGAAGTAATCTGGAAAAATGCGTATTTCTTGAGACCAAAATTGTTAACTTTTCTTGCTTTTCAGTAACCTTTTGGTGTGGAACAGTAGTTTAAAGCCAACTGCAAAGACTGTCATTAGAATAATAATTCTAAGGATTGAATAGGATTAGCAAAAAGGCAGTAATTACTGGTCTCCTTTACACCTTTCCAGAGAAAGTTTGTATCTGGAAAGTAACCCATATAGTTTGGTTTTGGTCTTGATCCAACTCTCATTAAGTATTGTAGTGGTAGGACATTTGGTGCTAATACATCTGCTGGTGGTAACTCCTCCTAACCACACTAGTGGAGAGGGAAGGCGGGAAAACTACATATTTTGAAGAAATAATAGAAATGAGATGAAGTTCAGTAGTAGAAATCCCAGAGTTGTGTAATTAAGGGTGAGTGACTTTTGCTGTAAGCCTGAAGTTTATCAGTTGGAAATGACCGAGCAGGAAAAAGACATGGGCGTTACAATTGCCAGTTATAAGATGATTAGGAAGCTCCAAGGGGACTGGAGTTGCTCTTTGAGGATGGTGTGAACTTGCTTATTTTTAAATGAGATGGAAAATTCCACTGCCACACTAATAAAGCTTCCTTTGGAGTGCTGTGTTCCTTCAGTCATGTGTCCTGTGCACCTTGCTACTGAAAAGGACTACTAGAAATTCTAGGAAAATTAAAAATCAGTCTTACACAAGACAATTAAATGAGCTTGGCTTTCAGCTTACCAAAAGGAGACAGAAGAGGGGGGTGTGATTGCTACTCATAAATATGCTAGAAGAAGGAAGAGTTTTATTTTACCTGAAGGAAAATGAGCACACGTTGGTCAATGAATAAGGTTTAGCTGAAATTTGGAATGAGGCTTCTGACTTCTAGAATTCTGAAGCTTTGTAGGGTGGGGGCGGGGAAGGGAGTTGCACTTGTGATCCCTTTTATGAAAGCAGTTGGGACTTGATTGCCAGTAGTAAGAAGGAACTGGAAATAAAATGCTTTTCATAGGAAGCATTTTCTTACAATAATGATTTTCAGTGGCTTGCTAATAGTAACTGGTAACTTTCAGAATGAAGCAATGACTGGATCCCATACACAGAACCGAGTTTTTTCCAGGATCACCTTATCATTAATGGAAGACACAGGGTAAGAATTAATAAGAATGGGGGTTTTTTTGGTTCATTTGTGTTTGGCTTTAATTGCACTTGATTTTATTTTGAATTGATGCACTTTTGCTTATCCATCTGCAGCACAGTAGATAATCAGCATAATTAGCATTACATTAGACTTGGAGTTATACCTAGTAAGTTAATTTTTCTTCATGTATTTCAAAATCCATCCATTCTTAATCTAGCCTTAAAAAAACCCATGCATTGCAATACATAGTACTGTTTGTAGTGTCTGTTTACTTTTTTCTTAATATAAGTCTTCTCTCAGTTGCATGCAGTACGTATTGATTATTTTTTTCATCTCATCTTGCAGATGGAAAGCATAAATTGCTAAAATTTCATCTTTCTGTATGCATTTTTTCTTTGCAGGTCATGATGCATTGCCGTTGAACAAATAAGCAATAAAATTTTCTCTTAGTTCATTGTGACTTGAAAAATAATGAAATTGTAATATATTTTGTTATAGGCAGAAAGGGATGCAGTTTCCCTTTTTCTTCATTTGAAGACCTTAAGGCATAGTATGAAGTTCTTTGAACTGCTGTTTTATTCATCAGAACACTTAATTTTTGAAGTAACTATATTCTCATTTCAAAATGCATTTACAGCTGGTATAAAGCAAATTACAGCATGGCAGAGAAATTAGATTGGGGACGCAATAAAGGCTGTGACTTTGTAATGAAGAGCTGTAAATTCTGGATGGACCAAAAGAGGCAAAAGTAAGAATACAGTCTTTTAAAAAAAAAAAGGAGGAAACCCTGATGCTTGTTTACATTTGTCCTTCAAATGCAACTCAGTAAAAAGAAGTAGAGGTAGATACAGATTAACAAGGAATACTGTCCTAAGTACCTTCAGAGTGCACCCAAGAAGGAGTACACCAAATGTATTAAGACCAGAAGCATCCCACCCAATAAAGACAGAGCCAAACATCTTAGGGTATAGAATGCATTTACACTGTAAGAGGGCTATGGTTTAGAGAGGAGGGGATGGACTTAATCTAAAAGTGTTTGCTTTCTTATTTTATCCCTTTTAATTGGAAATGCAGCATGTGTCATTTTGCATTACTGGATGCAATTTAAAGCAACAGAAGGAGATGATAGCCATCTTCAAAACAAAACCTTCCTTGTTTGTTCATTCCAATACTCGTAAGTTTCTAGGACACAGCTATGTAGTGGGCCTGTTTTGCTTGTATGGTTTTTTTCTTTAAAGTTTACAAAGCAATGCCATTAAAACTAAATAGGTGAATGCATTGTGACTTTGTTTGCTGGCTTGATATTCTTTAAATTAGAAGGGTCATAACCAGACAAATAACAATAATTAGCCTCCAGAGAAGAAGTCGGTGCTGCTTTGTGTGATTGACTGAGTGTGGGGGAGAGTGGGAACAGACAGTCTTGACAGACTGCTTAGTTAAATTATGAAAAGCAGTTGAAGTGATCTAATGTGATTTTTATTCTTTTTTTTTCTTTTATTTTGAGGAGACAATTAATCAGTCCTTACTGTGACACTTTGAGGAGTAATCCTTTGCAGTTAACCTGCAGACAGGACCAAAGAGCAGTAGCAGTGTGTAACTTGCAAAAGTTTCCAAATCAGTTACCTCAGGAATATCAGGTATAATGGATCTTACTTTACCAAATAACTGTTTTCATTCCTGTGCTTTGCAGCCAGGTGATTATATTTGGGGTTTGTTTTTTTTTTCTTCTGAACTAGTAGGCGAGAGTAGATATTGTGAAAAATGTCTGCTTAGTTTATTATAAGGAGCCTGGAGGCTGAAAAAAAGCCTTGTCATCTTAATAAAACAATAAGGATGTCGCCTGACTATCTAACCAAGTATCGGATGTAAACGTTACTGTATAACAGAAATCCCTCAGAATGTTTTGTTTGAAGTATTTCTTCACCCAGTCTGCTGCCTTGTGTCACTGCACACTAAGAAATTTGTTCTGTTTCATCCCAGAGAATGCTATGGTTGCAAAGGGGGGGCAGGGGAAGGGGTGGGGAGTAATACATGAAAATGTGAATCTCTCTTCATTATTTAAGTATTCTTAAATACTTCTGGCTCATCTGGTTCATGGGTATTGTAAGTTGCTGTTAACAGCATTCATGAGTAGTAATAGCTGATGTTCTTACAGCTGTGGTGATTTGTTCTAGTTAAAAAACAGTTGTACACTTGTCTTTGCGCAAAGTGCTTCACTGCCGATTTTGTTTTGCAGTATTTTGACAATCTTAATGGAGTACCAGCAGAAGAATTGCCTTATTATGGTGGCTCAGTAGAAATTGCTGACTATTGTCCCTTTAGTCAAGAATTCAGTTGGCATTTAAGTGGTGAATTTCAACGTAGCTCAGACTGTAGAATAACTGAAAACCAACCAGGTCAGTTTTCAGGACTTACAGTATGGTATTTAAGAGACTACATTTGTCAATCTGGAATGGACTTGCTATATATCCAAACTAATTGGATGTGAAATCAGTTTTACACTACTAGCTGTGTAAAAGCTGTGCTGGGGTGAGAAGCACAGCACAACTACTTTGTACACCTAGGAAGCAAACACTCACATCTAATACAAGAATGCATATGAGCCGAGCAGAAATTAACCCCAAATGATCCAAATATAAGACAAAGGATGGCAGTGGGTTGGTTGGTTGTTTTTTGACTCTCTGAAAAATAATTCCACTTTTGACCTTTGTAGGTTTTTTTGTTCAAGGCAAGGAGCTTTGCTAATTACCAGAATTCAGGAGACAGGCTTGTCTCCTAGGGTAGTGCATGAATGTTCAATATTGCAGAGCTCCAGAATGCTGTAGGATATTACCTGTCTGTGCAGTTGTCTCAAAACCAAAGAAATAAACACTCTCTGCCCTCAAGCCAGCAATCACAGCTGGCACTTTCTGGGGCCAAGCATATCCACATAGTTCTGATGGAAAGTGCTTGCTTTTTGGTTTTGGTTTTGTTTGTTTGTTTAAATCTTGGGTTTCTTCCCACTTTATATTCAAGACAGTATAATTCCCAAATTGATAATGATTTACAATCTGAAAGATTCCAAAAGTAAACCTTGAATTGCATGTGGAGGCATTGGCTACTTATAGCTATTAGCTATAATAGCTATATAGCTATTAAGTTGATGTGGACTTTCTGTTCCCCTAGTAAGCTGCAATTCAATATATTCTTTCTACCTTAGATCCTACCAAAAACTATGGCGCAGAGAAATATGGACCAAACTCTGTATGTCTTATTCAGAAATCTGCTTTTGTCATGGAACAGTGCAGGAGGAAACTTAGTTACCCTGACTGGGGTAGTGGATGTTATCAAGTAAGTATGTGTTGGGTTTTTATATTCTTTTTTTTTTTTTTTAAAGAACACTAAAGGGAAAAGTCAGGCATAAAATGTAGGCTACAACTGCTAGAACTTTGCACCTGGACGCTGTACATGATCTTCTCTGCCTTAAATCACTAGATTATATGACATGCTTTGAAAATAAACATCTTCCAACCATAAGCCTGTAGTTTATATCACGCATCAAGTTAAGCGTGTCACCGCTGGGATGGCTTGTGTGTTACTTCCAGTCTTGCTAGGGACTTAATCTGTTTTATGCCTGTGACACTTCTCCACAGCTAAGTAGGAGTACTTATACTGGAATCTTCTGTTGTTGAAGCTTAATGTTAATCAGTCGCTCTGATTTTTTCAAAGGTGGAAAGCACTGTGCAGATGTCACTTATTTTTCATTATCCTCCTTCTCTTCAGGACTATCTCACTAAAGGTGTCACTTGCAACAACAGTATGACTCTAGAAAAAGTAGTCATTAGCAGAAGCTGAATTTTACTCGTTCTCAGTTGATGATCTGCATAATTGCATGGAAAGAGTACAGTCAGTGCTTTAAAGCATTCTTGAACCAAATAGTTGCTCTGAGTGCATTAAAATATTGCAGTTAATCTATGCTCTGTACCAGGTGTTTACTGGATGTAGTATTTACTTACTGAAAGAGCCTCCAAACCCCCAAACATATTTGTGATAAATCATAATACAGACTTGACTCTTATTCTTTTATTTTAAGGTTTCTTGTTCTCCACAAGGGCTGCATGTTTGGGTCAAAGACACTGCGTACTTGTGCAGCCGCTCAGGTCAGGTATTAACTGTGAGCATTCAGATGAATGGCTGGATACATGTCGGGAATCTGATTTGCCCAGCCTGTTGGGACTTCTGTGATTCCTGTCCCCCAGAGCGGGATCCTCCAGCTTCTAACTTAACAAGAGCTGCACCAATCGGTAGGTTCCCTTACTTGCCGAAGTGAAACTAATATTAAATGTCTGAAAACTCTAAAGGTTTCTGTCAGCTCTGACTGCTGGGGAACAGGAAAGGAGAGCCATGGCCTGGCTATTCTGAGATCCTAGGCATAGGAGTTTAAGGAAGATGGCAAAGTTGCCCTGCTTTTTGCTGTGCAGTTGTGCAGGATAGTGGCTAACATAGGAGAAAAGTGTCTGAAACGTTAACTACTTCATGTCATGTCTCCTTGTGGTAATCATCCCAGAAATCTAGCTTTAGCCTAGCAATTTACCCGAAAATCTGATCTGTGTTTTGAAGCCTGTATCATTATTATAACTTCCAAAATTATCACTATAATGGAAAGTGAGTTCTCACTTGTATAACTTCCCATTGACAATGTTAATGCTGTAATCCAGAACATGAAAGATAGGTGTCAGTTTGCTTTTTGAGGGAGGAAAAAAGCTTAATTCACTGACTACCAGTTAATGTTTTGTCAAGAACAGATGGCTTTCTAAAAAGCCAGTTGATGAAAGAGAATAGCCTTTACAGTATTTTGCACTAGTGGCTTATTTTTAAGCCTTTAACCAATTCTTTAATTGTTGGATGTGATGTCTCTACTGCAGTTTTCAAGGAAAAAATAAACCCGATTAGTTTACATGCACACTCAGTTCTTTTTTCAAAGTGGTGCACTTGGGTTTGTGTGTACCATTTCAAATAGTTTTGTTTTCTCTCAGAGATGGCAACATTTCTGTGGTTGGTGGAATGAGTCCTATAGGTTAGATTTTTAGAATGAGAAAGCTGTAACCTAGGAGACTCACATCTTCTAGGATCTATTTAAATTCATGCTTGGTGTTTCTCATGCATATATGTATGTGTGTATATGTGTGTGTGTGTGTATATATATAGTAAAAAAAGATGGTTTTATCTGTGCATGTTTACATTTGTTTCTGTGATTTTCTTGAGCCTCATGGCTGTGTGATTTACCTACCAGACAGACAAACTCCCTGATTCATGTATTGGGTTTTACCCCTCCTTTTTCCCCGCGCCCCCTCCTGCCCCCCCCCCCCCATTTCAGCTTGGTGTTTTGTGGCTTGGGGTTTTTATATGACTTACAGCCATACAGATCAAAAGTATTCATAAAGCAGTCTTTTGAGAGTCTATGGTTTTGAAATGCTGCTTCTCCCCAGTCATGCCATAGGGAACTTCCTGCTCTTTTCTTGCAATACCAATAATTTTTTCTAATTTCTTCTCCTAATTGCTATTAGTGAAGGAATGCAGAAATTTAATTGTAAAGGGAATAATCATGTTATTTGGTTGGTGTGAATTCCTAGCCTTGAAAGCTAGAATAAATCAGTGCAGATTACTGCAAATATGTTTTTGCTCTTTGGTGTTTTTTAGCATTCTCTGGTATTTTATCTTCTATTTTAACTATAAAATTTATAAGCTTTATGGTGTTTTGTTTTTTATTTTAGACTTATGCTCCTGCTCGTCTAGCCTGGTTATAACCCTTTGGCTCTTGATGGCTAACTTAATTCCCCTGCTAACAGGACTGTTTCTCTGCGCATAGAGTTAAGCATGGGGCAAGAAGATGTTCCAAGTTGATACACCATCATGTTGCACTCCTTATTGCGGAGCACAGAGGGTTTTTTTTGTCTCTGCAGGCAGCTGTCTTCTGCTGAACCTCATGGCTCCTGGCAAGTATCGGTGCAGTCAGTAGTCAGGGAGGTACTGGCAAAAGCAGCCAGAGTTTGAGAGGAGGAAAATTTACTTTGTCATCTCAATAAGTGCCAGTATTTTCCTGAATTGCAACCTTTGATTTTTTTGACACAGTAACAAGATCCACTATGCCAACTGTGTTAGACTACCTGGCAACTTGGTCAAGCTTTGAAACGAGAACTCTTCTGTAATAGAACTGAGGGTTGTTTTTTTTTGTTATGTCCTCTGTGTGACTGGTAGCAAAGCATCCTCAAACTGGAAATATACCTCAGTGGTTTAGTCAAAAGCCATGTACAAATCAGTTGTCATCACTGCTAATAACCCAGGCCTAAACAGGTGTGGGAATTTTTTTGTTTGTTTGTTTTGTCAATTCTTGCAATTCATGGGGGGAAGAAATAATTTAATGGGATAGACCAGTGGTTGGCAATTGTGTCCACAACTGGATTCTGCAGCTTTGAGGTTTCTCAGAATTCATACTAGTTTGCGGTAAAGTGGCTAATTCTGGGGGTTCACTTAAACCTTCCTACATGCACAAAGTGGAATTTCAGACTGGTAACCAAGACAACTGTCTAGAAATCTCATTCTCATTTAGCATGTGCCAGTTCTTCTGTGAAATTTAATACATGAAATGTTTGAATATTCTCAGAGTAATTTGCTAGGCAAATGCATTTCAGTACTGACACCCAGTCTGTAAAATTGGGATAGGATTTCTGATTATTTTTAATTTTGTTGGTTTGTTTCTTAAATAATGGCATTATTATTTTTTAAATAGAATGAACATGAATGCAGCTGTTCTCACTTTTTGTTGAAGGGCAAACCAGTAGCAATGGCAGCTATAATCTTACAGGACCATATTGACTTCTCTAGACCAAAAACTGTATTGAATGTGTAAAGAAAAGTCTAATCTCTCTTTCCCTCCCCTCTCCCCTTTTTCTTGGACATAAATACTATGGATTATTTGAGTATTTGTAATAAGTTGAGAATCAGACATTTTGAACCACACGAGGGCATACCTTGGTATAAAATTAATCACTTGATGGACAAAATATATGAGAGGAAGGAATTGAGCAAAATATCTCTAGCTAAGGACAGCTGCTTGATAGGACACTTGTAAGGATGTTTTTATTTGTTTCTGACTCTATAATGTGTTACAAATAATCCTGTTTGGAGTAAAAGAAATTCTTACGTGGTCCAATCTGTTGTCTGTTCTGTTAGGATAGTTTTCATTCTCAGAAAAGTGTTAAACTTGGGGGAGCAGATGTGCCCAGTGCAATAAAAAATGCGAATATAGGGAGAAGGACGATGTTACTCTGCTTCTTAAATGTGCTGTGATGTTACAATTGTCAGTAACTAGATCCCTTTATAAAATGAAGGGTAGGGGGCTGGAAGGGGTATGGAGTAAAATTTATTTAGCTACAAGTAAACTTGTTTAATAATAGGACTTCCATTGTTATTGTAAGAAAATCTTTGTGCCTACTGGACTTGTTGGTTGGTTTTTTTTTTTATTTAAAGAAACTCTTACAATGTTGCTGAGGTGAGTAAGCTGCAACCTAAAACTGTCTGAAGGCATCACAGTTGAGCGAGTACCTTGCACTGGGCTAGTTCCCCTTCTTAACTGCAGGTTAAGTTTGCTTTGAATTTATACAAGGCCTAGGCTAGCCTTAAACAGGTGTTTCTGAGAAGCAATACAAATTAGGAATCAAATGCTTTAAATGTGTACAAGTTTGAATTAAGAAACAGTCAGATTAATAAGTGAACACTGATTATTTTAATATATGCACAATCAACAGTCAGTGTAAATTGATTCCTTGAAAACATAAAGGTTTGAGAATACATCTTAGGTCCCAGAGGTTGATATTGTATTTTTTTGTCTGTTGTGCAATAATATGTTTTAAATGGTATCACTCAACAACAATGCTTTTGATACTTGAAAAGGAATTACTGGTTATTTTTTCTTACTGTGAAATATTTGCACTGTCTGAACTTTCTAGTTAACTTTATAACTGTTAAACTTTTTTACTGGTGTTAATTTATTGTGCTTGGTATTTGGTATGCTAGTCTCCTGTCTGTGTAAGTGTGAAGTTTGTCATATTTAATTGAGTATTTTTATCTTCTACACAGTTGTTTATCTTGAGGGCTTTTCTTCGTTTATCCTCTCTTCCTGAGAATTAACCGAAAGATGGCTTAAAAAGTTGATGCTTACCTACTTCTGAATTGTATGCATTAATTAAAGAAAGAGGCTGTAGTGCATTGTATCTACAGGGAAAAATCTACCTGCCTGTCAGAGCTCTTGTGGTCAGATTCACCAGTACCTGCTGAGTAGCTGCATCAGTGAATCCAGTGAAGTAAAACTATTACTGCCTTAATAATCTGAGATTTCAGTCGTAATTTCTTTGGCATGCAGCCCTTCAACTGTCTGCGAACTGCAGAACTGGACGCCACTTTGTGGAGTCGGTGGGGGAAGGTACTGTAGCAGGCGAGATCCAACGTGTTATATCCCATCAGTGCGGGAGCAGCTGTAGCCGTGTTGGAACTGCCAAGAAATGTGTCAAGTTCAATTTAAAGTGAGAATGAATTGGTGACTGTCAAAAAGAATATTTGAGTAAAACTGACTACCTCAGTTCTGTCTGTCTTTGAGTTAAGCTTCTAGCCTGCTGTGAACTTCCAAATCTTAAGGTGAATTAAGTAAAAACATATCTCAGGTTTTTAAGAGCAAAATAAATACAGTAGGAAGCATAAGCCATTTGTGAGTGTAGAACACAGCTAAAATTGTAGCTTAAACCGATCAGTTATGTAGCCTTAAGTGTAGTTTCCCCCATACAAGTCGGTATTGGTTTTAAATAAATACAAAGTTTGCAGGCTACTTCAGGTGTCCTGACCATGTTGTGGCAAGTCCATCCTTTTGCGTCTCTTACATGCGAAAACTTTGAAATACAGCCCAAATAAGCCTTTGTGTTTTCACCAGAGTGGGTAGGGCAGCTGGAGCCCTGGAAATAGTGCTAAGAGATAAGTGAGTTAGCTTGTCTGTAGCAGAAATGTTTTCAGTATATAGTGTCCACAGTTTTAATTTTTTAAAAACATTCCATGTTTGCTTATGGAAGTAAATGAGTCTTGCGGTCTTTTTTACCCTGGTAGTTCAAATCTGTAACACTTCAGTTAGAAGTCGAGGCAAGTCATACTTCAGGAACACATTTTTCTAGTGTTTCAGACAATTACAAGGAGGAAGGATAGCTTTTGGCTGGAGTATGCCGCAAGTAAAATTACACTGAAAAGCAGGAAATTAATTCCTCTTGAAATGAGCAGAGGTCTCAGGAGACCGTCACAGCCTTGGATGTAGGTTAATTACCGAAAGAGAATTTTGACCCCCATTAATTGACTGTCAGTCCAGTGCAGCTCATCCTTCCTGCTGAGCACTAGTAAATTAGGAAGACTGATCTTGCTGAAGACCAGACATATCCACAACCCCTTACAAGGGCCAGTTGTTTTTAAATCTTCCTGTCCTGCAAATCTTTCTGCTTGGCTATATTTCAGTAGAGAGGGAGGCGTACGTCCTTTCTTCCCTGCATTTCTACGAGTGACTTTCAGCCAGCTGAGCAGGTCAAGATCTTTCCCCTGCGAGACTTACCAACCAGCTTTTGCTTGGCTGAACGCGTGGGTGCCCGCTTGCATGTATCGCTCTTCAGGATTTGGGTCTATTTGTGTATTCAATAATGTGATCTTACACTACCAGACTTCCAAAGTGCAGATGTTGCCTTTTTAATGTGAAGCTTACCTTGGAGATAAAACAACTGTTTTGAGAGAACTGGCTGACCTTGAACATGTGTTTCCTATTTTGGTACAGAATGTAAATACAGAACAAACTATTTTACATAGATTTTGACTGGATTGAGATATAAGGGCTAATTTTTGTTATTTATGGAGTAAAAATTTCCTTATTTTACTGTGTAAAAAAAAAAAAGTCATACAAAAGAAAAAATTGTTCATCAATAAAGCTGTCTATAGAAAATTGACTCTTCTTGTCCTTTTCTTTTAGAGCTGACAATTATTAACTGCAAGAATAAGCGCAATAAAGGACCACCATTACAACAGTCATTTATTTTGTGAGAACTTTGAGAAATGAAATTACATCAAGTCTGCATATTGATCACTTTATTAAACTGTTATTTGATACACTTCAAATGTAAAATGTTCTATATTATTATTATCAGCTCATACATGACTTATCAGAAGTTCAGCCTGCCGGTGAAGTAAGGAGGTTCCTGAATTCTCTATGCCATCCTCATGTATTTGATACTTAAAAATTATGCAATATTTAAGTCTTTTTCCACTTGAAATGGAAGATCATAATTCCCTGTTTTGTGTACAGGATTTGGCCACAGGATTCCCATTTCAGCTGGAGGAATGTTGGTGTTGCCCTGCGGATCCCCGAGCCATTGGCTGTGACCGGACTCGGAGCTGGAGGAGCTGAGCTACCACCTTCCCTGCTGTTCAGCAGGGATCAGCGGTGATGCAGCCCCTCTTTCTGGTACCCGAGCCAGCTTTGCTAGCTGTGAGACCGAGATTTTTACAATATATTTATAATTACAATACATTTTTATATATCTATATATATATAATATTACCCTAATAAATGTGAAAGACCTAACAACATTCCTCTAAAATGCAGAGTAGAGACGATTTTATAATCTAGCTTTTTTCCTTTTTTTTTTTTTTTCCCCGAAGCAATATGTCAGTGAATACATAGAGAGATTAAAAAAACCCACTTGCCTTCCTCTCTGCTATTTTGGAAAATCAGATAAAGCAAAGCAGAAGTAGGTTACTCTTCCTTTTTGTTTGCCTTGTCTCTAAATAGAATTCTTTCAAAAGGGTATTAAAGCTTATAAAACGTGCCACTGTTCATTTCATAGATGGCTTTAACTCTGAAAAACATCAGGTATGTAAAGTTACCCAAGCTATAAGGATTAAAAACTTGTATGTTTCTAAAATTAATGCCATTGGTAGCAAAATAAAAAAACCTGGTCTATGAACCAGTTTGTGTTTAAAATTCAGAAGTAGATAGAGATCTCTCTCTTCCGGAGTGTAAGATGTGTTGGTTAAGCTACAGCAGGATCAGGGCATTAGTCTGCAGTCTGGAAAGATGCAGGGAGCTGCACTGGTGTCAGTCCAGTGGAGTTCCCTGATGGAACTAAAATGCAGCCCAGTTTCAGATGCAATTTTACAGGATTTCTGTGCGTCTATAGCGGTCATTTTCATGCACGTATAAAAAGTCAAGTATCACAGAAGGTTTTTCGCTGTTGTTACGTCCCCAACAGCATTGCACAAGCTGCAAGCTGAGTCATGCGTACATCCTCCTCGTCAACTTCCAGTTCTCCCCTCTCAGCTAGTACCAATTAACGACTATGACTTGCTGAGAAATCCTGATGCTAACATAAATGTATTTGGTTATTCCAAATGTTTTTTTCTGTGTTTCAACGGAATACGGTAAGTTTAACAAAAGTCAGACTACTACTGAGGATTCCTAGCATCCTGAATTTGAAATAAACACCGCCCCCCACAACCCCCCTTCTTTCTCCTTCCCCCCTCCCCTTAAACTGTTTTATTTATACATCTGCTGAACATTCATGTGTGTCTCAGCACAGTAACAATACCTATTTTTCCAAAGAGGCTTACACTGGGAAATGAAATCAAGGAAGGACTAAATGCCACAAAATACAAAATGTTACTTGTGTTTGAGGGGAATTACGGAAACCCAACATTTGCCCACATTATTGCATCTTACTGCTGTCAGACCTTTTTTTTTTTTTTACTGTAAGTTTTCTCTTTGGATGAGTTCTTCAATTTTTCTGCATCCTGCGCTGTTCTGTAAGTAATATTAGTAGGCAAAACATTGAGGTTCACGTGAGCTAGATTGAGCTCTTGTTATGGAAATTACAGGGGGAACTGTTTTCAATCAACAAGAAAGTAATTCTAGGGAAATGCCCACATTACTAACTCAAATACTGTTAAATTTTACATTCGTTTCCTGTTCCTTGGGTATAATATTGAAATTAAAGGCAGATTTTTTTACCCCCAGAATGAGGATACTGAAATACATTCTTTGTTGCTTTTACAGCAAGCATTGTCACACAACCTGTTTCTCTACTTTATTTGCTGTGGAGTGGACAGAAGTCCTGGGAAGATGAGAACGTGTCCAGGTGAGGAGAGCGGATCTCTAAATGTGCTCTGGGTGGTTCTGCAGGCACGTGATGAAATCCTGGATCGACTGACCCTCGTAGCAGATCTTGTAGATGGTTGTAAATAATGGAAACCTAAAAGAAGCGTGTAGCTATGAAAATAGCTTTTAAAGTTTACATTAAAACATTTCCATTCCATTTATAATAGGGAAAATTTTTGTTGTTGTTGTTACATTAAAAGGAAAGTGGAAAATTATTCTCTCTCTTTACAATATAATTTTAACTTGGAGGTGCCTTTACTGGAAGACTATATAAGGCAATGAAGAGGAGCTAGGGGCAATTCTTGGGGGTGACAGCAGGGAAGAGCTGTTTTGGAGACAAAATTGCTATCCGGTATTCTTTATTTACAAAAAATCTTGAATTGCATATCCTCTTTTTCCTCCTGTGTGCAAACTGCATATATTATTTGCTTTCATTACTGATGTTTAAAAGGCTAAAAAGAATGAAAATGTCTAATGATTTTCTTTTCCTGGCTTAAAGGGTTCTTTTCCTTCTGCAAGCTGTTGTCTTAGTCATTATGTGGTAAAAAATGAGTCCACTGACTGACTTGGAGCTGAGTCTGTAACTAAGTGAAATTATAGGGTACTTATTAGATCAAGTTTTGATTTAAAGTTCACTTCCTGTCAAAATGAGCTTTTCTTTTATCTCTCTCATTTTTGAAAGGTAATGCCACTCGAATCTTCTATATCTGTTATAATTTTAATAGGATTTTAAAAAAAGTATTCATTTAGCCGTGTTCAACCTCTCAGTACTGCTAATGTACACGAGGGAATGGGATGGGGAAGTTTAGCTTTCCTATTTTGTAAGCTGAGACAAAGGTTTCAAATTATAAATAATGTTATATGATCCCAAACAATTAGAAGTATGTTTTATCTCAGCATTATTTGTGGCACTAAAGCATTGATATCAGCACATATTACCCATTCAATGCATATAAAAGTTTTTGTTTAGGAGTATGCTCCTGAATTTTATACTGAGATAACCTAGTTAACGTTCGCACTGAGAGCAGTATTGCTGCAAGCTGTAACGGTGATATACTGAGAACAAGAAACCTTTTGACCCATAGACCATGTTTGAAAGCTGACTCTGTGTATGGCTTTCAATCTTGTCTAGGGGGACAGAGATGTCTGGGTAGCTCCTTTGGATTGTTGTTTGTTTGTTTCCTATATGTCTGTGGCTTGTTTCTTCTAACGCTGTTTAGCCTTCACCCCTTTCTACTGACCATGGCAATGAGGAATCAGGCAAAGCTGAGCTCTAACAGTGCGAGATGTAGAAAGCAGTTGTTGCAGAAATGAACAAGGAGGTTATGAATCACTCATAATTTGTTGTTGATTCAGTTGTGTTTTTAAATCAAAGCACTTACTTATCGAGCATATTTTTCTGTTTCAGAATCTTGTAGACTTCGGCTGAGGTCTGAGGACCTTGCAGCTTTTGTCCATTCAGCATCTCATTTTCCAGTTCCTCAATGGACTAGAAGAGAGGAGATTGATTACTTGAATCAGAGGGGATACCGCTGTGATACCAGCAGTTATCAAGAAGGTAAACAGCTAATGATGCCTTTGTAAAATGCAGAAGGATTTCTTCATGCATTAGTGTTAAATATTTCAAAACCCTTCTTACTTTTCCTGTGCGAGCAAAGGCTTCTGCTACTTTCCTGTTGCGTCCCCCGTAGCAGGTAGTGATTAGATCAGCGACCCCGCAGCTTTCCAGAAAAGTGGCTATTGATACCGGTCCCCTGCAGAACATCTTGGCAAAGGCCACCATTTCCATAAGGCCCAAGCGTATAACTGCTGCTTTTGTATTATCACCGAAATCCAGTCCATCGCAGAACCCAGCTCCCACTGCTACGATGTTCTAAAAACAGTTTAGTGCAAAATACAGAGGAGGAAAGGAAACGGTCAGGCAAGACGTGCGGTTCATCAGCATGCACTGAGCTTTAAGAAAATCCTACAAATCTGTCTTCACCCCGTTCACCAGAAGAAGGTTCAATTTCCAATAACCATGACTTTATGTTACGAAAAAGGTAGACAACTAATTATTACTGTTGAACAAAAGTAGCTGGGCTTCTAGAAGATTATTGTAAAGTATCCTCTGTTATTCCCATGGGCAAAAATCAAAGCAGCTTGTTTAATAATAGTAATATTGCAATCACGTAGCATGTATGCAATTAATGTTTTGTTTTTCTGCTAGTTCCAAGTTGGGACTCACTGACCTTTCTGTTTTAACTATGTAAAATATCCCACACGGAGTCATGCCTTTCCAGGTTTTCTCTGTGGGTCTCTAATTTAAACAGGCATGGGTTCTATGTCCTGATGCTGCCATAGATCAAATTTTGGTTTTCCCTGCAAAAACGGTCAGTAGAATTGCCCTTTTCTACAGCTCTAAACAAATCTCTCAGAATCCTAAACATCTTCACAACTCCTCACCATTGTCCTGCACACCTTCCTTCCCGCCTCCCAATTCCCAGCCCCCAAGTCCCTAAGTAAGTGTTGTTCACTGTATTCGAGTAATATGTCACCTAGTACCGCTGTTGAAGTGTTTGCTCCAGACGTGCACATGCCCCAGTGCAGACTTTTTTTTTTTTTTTTTTTTAGCAAAGGCAATGCCAAAGCAATGATTTCAAGAAGAGCAAAGATTTCCCACAAAGCAGAAACAACCTCTCTCCCCTCTGTGCCTGCCCCCAGTTCCAGTCTGTGGCCAAAAGAAAAATCTAGGGGTACTTGGTTTTCTAAGTAAAGAAACTTTTATTTCTGTATGTAAGGTTAAACAGGACCAATTCTTTCCTAGCCAGTAATCCCCCCCTCCCCCAAGGAAAGGTGAATTATTGAAGTACAAATGGTTGAGTGTATAAAAAAGGACAAAGGACCACAGGCTGGAGTCGCTTTCAGCATGTTGAAAAGCGATCTCCGAATCTCACTCAACTGTCCTCTCATTGGCAGCTTGGTGATTTTGGTATTGCTCTGATCTGGTCTGGGATCTTGACGTGGGCATCACTGAACACCACACAGATGTGCTGCCAACACAGAGCATCGCTTCTAATGCAAACTTTCTACCAGGTTACTACTTGAACCATGGAAATAAGTTATTAGTGGGAGCTACTATACGTAGTAAGAGTCGCTGTTCCATGTGCTTACAATATGCAGACAAGAAAATACAGCGGACTAAATTCTGCCCTCAGCAGCAGAGGTGCCTCTGGTTAAATGAAGATAAAAATACAACTATTTTGAAACGCTTTGCCAGCAGTTATATTTTTAAGTAAATTTTCCCTTTTTAACAGATTGGAAAATTGGCACATGAATATCTTGTCTGTGCTCACTCATCATATGGTGGCAGGACTCATATTAGAACCTGTGGCTTACAGAAGACTCAGGTGAGGCTAGAATTTGCCACTAATAAAAACATCTTGGTTTGAAACCACTCACTTTTAAGGCTCCACAAATCTCCACTGTATCAGAGTCAAGCACCACAGTAATCCTGAAATTGGGGGTCTGTATTAATTCTTTAAAGATCTCGCCTTGTTTTTCATTTTTGCACCCTGTGGGAAGGAAGGATGAAAGTTAGAGCATTTTCACAATGTTTCAGAGTACACACAATTAACTGCAACCTGAAATAAGGTCCCAGGGACCACATTACTGGGACCACAAAACCTAACTGGGTGTTGCTAAACATCAGATTTGTGTGAGAGCAGTTCCGGCTGCTGGAAGCCAGTGTTAAATGTATGCAAGTCCCAGGGCATTGACCAAGCATCGCTTAATAACACTTTAAAGAGTTTCAAAGTAGATAGCCCCTAACGCAACTTTCTGCCTGAGAAAGCTTGTATAACCACAAACCCTGCAAAGGATAATATTTACAAATTGCTTTGTACAGCATAACAGTATAATTGCTGCTTTGAAAATGTAAACTGGTGTAATTGCTAAGTATTATTATAGTGCGCAAATGATTAATGCCCAATTAGTTCCCAATTACAGGGAGATCTACAGATGATTAAGCTGAACGTTGGCACTGCTGGAACATTTTTGTTACCAATTCTACCGAGGTCATTATCATGTCATTACAGTGCTCGCCCTAGGTATTGAGAGGAAGCGTAGAGAGCCCTCAGCAATAAACGGGATGAGGTTTGCCTTTATCCAGAGAGTCCTTGGCCAGCTGGGCAAAGACTTTTGAATGGAGTTTCACTTCATTTTCATACGAGGCAGCTTGGTTTCCTTCAGGGAGAGCTCAGTGGTGAGGAGCTGTAGGTTTTCCAGCTGTTGCTCCTGGAGGGGTTCCGGGCACTCTGTATTTTTGAGTGTTAAAGAGCCTGGGCAATAGCACTCTGGTAGCTGTGGGGTTTCTGCCCCATCTCACGAGAAACTTTGGGTTTGCTTCTTGTCCTTTGCAATAACTGATGTTGGGGGATACCCAGTCTCTCTGAGGTGGCTGTTTCTGGGCTGTGTGGCTTTCCATGAGGACAAAGGCAAGGGGCAAAGCTCTCTGCACAGTCATCATCACAGCATGGCTTAAAACTGGGCCAGCGGAAGTTAAACTCTCCCCAAGAAAATGAATATTGCTCAACTCCTAATCGTGTGTAGTCCTGTTCATCCCTAATTGCTCTGCCAGCAACAAATGCCCAGCTGGTTTTCACTATTACTGTAACCTTTGCACGGCAAAGGAACAGTAGTGCAACAATAATTTATTTTTCTGTCTTCCCTAGCTATGGAAGGATGTAACTTGAATTTCTGCTGACTTTAAAAATTAATGGGTTTTAAAAACTACTGGATGAACTTTCCAAGTCAGGTCAGACCCAGTTCTGGGAGGATCTGAGGCTACATCTTGGCAAGCAGTCTGAATGGGAGGGAGGAACAGAATGTTACTGGGGTTTTTTTGTTCTTTGGGTTTTTTTTTTTAAACAAAGAAATTTGGAGATGGAGAAATACACCTCAGGGAGCGTGAGTGCATGCAAGCTTCTGATTGCACTTCTCTGTCTAGACTGTCAGTGTATCAACCGCCGATGTACTCAGTGTTGAGCTGTACAGACACAAAAGGTGGCTCTTGCTAACTCCTACAGAAACAGGATTAAGCTGTAATTTTTTAATGCATTAACTTAGCTGTCAGCACTGAAACCCGCTGTCAGTTTGGATCTGATCCTGCCAGCACTGAACTCCCTGGAAATCATGCTGCCTCCCTGAACGAGCTCAGCGGGCACCGCACGCACCGCACCACTCAGGAACCTCGCGGGACCCATCACATCCCCCTGCTACCTCCAGAGCTTATCCTGTTGCCCAGCCACAGGTGACATTAAACCACAGCTAGCGGCTCTCATTTGCTCTTTGCAATAGTTACCAATGGTGGTTTCGCAGAACTGCTCATCAGCCACTTCTTTGGCTATGTTGGCCCCCATAAGCACACTGATTTCTATTTTCAGTTTCTCTCGAATGAGGTCAGATATGAGCTTCAGGCCGTCAGGACCCTCATCGATCCCCTGAATAAAAGACGATAGTCAAAGCCAAGTTATTAGCACAGGAAAATGACAGCAGTAGAGCACTGGTAAAGCAGAAGGTGTCCTATTGCCTGCAGCTCTCCGGTTTTCATTGGAAGGATTTGGGTCTTATATTCACTAGCATTCGCCATTAATACAAATGCTCTGGGTTTGCACTTTGAGAACTGCAAATTCAAGGCAAGTTCAGTGAGAAGGTAGCAACAGTCGAGGTAACCCTGCAAGAGGTCTCACATCCAGTGCTGCTGTCCTAAGGCTTTCTTTGATGCTGTATTTTTCCTTTGTGTTAAACTCCTGTAGTACAGAACCAGACTTTTAAATTAAGCCTACAAGCAGTGGCTTTTTTGCAAGATGTAAGTATTAATCTGAGTGCTTCATTGGTATTAAGATGTGTACTGAACTGTCTCGGGGGCTTTTTTTAAGCTAAAGAAAGAAGTAAATTTGCAGGAATTTCCTTCCTCTCCCACCCTCCTCTCCTCTGTGTACTGCTGCTTGTGAGATAATTTCTATAAGGGAAAAAAAAGGGGGAAGAGCTCGTATTGCAGTCTGAAAACTTGCATTACATTTCTTTCATTACAATTTTAAATTGGATATTTCCTGTCATGCAAGCAATAGAGAAGCAGTAGACTATATTCCTATGCTTTGCCTCTGGCTTTTAGTTTGAGATTCTCTTAAAATATTAATTCCTTTTAAGATTATGATAATCTGGTTCCTCTAAGCTTAAAAAGAGATTCCTCAGCTCATGCCAGATTGAAATCTCTTCAGTTCTGCAAAATCATTAGTGTTATTGTGCCGTTTTAATGCTGCCAAGAACAGCTTTAGCATGTACTTGGAAGAGGCACTTCGACCCAGCGCTCTTTCCAGTTAAGAGTTAATTGAGGTTGTAGTCTGATGAGTATTTTTTCTGGTAGCAGCACCAGCTTATGTAGCCCTCTCTCTCCCCATTTTCTCCGTGCTGGTCCAAGCAGGAACCGATTCAGGCTAAAGGTGGCTGTCAAAGACGGTTACTCTTAGCCCGGCTGGGTTGCCCCATCCTTTCCTCTGCATGGCCACGTGAGCAGCGGAAGGGCTGGCAGAGGCTGGGTAAGTTTTAACTCTCACAGAAAGAAATGCTTGTGTTTATGCAAAGCATGCAGCTGAGGACTGGAGCTCCTACCCTTAAGCTGAAGATATTTGTTTACTCCATACAGATTGAGTCTTGTGGAGATGACAACTTACCTTGATCAGCGAAATCCCAAATGTCCCGGGTTTTATCTGGCCTGCGATCTGCTCGCAGATTCGTCCAACGAATTGATGTGGCAGGACAAACATTAAAATGTCTGCCCCATTTGTTGCTTCGACCACGTCCGGTACAGCCACCTGGGACAAGAGTGACAACTGAAATGAGCCCCAGGTAGGAATCCTCACACCTTGCGAGATACCAACGTGCCGAAGCCATTGCAGATGCGTTGCAAATGTCCTTAATTTTAACTGGCACTGTTGTGTAGCTGCTAGCTCTTTATGTGAGCAACTGCAGCTCTCTTCTGAAATACCCAAAGCAGCCTAACTTTTTTTAAGTTTGGATTTTTTTTTTTAAATTTTATTTTTAACTTGCCTCCCAGCCCTGTGTGGATAATCTGGGGAAGATGATATACTTTCTAAACTTGCACTGTCCTGGGAAGCCCCTTGTCTGCTTCAGCTTCTTCAGGTGGTTCCTGAAGATACTGAGCAACCCCATATGGTTATTCTGGAATGAGTGGTAGCACTGGGGAGCATGGGAGCAAACCAGGGTGATGAGACAGAGCCTCTTCTGGCAGTCTGTAGTTTCCGTAGGTCACCAGCTGAGAGTTACTCAGGAATAAACTATATCAAAAGGCAGAGATAAAGCAAGCTGTATCTTCCTCCAAACGGTAGCATTACTCAGAACAACAATTCAAGCCAGGCTACAGAGGCAACAGCAGGTGAATCTGAGCCTGCTATCACAAGCAGTTTACAATCAGAGCAAACATTGCCCCTGGATGCAGCCTTGCAGCACACCGCCTTAGAGCAAGCAGGATTCCCTGCAGGAGAACCAGAACTGCTGCCAGCAAGGCTGCTTCTCTGGGAAAATGGCAAAGCAGGAGCAGGGCAGAGGCTGGCAGCGCCGTACAGACAGTGCTCCTCTCTCTCCACAATGTCGCAGAGCAATGCAAGGAAAAAATTAGTGGTGTTTTTCTGTTTTGTTTTTTTTTTTTTTTTTCCCCTCAGTCGGATATGAAGATGTGAGGGTCCCTCCAGGCTTTACTGCAACCAGCTGATTTCTGCTGGTAAAGCCTCAGACTTTGCTATAGACAGGATGAGGCTGGTCTCACGTGATGATAAGCCTGTTGATTTGCTAGAGGGTTGTAAAAATAAGTGACCTCCTAACCCAGGAGAACTGTGTGCCAAGTTCAAACCACAGCAATGCAAATATGCAATCGCAGCACTAAATGGAGTACTAAATATAACCACTCTCCAAGCAAAGAGACCCACCATGTGCAGCATCTTAACTTCCTTTTACAACTGCAACTGTTCCAGAAACATGGTGCTACTTTCTTTAATTCACAAACCAGTGGCATTTGGCAAAATCTTGAACAGCCAAAACCCCTCACCTTGCTTGCTGCAGTAGCAGTAAATTATCTAAGCTGATTAATTTAAGTAGAGATGCATAATTTGGTATTTTAAATGTCCATGAAATTTATATTTTTGGTGGAATTTACAGCATTATTAATTATAGCAGTATGTTGCTATCCTGAAATCACCCATGAGCTGATAGCTCAGTCATCATCTTGTAAGCCATAGCTGTTAGCTGTGCTGATGATTTCGTTTTTAGCAGAAGGGAGAGCAGTAGCTTTCCATTTTTTTTCAGAAGATGCTGTAGGTTTGAAATATCTCGGCTCTGTGTAGACAGATCTCTGCCTGCCATTTCTAGAGTTATGCTGATTTCTGCCGGAGAGGAGGAGGGTGTGTTACCAGCACCCGACACAGTTGGGTGTTTGAAGTTGCGTGTGACATACAAGACAAGCAGAAGTCACAGAAGTGAGTTATAGTCCAGTGTACTTAAAATATTGGAGTGAGTTAGGTGGCAAACCAGAAGGAAGCAGTGAATTACTTCCTAATTTTAATTTTGCCAGATGTGGCCTCCCTTATAAAATAACAATATTTCAGTGATTTTTTTTTTCCAACTTACCACATTTTTGGGTATCTTGTATCCAGGCAGATATTTAACATTTTCGTGTTCCTGGTTGATTATTTCTGAGAGTTTTTTTCCATTGATGATCTCTTCAAATACCCACATCTTGACAGTAGGATCAAATCTGTTGGACTTCTGGACATTTTTGCCAATGATTCTTGCTATGGCTGATCCCCTTTAAAAAGAAAAAAATTGAAATAACTAATAGGAAACAAATAGTTTCATTGTGAATTGGAAACACAAATTACTTTAAACATAATAACTCATAAAAGGCCTGTGCTATAAAGCTGTTCAGGTGCTTGCTACATTTGTCAGAAAGCTTTATCCACTACCCTCCATCAAAACCCCTTCAGTTTAAAAACACAAAGTAGAACCAGAGAAAACATAACTGTAAGAAGGGATCTGAAGTCATGTCAAAGACTATAGAGTGGGAATGTGATGTACCATCAACAGCACTAAAAATACAGTGTCTGGGATTAAAATCTCTCTTGCTCCTTGGATAATTCTTTTTTTCTGAAGACCAACAAATGTAAAATAATCCAGGTAGCAAAGCACTGCTGAATGATTTTGCTGTGACAGTCCTTGTGCATCTCATCTAAAACAGATGCATCCCACCTTCCTACCAATAACCAAACAGTTGCAATAAGGATTTTATGAAAAGCTAAATCCTCATAAATTGTTATTTTCTTAAAAAAAACCCCAAACACTTCAACGTGGTGGTTTCTCTTTATTTATTGTTCTAATTATCACTGTAACAGGATCTGTAATAGTTGCGGCCTAAGGATATTTTAACTGTCTGGTTTACTCTTCTTCAGTCATGCTGAGCATTTTTTAATCTCAGTTTAGACAATAATTTTATTTCCCTATCCACCACTGCAGCCTTGCAAATATTCACTTATTTTCTTGGCAAGAGGGAATTAAAAACCCTGCAGAAAATGTTGAAAATATTGCTTAATGCCCTTTCAATTATATGGGGAGGAGAGCTGATTATTTTTACTACTTTCTTCCCTCTTCCCATTTTAATGCCACTTTACTCTTTCAAGTACTGGCTATTTTACTAACACAACTGAAAGAGGAGCTCCAGTTACAATGCTCTTGTCCTCTGACCCACTTGTAACACACCTGCAATGAGGAGCATGAACAGGATTTAGCTGTGGTATGTTTTCTGGAACTGATAAAGGTCTCGAGTATATCCAAGACGAAGTCCAGGTGGGTCTGTGCTGTCAATGGTTCAAAGGGAAACCACGTTGTAACTGGCTCTCCTTGGCTCGACTGTATTTTTGATGTAACAGGTTTGCACAAGGCTGAATTGCTCAATAAGTAATAAAAGAATAAGGGCTTCATCTTAATCTTTAACGATAAAGAAATCCTACTGAGATCAGGCTTCACTTTGCTCAGAGTTGACTATATGCTATATCCTGAGCTGCCGTAATGCTTGTTTGGTTTGGTTTGGGGATTTTTGTTGGTTTTGGGGTTTTTTTTGCTGTTTGTTGGGTTTTTTTGTTTGTTTTTTTTTTAAAGGGATGATTGGTTTTGGTCCTTTAAAATATTTAGGGAAATGTTTTAGGGGTGTACCTTTACTGTAAGAGTTCTGCTTTTTTGAAAGAAAGGCATGCAGTCATATTGTACATTCATATTATTTATAAAATTACTTATATTCTGGCTCTCTTGCCCTGCTATCAACAGAGAGCACAATCAAGGCTTGAGCTGAGGATGAATTGTGGGTCCGCACAAGAACGTGTATTAATAAGAAAAGGGTTTTTTTAATGGATAAACTTGATATCTCAATTCATTGTCCAGGTTGTGCTGGAGCACAACCTGGACAATGAACTTAGACCTCAAGCCTATCCATAAAACTAACTTTTCTAGCTAGGTACCAAGTTCATATGATTTTCTGTTGAAAGATGCAGACTCCAGCTCTAACCTCTGAAATGCTGAATGGGACTCGCAACTCTCAGTAGATAAATCTGATCTTCTAGCAGAGCTGTCGTTACCACCATGCTTGGATGTTGCCACTCAAGTATTTTTCTACTGACAAGATATCGGTGAACGTATCTCAGGCATAAAGGTAGCACCATAAATGACAGTATTTTCATCTGGTTTCTCTTTAGGATTTGAGGATTTGAAGGAGAAAGGGTTTAACGTTTAAAAGGCATTGAGTAGTCATCAGGGAAAATACCTCACCACGAAACTGCCCAACAGTTCAAAACCTGATGCTCTGTTTCACTTAATCCATTTAAAATTCAGTCACTGCTCATCAGCCTTGGGAAGAAGAATTGCTTTGTCTGTGAAGGCAGTGTTCAGTAGACTACACAGCCTTGGCAGGAGAGGGCTGCTTATGCAAACAAACCCAAGGATGCTCACATATAAAGACTTTCCCATGGTTTTATTTTCTCCAAAACTCAATTTAGTGAAGATTAATAGAAGGCAGAGAACTCCGCTTAGATAATTTTTAAAACTAAGTGAAAACTGCCAATAACTTTTTTTCCCCAGTTATCTTAATTAATGTTGGAAGTGATTTATATATTGCTAAGAAAAAGAAAGCTTTTATCTGGAGATTTCTTACCAGTATAGTGAGAAAGCTTTGATGTAGAATAACTCAAATAAGATCCATTATTCATGTGAATGTGAAAGTGTTTGTGGAATACATCAGATCTGATGAAAAATAGAGCTTAACAGACCCCATGAAGCAGCCGGTCCCTTCCTTATACAAAGGACAGTCAAATATACTTAAGCTGTTCCTAATAGTTTTTCCAAGGAGATCTTAAAGACCTCAGCAATTCCAGGTCTCCTCCCTTCCTCAGCCAGCCCATCCCAGGACTTTGCTGTCCTTAGCATTAGACAGATCATCCTCGTGTTTAACCTAAGTCTTTCTTACTGCAGTTTAAGCCCATTTCTATTCTAGAAGGGTGGAATATTGTTTTTTCTCCTCTAGGTGCTTGAAGATGATCATGTCTTCCTACAGTCTCTTTCTTAGCCAACCACCCCAAATTTTTTAAATTATAGTATTGCTCAGGTTGGAAGGGACCATGAAAGGTCTCCAAAGTGGGAACAACTCTGAGTTCAGATGGGTTGCTCAGGGCTTTGTTCAGGCGAGTCCTGAAAAATCCCCAAGGATCACCTCCTCTCTGGGCAACCTGCCCTAATGCTTTATTATTCTCATAGGGGGTTTTTTTCCTCCTCTCTTTATATATTGAGTCAGAACCTCCTCTGGTTTAATTTATGACCACTGGCTCTTGCTTTCCTTCTGTGCACTTCTGTAAAAAGCCTGGCCATCTGTCCATGTTGAAGACGAGAACCTCGTTCAAGCTGGATCTTCGCTGAGGACTCTGCAGTCCAAATGAATCTAAGAAGATTGGGAGAGCTTTTGGGTTCTGAAGGGCCAGGCAGTGAATTAAACCTCTGTTTTTAAAGACAGATAACTGAACTGTGATTAACGTAAACACAAACCCTCCTGCACCTGGCTGGCAACCGCAAAATGTGGTGCAGCACTTACTTCGCTTAACTACATCACTCGTGAGTCTCCTGACAGTGTTTAGTAAGTCCCTGTGACCTGCTGAACTTCTGCAGCTGACATGAGCTATTGCAACATGCTGTGTCATGTGTCAACCACGTTTCTGAGCTGCACGAAAAACTCAAGAGCAGTGATCTGAACTGTCACCCAAATATTCAGGAGGAACATAAGAAAAAATGTTTGCCAAAAATAAGCATTGTATTCCTATGTTGTGCTAAGGCAACCTGTTCTGCCACAGAGGCTATGAATAGATGTGATTGAAACATCAGAGCACAATGTTTATCTTCTTCCCAAAGATTTTACAGTCTAGGTATATGGTAAGAAGAAAGAGATGGGCCCAGGCAGACAGGCAGTATGAGTAAGTAGATAGTGTTGAATGAGCTGGGGTGTCTCTATCTCTGTGGCGTAACTCTTTCCGAGTTTGTAGGTACATGTGAAGAAAAGAGAACTTTCTCAAGTACGGATCTGAAGGAAGACAAGTAAGTGGCTTTGGAGAATGTCTTATGGCAAGGGGACAGCCTGGGAAAGGCAGGAGGTGCTTGCTTGAGGATGCAGCAAGAGAATGATGAAGGCTGTCACTGTGGGCTGACCAAAGGCAAAAGCTGACTCGCAGACGTGCAGCCGTGGCTGTTGAGGCACGAGCCTCGTGACAACACAGGCTTGGATGCCTGTAGTTAAGGTGAGGGAGAAAGAGGGTGGCAGGGGAGGGATGCAAGTGCTGGCATGACATGGTGAAAGTGGCAGTGGGGGAAACGCTGGTGCAGAAATGACGGGGCAGGACTGCGTCCGTCAGGGCCAGAGAAAGCCAGATGCGTGATGATGAGTTCCCGAAGAAGACTTAGCTGTGCAGTTACATGTGAAAGGCTGTATCTGAGAGATGTCATGCACAAAGAGCCTGTGATCTGGAAAGAGCGTGCATGTGGGGGCTCAGAAAGCACTGGACTGGTTTTGCAAGGCAGGAAGGCAAAGAGCCGTGCTTTAACTATGCTGTGTTCTCAGCAGCTCACAAGCAACCACTCCCTCACCTATTGATTTTTTTTGGCATTTGCTTCCACTTAGCTGTCAGATATTTTAAAAATATTAAGGACCTTGCCCTCCTTGTACAAAAACAATCCACAAAACTACCTGGAGGCTGGGTTTGCTAATCCCAAGCGCATGCACACACATGTTGGTCTGTTTGTTTGTGCTCAGCCTACATAAACCGTAGGAAAAGTAAGATGCGAAGTCCAGTGAGATGGCGTTTACTGACCTCAGTGGGGTCTGTCAGACCCAAGGAGCTCGGGAGAGCCGTGCTTTTGTCCAGGCTAGAAAGGGCTGAGCAGCAGCAAACATTCTTATGACTGGGGATAAGGGTAAATGGGGGACCTGAACACAATGCTTGTACAAGGCTGCGTCTGCACCAAAATGCAAAACGACATGCCAAGGAGGCTGGAAGTGAAAGGTGCCAATAAGTCGTGGCTTTAAATGAAGCCTGTGCCCCAGTTCCTTCAAAGGAATACAAAGAGCATCACCGCTCTCCTCACTACTGAATGCTTCAACTTGAACCACCTGGGCCCTGCCACAGGCACACACAACTCGAGAGGCACAGCTCTGGTCCCCTCTGGAGCCTCGCCGTCCTGTCACCAGGCTTTAAAGGGGTCATACACCTCAGTGATGCAGGAGCCTCGTGTCTTTCTGGTTCCTCTGGCGGGTGCATCTCTCAGGGACGACGCTCCCTGCCTAAGGAGTCCACAACGCTGAGACAGGACAAGACCGGGACCGGGGCCGCCGTTTCAGGACCATGGAGACCCTCCGGAGCCCGCCTCCCCGCCCGGCTCCCCCGGCTGCCCCCGGGCCCCCGCCGCTCCCCGTGCCGGACCTGTTGCGAAGCCCCCGGCCGCGGCGGGGGGAGCCGGCCCGGGGCGCGGCACGGCCCGGCGGTCCCGGTGTGCCGCCCCGCTGCGGGGGGAGGAAGAAAACAAGGCAGGAACGGGAAAAGGGGAGAAAAAAGGAAAGAAATGGGAAGGAAGGGAGGCGTGGGGAAGGGAGGAGGGCAGGGGAGAGGCAGGGGGGACGGAGGGGTGCCCCCCCGCGCTGCGGCACTCACCAGTTCCCGGAGCCGACGATGCAGACGCGGAGCGGCGACATGCTGCGGGCTGCCCTCCGGCCCGGCGCTGCTGCCGGCGGCTCTCGGCGCGGCTCGGCCCGGCTCGGCTCGGCCCGGCCCGGCTCGGCTCGGCTCGCCCGGCTCGGCTCGGCGCGGCTCGGCTGCCAGCACCGCCCTTCCCGGCCCGGCCCCCGGCGCCTGCGGGAGGGACGGGCGTGAGCGGGCGGTGGCCCCGGGGGCAGTGCCGCTCCCCCCCGGCTCCGCCTGCAGCCCCGGCGGCTCTTCTGGCCGGGTCGGTCCTTGCCCCGCGGGGCGGCCCTACGGGCGTCGGCTGGGAGCGGGGGGACTCGGTGCCCTGGAGGGGGAACGGGGAAAATGGTGCCTTCTCCGAAATTCACGGGGATGAGGACCTGCGTGGAGAAGGGGGGGGAGCCCAGTACTTCTCGCGGCATGGGACCTTCCTGCCCATCGGCAGCTCCGGGGGCTTCTGCAGGGTGGGTCAGGTGGCGGAATTTGGGAGGGATATCAGCTTGGCCCTTAGGGGCAGTGAGAAGCATCTCGAGGTCCCACCTGTCCTGCCAGACAGATGCATAATGCTTAAATTCTTCCGATAGATGAGGAGCACACCGGAGAAAGGTTATGAGTGCATTTGCAGAGCCAAATTCAGCTGATAAATCATGGACTATATCACAGTTCCTAATATGGGACATCAAATAAAAGTTACCGGCAAGGAAGGACAAAACGGAGTGTCATTCTGTTTCCCTACATGGTCTAATCATGCATGATGCCCTACAAATTACCGCATTTCACCTCTCAGCCTCCCCTACACCCTGTCTCCTCTTCAAAGCAGCCTTCTCTCTCGTTTTTGAGCCAGAGAGCTGCATTTGCTACCTTCCCTGCTCTTGCACTCCTGCTTCCCCTCGTCCTGCCGTGCCCAGGCTCCCTTCCCCGCCAGGGGCTGTAGGCTCAGCGGTGACCACAGCTGCTGCCCTCACACCAGGGCCTGGCTCAGTGGTTTTCTGGCTCCGTGTGACGAGGAGGCCTGACTCTGTGATTCACAGAGGGAGGCTGGCCGCCAGCGTTTCAGAAGCCTGTGGGTGTTTCTGGAGGTACACATATGCTCAGCTCGCCTGCTGTCGGCTTCATTGGCTCAGCTATTTGGTGCATCCTGATGGCAGTGAGAGTGTTTGGGGACATAACAAACAAACTAGGGCAAAATCCTGCAAAATAATATCTTGTGAAAATGACCGGGACAGGTTCCTGAAAAGGAAGGTGTAGCTGGGACCCTGAGCACGTGTGAAGCCTGATTGGGAGCTCTGCGAGAAGAGGCATTACCCACATGCACAGTTTGAGTACAGCCAAAGCACAAGAGCCTTTCTCTGGTTCCAGCTGCATTTCCTCCAGCCTCCTGCTTCTTCACCATGATTTGCTCTTTCCCTGGCTGTATAGCTCCTCTGTCCCTCTTAACTCTCTTCTCCCTTTAAGTTATTCCCCCCCTCGCCTCCCCCCCCCGCGCCGTGAAGAAGATCTACTGTGGAGGTGAGGAGGAGCCATCATCCTTCTTGCCTTGTTCAGCCCCTGAGACTTCTCTGCTTGTTGCAAGCTATTCTGTCCTGGTGAGTCCCCAGGCCCCAAGGAGAGGACACACTGAAGCACTGGCTTCTGCAACTAATGCATGCAACAGAAGATGTCCCTAGTCTATATAGTACGTAAGTACTGCAAACTGTAATGGTTTCATCTAAATTAATGTGGTAGCTTTTAATTACAAAGGGGAACTGTATCAGTTTGGTGGCCTCTGGACTGATGGATTTATGTGCCTTCCACATTCAGGTTGCACTGACCATTTGGTCTGTGCACAGAAGCTGGCAGGGGTGAGACTGGCAGGGGATGAGCAGGCAGATGGATACAGCAGCACTTGTGAAGAGCAGAGGACGCAGCCTGGGACTGAGTACATGCATTAGCTTATACATCTGTGACACTAATTGGCTGTGGAAGGAGATCACTTGTGCTGCTGATGAACTGTCCTCTGGATTTGTGCAGTCACTGCTCCGTGGAGATGGATAGGAGAGCGTTCACGCACGAAGGACTGTTCCAGGCAGTCTGCAGGCAGTTTTACATGGCAGGTTCGGATGCCAAGGCAGTCTCAGTGGCAGCGTTGTGTGGGGACACAGAATGGCCCCAAGAAATGGGTCCTTTGGCAGATTCCAGAGCCCCGGAGCCATATAGCACACACTGGCGGATGCTGACAACTGTTGTTTTATCAGGCAAGGAGAAGGATCTGTTCTTTCCCACAAAGGCACAATGTTTGTTTTTCACATAAGCCTACGAGCACTACCTCTCAAGTGTGAGTCATTAGTACATAACAGACATAAAAGCTCAGTCTGCTTAGTAGGGAGGATAAAAACAACCCTCTCAAGGCCACCCCCACCTAAGCTCACCCGATCTTCTGCACCTAATGGGTCATGCACGTGTCAGCAGCTGGAGATCACACAGTCAAACAGTTTTCCTCTGCCTAGCAGCTGCTGCAAACAGAAAAAACCTCACTGTCAGTGCTGCAGAGCCAGGGCAGCCGATGGGCATTTTTTTCTAAGCCAGGTGTGGCTCTTTCTATGGTGGTTCTCTTCTACAGTCTTTGAAAACCCCGAAAAATATGAATGAGAAATGCCAAACTCAGCAGGCAGAGGATGGGCAGGGAGGAGAGGTGGGGCCGGGTGCTCTGTAGAGAGGGACCTGAAGGCGAGGTGAAGGGCACTACACTCTGCCCTTTGGTATAGATATAACCATTGCGTGCTTTGCTTCCTTGGCCACTGTTTGGTGATGTTTGGGCACCCAAACATCACCGTACGCACTATTGGGTGCGTAGGGTAAACCGGGTGAGTGTGGGATAGGGCCAGTCCTCTGTTCTCCTTCCCCGGGCAAGCCAGAGCTGGGCCTGGAAGGACACTCTCTGCCCAGTTCTTGCTTGCCCAGTGCTTGCCCAGTTCTTGCTCTCTGCCCAGCTCACAGCCTTATCATGCTCCATCTTAAAATTGGTTAGGTTTTTTGCCCCCTCTTCTCCTACTGAGAAGCTGTTTGAGATCGTTACTCCTCTCACAGTGAGAGCCCTTCTCCTCATTTCCTATCCAGTTTATGCCCATAGCCAACTTATGCCTATCTGCTCTAGCACAAGCACTGTCTATAAATGTGACTGTTTCTTCTCTCCTGGTGCTTATTCCCCACCTCTGTCCGCTTAAACCCCAAATATATTGCAGAGAGGAATCGGATCCCTTCATTTTGCCACGCTCTGCAAGACATGCTCTCTTATCTCTTTTTTCTTCCTCTGATTATCCGGATGGCAATTCTCTGTACCTGTTCCAGCATGAATTCAGGCTTCCTGAACACCGATAACCTGAATGAGGCCCTAAAATCTCAGTGGAATTTTACCCTCTGCCTTGTATATATTTACTCATTGTTCCTGGAAATATGTGGCTTGCTACATGTAAGACTGCATTTACCTTTTTAATAGCTACATCAGGCACGTGGGTTTTCCTCTTCTGTCGTTCATAGCAGATAAATTTTAATTTAAAGCAGAAATTTTATCAATCTCTCAGTGCATGTCCCTGTATTTTACGCTGTTACATTTCATCCCATGTCTGTTACTAGGGCATAACAATCATACAGTTCTTCCTGTAGGATTTCCTCTCTATTGAAAATGTCTCCCAACTTTGTCATTAGCAAATGTCATTACCCTACTCGTCATTTTTTGTGCCAAGCTAACTGATGAAATTATTCAGCAAGACCGATCCCTCCAGTCCTACAATTTTGCTCTCAGCCCCATCAGCAGTTTTCACCCCCAATACTATTCCTTCGGCATTTTATAGTGTTTATGTTAATCCTCATCTTCTCGAGTTTAACTAATAATTATCTAGATAATACCTAATCAAATGCTTTACCAAAGTCCAGGTTGATAACATTTATTAGTTTTCCTTTGTCTGCAAATGCAATTATCTTATCAAAGAAAGATATTGGGTCTTATGAAAGAAAGATATTAAAGTGCCTAGCTTGCACTTTAACCCATTTTCTGCTTCCCTCCATGTCTTTTGTTACTCATGGCTAACATTTGCTCTAAAAAGCCTATAGATTTCAGTGATGGAGATTATTCAGTCTTCAGAAGAGAAGGGTAAAGAGCTCTTGAGTTTCGTGGCTGTGTTGCATGCGGTAATTTCCACATCCATGCCCTTTAGCCCGTTAAGTGAGCTGCCTCTGCTCTCTGGGGTTACATTTTCTTCCTCATGGAAACTGAAGCAATATATTCCTTTAGTTTTTAGGTCTCTGCCCTGCTGTTATTGTGGATGATGCTTTCCTTTGTTTCCTTTTAGTCATGCAGCTAAAACCCTTTTCTTCTTGTTTTCCTTCCCTGTGCAGGTCTGATTTGTTTTGATTTTGAGCTATACCTTTAATTTTGGATGTTTGAAGGATAGTTTTCTCTGCATATCACTCCCTTCTCCTTTTTTCACTAGGCTTTCTGTGTATTCCTAAGATGTCCTGCACTGTCTGCATCACAGTTCACATCCTGTGCGGGCATATGGAGCTACGAGTAATATTCTGCCTTATTTTGCCTGATCTCTTTGGAGAGAAGTAAGATTCAGGGAGCCTCTTCTGCCTTGTGACTACTTGAAAGCAAAGCAGAATATGAATTTTGCACTCCCTGGGGTGGTGACCAGACAGCATCGCTCCTCGCCATCTCTAGGAATGCAGGCTTCAGAGTTTAGGGGAAGAGGAGCTGAAAATTGAGCTTTGTTTGCTGAACCTCGGGAGCTGACGTCAGCAGGACTCAACAGCAAAGTCCGAGTTTTCTCACCTGTGGAGCCATGGGTCGAGTTAAGGCTGGGGTAGGTCTGGAGTTTAGAACAGGGGTTTCCAAGTTCAGCCTGGGTGTGCAAGAGGAGCCTGTCTGGTGTGAGTGTCCACACCAACCTTCCCCTGGCCGAGGTCTGCAGACCATTAATAACCTACCGCTTCAACTCTGCCCAAACTGCAAGCGCCACACCTGACCCTCACCTTACACTAGACAGCCTGGTGGATGGCCTTAGCATCAAAATTACTCGCCTATCATGGGCCTCTTTGTTTTCCACTGAAAAATTTTTGCACATAAGCTTTCCCTGAATTATACTCTAAATGGAAGATTTGCATGCTTTCAAATGTGTATCTATAAACACTCGATTATTGTATGCTTAATTACTTTTAATCATAGGTAGTAAATATTAACCATTTGTACTGAGGTAGCATGTAATATCTCAAAGCAGCTCTTCCACGGTATTAGGTACAAATCAATAATGTTAGTTCATGTCCCTAAGAGTTGGCAGTCCAAATTACTTACAGCTTTACAGCTTCCACATGGATGTCTTGCAGTCTGCTTTTACTGACTCATGGGATCTAGAAAACAAATCAACAGTGAAGTTTTTACTCCACTCATTCGATTTAGTTGAGTTCTCTGCTGCAGTTTCTGATCAGATTATATAGGAGGAACCTTTATTTCACACTTAAATTCGTTCTCCAAAAAGGTACTTAGCAGAAAACGAGACTGAATTTTAGCCCTATAGAAATCTACATAATTCCACGTTATTTAAGGAATTAAAGCAGAACAGACTGAGAGGCCAATTGTAAACCATCTGTACTCTTTAGGGCTTTCAGAGAAGGTTTTCAGGAGAAGCAACAGGACTATAGCAGAACTGAAAAATACATTTGCCAGAACAAAAACAGTACTGGTAACTTAGAGTTAATTTTCTGTAAAATAGATGTCAAACCCCTGGCAACAGACCTACAAAGACTTTCCAGAATCCAAATATACCTACTCTGTAGGCAGCACAGGCTGCAACGAGAAGGAAGGATGTCATTTGGAAATTATGAAGTGGATGCAGGATTGGTTAGAGTGTGCAGATACAAGCAGGAGATCTGGTAATGAGAATAGCTCGGTATCAGCATCCCACAAGCAGAGCTTATACAGAAACATAGCAGTCAAATTATGAAGGACAGGTTTGCCTACAAAAATTACCAAGTACTTTGGCTTGGTTTCCAAACTGATCTTGTTATCATGATACACCTGGAAATGGCATTTGACTGAGATAACAAGCAGCTAAACATGATAATGGGGATCTACAGCAGATGGAGACTCATGTTGCCATAGAAACCATACAGGAAAAGTGTGTAGGAGTAAAGCATGGCACAGAAAAGCTTCTAGGAGAAGGGGCTAGTGACTGAAGAACTGAATTCACTCAGCAGCTGTTAAGGTTAGTTGAGACATTAATAAAAACACATTAGCTTTTCAGGAAATTGAGAATCGTGCAGGAAAGGAGTCCTAACGGTGAGCTGCAGAACAGCTGAAGGCAGCAATGCCATGGTGTGCCATAGGGTAGGGCAGAAAAAGCCTTTAGAGAAAGGCTGGAGATGGCCATGAGATGGATGAAAAAGCTGGGGAGCTCCTCAACCGCAACCACAGTGCGTGCTCCCCTTGCATCTGCTGAGCACAGACCAGGCCCAGGCTGGTGATAAGGGGATGCGCTCTCCCTGGCCCCCTCTTCTCTCCCTGCAGCAGGTCCATATGCGCTCAGGAGGTGACCCAGCCCAGCTCATTCAGTACCTGCTCACTTTCCCCATGTGGAGAACCTGTTGGGTGGTGCCACAGAGCCACAGGGCTGACTCCTCAGTGATGGACTCACACGTGCCTACATTTATTGAAGAAGAAGTCAGGTCCTAAGCAGACAAATGTGTGGTTTTGAATTCCCCACACAAAGGTCTTGAGTAGGGGACTATCTGGAGGAAGTTTCTGTTTCACACTCTGTTGGGGCGAGTAACGTGGTGGAAAAGATCCCCTTGAGCTCAGGGAGCGGGTGTCACCCGCGGGCTGTTGAGGCAAGGCAGAAGGCGAGCCCTCCCATGGTCCAGAAGAAGGAGACAGAGGTGATGGGCTCCAGCCATCACCCTTTGCGCTAGAACAGCCTGCACTCTGCTGCAGCGGGCGATGGGCAATACCCTGAGCTCTGTGCCTGCTTGCGAGCTGGAGAGAAAAGAACAGGGAGGCATCCCTGTGTGCCACGAGCAGGGTTGGCACTCGGGGAGGACCCAGGAGGCACATCCAGCTGTCAGCAGCAGCTCCAGCAGACTGCCAGATTAAAACCACGTGTGCTGGGCAGCTGTGCAAGGGCAGGCAAAGGGATCGAGACAAAGTGCTCATCAGTGCTGTACCTACGGAAATGCCTCAAACTCTGGTCATAACATGGTTATCTCCTGCTGCTGCTGGTGAGCTGCCTCTCCAGGACAAGCTTTAGTCTGCCTGGGGACTTGGAAGTCCCTGCCAAGGCTGGGTGTAAGTGCTTTAACCGTGCCCAGGTGGTGGGGCTGGGTGGTGGGAAGAACCATCGGCTGTCGAGGTCTAAAAGATAAAAGGCAACGTGAGCATGCTGATTGCAATATGCCAGTGTGGAGAGGGATGGGGCTGCCATGGTCTTTGCTCTCGTGCGATGACCGCAGAGCAGCATTGCTTCTGCTACTTTTGCAGCCCTGTGGCTGCATGATGAGGACGACAGCTCCAGGCTGTGGCAAGTCTCTCTCCACACAGAAGCATTAAAGAAAAAATAGCTGTACACAGGCAGCAACTCCAAAGAAGCTGCTCCTGAGGCAGACGCAAGGTCCTTCAGTCCTGTTCTTCACTGAGCTCCCAGGGCACGGTCCTTTCCTCAGAGGGTGCCTCACAGGGGAAAGCTACTGGGATTACACTCCTGGCTTCCAGCCAGACCGAGCCTTTGCTGTTGCCCCAATTTACATTTCCACATCTGGATTGTGTTGGGGTGATGTAATGCTGGAGCCCGGAGCATGACTCAATGCAAAGTCACACTGAGTGCAACTGGAAATGGTGCAAAACGTGGGTGTGAAGGACGCGAAGGGGCTGTGGACAGGGAGGGAAACTTTGTAGGCAAGGTGAGCTGCTGCCATCTGTGAATGGTGCTTTCAGCTGGACCTCCATTACAGCAGAATGTGATGCACAGGAACTGAGAGAGAAGAGCAAGGAAATTAGGAGATGACTGACAGTGACTTAAAAGCCCAAATGAAAAAAGGTTTTGACTCATTAAGACTACAGAAGGAATGATGAATCACCATTAAAAGCAAGCACCAGAGATCCTGCATGTCAAACAGAGCAGTGTTTCATATGCATGCGAAGTTACAGCAAAGCCACAGACCCAGTAACTCAGTGATATCTGTAAAGCTCCAAAATCAAGACATGCTTTCAAGTGATTGCTACAGTGTAAAATACTCTGGAGACTGAAATAATTTGTAGTACATTTCCCTGACCTTACTGGCCATTTTCACCTACGGTCAGGAGAATACAGCCATGCACTCAGTATGTTGAAGGAGAAAGGCTGTTCTTTTAACTAAATTTCCTTTCTTGTTCTTGTGTCACGGCATCTACAGTTTTAGTAGGCAGCTATCTTTTATTCTTAGTAAGAATAGGGAGTTCTTTCATGTTAATTATCTAGAAGAGCCCAGAAAACATAATATGTTTCCCAGACTACTAATAAACTCAATCAGTTGCCTTGAGAAAGAATCTAACCCTAAGAACCATTGATTGTACAATTAACAAATGCAGATGTGAAGCACTATTAGCAACGTTACTTTTCTGGTCATTTTTCTCATTAGCCAGCAGCTCCCCCAGTTCAGCAAAGCTTATGAAAAATTGCACTCCTCGTGTGACAAAGACAAGCTTCTGTCTTTTCTTTCCCAGGACTGATGTCATTCCTCCGCATGCCTGTAGAGGATGTAGTTCCCTTAGCAGAGAGGAGCAGTAATTGCTTATCTGCTGTGGACCAGCTACCAGAGGAGGACACAGGTTTAAAACTATGTTAAACTTGGTCTCATCCAAAGATACTTTGTAGGTCAGGAAAAAAACCCTGTCCAACCGACAAGGGAGTGGTAGAAAATTTATATTATCATTTCTATTTTAAAAAAAAACCACAATTTTTTTAAGCACCCAAGTGATGAAAAATATGCTGGATTTTAGAGATTTAGTCTTTGAACATGGATAGACCTTGCTCCTCTGAAGAAATGATACTGATCTGAAGAAATGGTAAGCATGTATAGCCCGACTATAAGCTTCGGAAGAAATCAGCAAGAGCGTTACATGTTTTTGATTAGATCCTTGAAAATTTTCTAAAATTAACAGAATGATAAATTATGGCAAATTTTGCAAATTTGCTTTAACATTAGTTATAATAAAATATGATCCACTTCAGTTTGTAGCCATAATCGGGCCTACAAGGATTTGATTTGCCGAATGTCGATAAACGTATGTTATCCTTTTCACGCATTGCTCCTCCAGATCTGCAGCTCTTCCTGAGTTCTTCCTCCAGACCTAGAAATCAGAGCAAGTGGGAAGGCTCAGGCAGGCTGAAGGCAGGGCACTGCTGTGGGACCTCGGCACTTGCCCTCAGCCGTGCTTGCAAGGGCCACGGTGGGATTTTGGTCATTTTGAGCCACTAAATTATAAGTGGGGAAGGAGGCTGAGAGCAGTGAACCTGAACACAAGTTATAGTTAGTAGAAACTGTAAACTGAAGATAAAAGGCAGCTTGAACTGTAAGTCCTTAGCAAATGCGGTTATGCTCTGTTAGCCTTTCTATGCTGTTAAGCATTTTGTCAATGCCACCTTACGACAGCCTCTGGTACTGCGAGTGCAACACCTTTCTGTAAGAGAAAAAATCCAGTGCATGGGGGAAACAGATCTGAGCTTACCACCCTGAGGGACCAGAGGCTGCAGAAACATGCAGTAAGGAGTGCTGTCCTGTCTCCGGTATTGGAGAAGTCCTAGGTGGGGGAATGTCCTACTGCCCATCTGTGATGGTTACGAAAGGTCTAGCACGGGTGAAGCTATGTCTCTGTTGGCACCGGTTGTCCTCAAGCAGGGGGGAAATAAACACAGAAGCAGGATTCTTGCCCGAGTTGCGTTTGCTTCAAATTTTCCCAGGAAAATGTCGGTGATGTTGGCATGCATTACGATACAATGCAATTATATTATATTTTCGATTAAAATGTCAAGTGATCAGCAGAGTTAGGAACTAACGTGTTCGGAGTGCAAGAGGAGTGCAGTTCTGGCCAAAATTTTCTTCAATGGACAACCTTGACTCTGCTGATCTGTTCTCTTGTGGTTCCACAGGAGAAAAATGCAGCTGAAAAAGCCCTTTTTTTCCCTGCCGTGACAAGCGTGCTTCTAAAAATCCGTAAGTGGGGGATTTTATGCCTGTGCAGTGGTAATATATTATGTCTCTGTAAGAGAGATTATCGGTGTAGGTGCAACAGGCAGTCCTCACCTGGGATCTGTTAGCTGAGATTACACGTGTGAGCGCGTGGCAAGGAGGGATGGATATGGGCTAATTTAGAGCCAGATTAAAGCTTATAAGTACATTTTAAAGACATGATGCTCGTAACGTCCTATCCTCATTTGATGGCCAAAGGCAAAGATGTTTTGAATGTCACTGGGAAAGTGGGAGCATGCTGGTAGGAGATGGGAAAGCCAGGGCAGCCTTCATGGGGTACGAAGCTGCTAGTGGGGGGGATGCTCTGGATAAATGAACTATTTGTCTGAAATATGTTCTCCTTTACATTTTTGCTTCTATGTAGATTCTGACATAGGGCATTTTTAGCATCTTTTGTATAACGGTTGTTCACAATATTACAGGTGTATAATAAAAGAGCTGGAGAGAGGAGGAGGGAGTTTGGATAAGACGGGATGTGGAGCAGAACTGCAACCTCGCTAACCAAGGCCATGTCCAATTCTGCCCTCCTCCTCTTCATGTTCTGATTGATTAAAGCCAGAACAAAGATCCTCTGCCCCTGGTTTTAAGAAATAACACAGCCGTTATTGAAATTATTTGGAAAACCAATTAAGTTTTACTTGCCCAAAAGCCATGCCTGGCCTGAAAGATTACACACAACCAAACCAATCTCTGCCAGTTAGCTCTGCTGTCATTCTGTGAAGGAAAAAAACCTGCTTAGCTGTTGCCCGTACGCAGTAATTGGAGGAAAAATAGGAGGAAAAATGTATTTCCTCTTGCGGCCAGAACGTGCCATGGCTTTGCTTGGTGAATTAACTGCTGACTTTGGCCCTGTTTTATGGGTCTCTGGGACAACGCTCAGCAAGATCCCAGCCGAGGGCTTTCATGTCCCGGCTCGTAACAACCTGTATACAGCACATCTTGGATCCCTCACTCTTCTTATTCCTCTCTTTTTTGGGGGGAGAACGCTTGTAGCCATGAGTTTGAAATTATTTTAAAGGCTTACTATTGCTTTAAGTGCGGTAGTAGCGGAGAGCGGCCTAGCGTGGGCACTGGTGCCCGCACTAAAGATGGCGGCGGCGCTGACCCGGAAGGGGCGGCCGGGCTGGGTTGCGGGGTGAGGGAGCGGGAGGGCGGGTTTCCCCAGCCCGCCGCGGCCGTGTGGGTGAGCCCAGCCCAGCCCAGCCGAGCGGGGTGCGGGGGTGCCGGCAGCCGCCGCCATCGCAGCCCGCATGGGGCGGGCGCGGCCGGGCCCCGGCGCGGCCTGAGCGGGGCCGGCGGGCCGCTGGGGCGGGCTCCCTCCCTCCCCGGCAGGCGGCCCGCCCTGGGCTGGGGGCGACCCTGAGGGGGTGGGGAGCCGCGGCGCCATGCAGTGCGCGGACCCCGCGGCGGCCATGAAGGGGCCGGAGGGCGAGGGCAAGCCGGAGCAGCCGCCGCCGGCGGGACAGAGCGGCGGCAAGGGCGGCGGCGGCCGCGGCGCCAAGGGCTGGCAGTACAGGTGGGCGCGGCGGGCCGGGCCGGGGGCGGCGGGGCGAGGTGAGGGGCTACGGGCGCGGGAGCCGCCGGGGCTGCGGAGCCCGGCGTGGGGCGCTGGAAGCGCCGCTGCCCCCTCACGGGGCTGCCCGCGCCCTGTCCGCCCTCGGCGTGGGTCGTCGGCGCGGCCGCCCCGGCTTTAAACGCCCTCGGCAGGTAGACCCGCCGCGGGGTGCCGGGGGGACGGCCACCTCCTCCGGCCCCGGGCTAAGCCCTGCCGCTCGCTCGCCTTTTAGTGGCCTTCCGGCGTGGCGGGCGGCACACGGGCCGGCTGTCAGCCGGCTCCAGGTTTGGTGTGCCTGTGTGTTAGCACAAAGCCCCGCGTCCCGGCTGCGGATGCTGCCAGGGGTTGTGCCTTTGCTCCTTCCTTTTAGAGCCTATTTTTCCCTCGCAGAATGTGGAGACCGGTTTGAAGTTGTTGAAGGCGCTCCGGTCGCTTTGCAGCCTTTCCAAAAAGCTAAACTTTGTGCCGAGTTTTAGCTCGGTGTGTCTTCTTTAAGAACTTAATGGCAGTCTTTTTTTTTTTAATTGATGCTTTCTATTTGTTGCTGATGGCGAAACTCTGAGTATGCATGGCGTTTCTGTCTTATCTGACTTATTTTAAGAATGGCTGCGCTTAGCATAAATTGGGGTGACTACTCAGGTACAGCAAATACAGTAGAAGGGAGCGGAGAAAGCGGGAGAAGCTGAGCACATAGCATTAGTCTGAAATGGATTCAAACTAAAATGCTTCCTTTGAATGACCTGCTTGTGCGTTCAAGGGATTTGGGGGATTTCATGTACTTTTTTCTGACATGCTTTCTGGTCGAAAGAGTTTCCACTCACTCACTGATAGCGGGCTCTCTAAGGCATCGCTTGAGAGATTTCCGAATCTCTGCTTTTAGGTCTCTCATCCTTGACTGGAGTTCTGCCATGTTGCTGTTGAAAATACTGCTGTTATGCGAAGTTTGCACACTTCTCCTTCAAATGGAGACTCTCCAAAGCTGTCATCTGCCAGCCCAGATGGACTGGCTTTCTGTTTCCTGCGTGCGGAGACAGCAAAACCGGAGTGTGGTACATCTGTGTGCGCTGCGCGGGATGGAGGGCCATCAGATGGCTTAGGCGAATGAGCGCCCAGGCCTAGGCTGTGCAGGCACCGAGTGCCTGGTGATTTTAATAGGGAGCGAACAGCTTGGTCATCGCTGAGAATCCGGGTCATGAGTAATTTACCTTTCTGGTGACTAGCACCAGAAAGAAAAGTGGTGATTTCAGGGCCAATGTTTCAGGCTGTTAAATAGGAAAGCTTCTTGTCTGATTCAGTTATTGGTTGTTTTATCCATTGTTTCTAGTCACTTCTAAACTTTTTTTTAAACTCTGGATTCAAGGATAACTATGAATTTTCTTATGAAAATTGCTGTTACTGTGACTGAGCACTTACTGTCCATGTGTTTCACACGTGAAACACAGGAGTTAGTTTATGCAATCAAAATAGAAATATTTTATATTTTTATGTGGAATCGGAGGCAGTGGAAGGGATGCGATAGCTGATTTGCCTGAACCCCTTTTTGCTATAGTATGTTTGAGATGGTGGTCACAGGTCAGTGCTATACAGTGAAATTCCAGTTTTTAAAATTATCTGTCCAAGTGCTTTGTTTCTTTTTTCAGTGCTGTGGCTTGTAGGGCAAAAGTTGAACTGACTCTCTGAGTGATAGCCAGTTTGGTGGCTTGACAGCTGTAAGTGGGAACTGTCCACGTTATTCCTTGCAGCTATCAATATCTGGTTTAATTTGCTCTGATACTCTAGTGCAAATTATTCTTTCTTTTTTTTTTTCTTTCTAGATAATTTGGACAAGTTTAATGTACTAATTATATTATTGTGGACACTTGAGGTACCTCACTGTTAATCTCTGCTCTGTTGGGAATCAATTATTTACTCCTACATTTGTCTCTATATCTAATTAACCACAAAATATCACCTTTCCCCCCTGCCTCCCCAGGAAATTCTCCTGGACAGGATGCTGTAGTTTAGGATGGATTACTTATATTCTAAAATGTATTTGACAGAAGAAAGACCCCCCTAATAATAAATCAGTGTCTAAAATATGGGGTTTAGAAACAGATTTGCTGGGAGCTTCTGGTGGAAGTTTGATCTTTAACTTTTATAGCACAGTGTGTGAGCAATGCGTTGAGTCACACACCTTGGCAGAGGTAGGGTCCTGAAGTACTCGCTCAGCATAGACTGCATCTGGTGCAGAAGTGTAGCTCTGTATTTGGTGAAGCATCTTGTCAAAACAGCTGTAGCATCGTTGTCAGACAAACGGGACAACAGGTACTTGATACTTTAATGCTCCAAATGGGGACGGGAATTATGACTATGGGGAAAAAAAATGTATCTCCAGCACTTCTGGAATGTGAAATAATGAAAACTGAATCTCTCAAAGAGGTGGAAAGTCACACATCCTTGGGGTAAAATGCATGTCTAGAGCATAAAAAATGAAGTGGAAAGTCTGACTTTATATTTTTGTAGGGGACTAATAGGGAGATTTTTAAATAGCTCTGATAGACCGAACATTTATCATAGTGGAGAAGAAGAGACAACCAGAGGCTGCCAGACACTTCAGGTGATGTGGAGGTACAGCTGAATCTCTTTGCAGACTTTCTGCTTGTAGCCTGCACATGGTGAGTTTAGGCAGCCAGTTACAGCAGTGCCTCCTATGAAATTTGTAACGGCTCAGTTTCTTCAAGTGGCAGGAAGATACTTTTTTTGGACTTAATAGAAGTTAAGACTTCTTGAGAAACTGCTCTTCTACACATCTGACAGGAAATGGTCTTGTTTACTTATGAATGTATATGATCAGGGTTAGAGTGTGTCTGAGAGCAACCAACCCTCAGCTGCATTTTCCTGACTGGGGTCAGGAATAGCATGAATGTTAACTTGAAATAAAGTAGATAAAGAGAACCTGAGAGGCTATGCTGCATGCTAAACTCTTTATCCCTTTTTTCAGTTAGAGAAACAGTTACCATGAGGTGAGACTTCTGAATAACTTCAAATTATTAAAAGATTATCAAGTAATTTAAGATTATAATGTCTTCTAAACAGCTGCTTTATTTTCAGCAGTAACCAAGCTAGGAAGTAAGCGTAGCATTGCCCATATAAATAATTATTGGCATTCAGCAATTCTGCTTTTACTCTTGACCACTTTCATTTGGTTTTTGCCTTGGTCTAGGTTAAATGAATGGAGTAGTTTCAAAGCAGTGAGAGAAAGGAGACAGCTTTGGCAGGTACTTCCGTGACATGTGAATTGTAGTAATTCAAATAACATAAAAATTTCACAACCAGAAAGCAGAATCTTTGTCTATAAGCTAAACAGAGAGCTGGTCAGAATATGTGCCAGAGAAGTATAACAAGTCATTTCAGCCTGGCTTGAGGGGCTTTCAGATAATTTAGAAAGAAATGACTTGCAATAACTGGTTCTCATTTATCTACAAAATTAAAAGTTCAAAGCACTGTGGTTGACTAGAGAAACAAGATTGTCTTTCCCAGTAGGAGACATGCTAATGTGCTGTCCTTTTACATTTTTCTTAGTGGTTCTGCTCTCAAATAAATAAATTCAGCTGCTATTAAAAGGATTCCCAGCATTTCTTCCCTTACTGGTAGAAATACATGTAAAATGTTCATGACTTTCCCAAATGATTGCTGATTTTTAAGCTTGCAAGTTATATTTCAAAACCTATTTGCTTTTCAGTTCTACATGTATTTTTGTAGATAGCTGCCTTTGTTCCTTATTTCTGAAATGGTTTAATCCATAGTCTGCTCGCTATGGACTTAGCCATATATATTTATGTTATGGCTATAACATAATATATTATGTGTCTTTTGCTCTTTTTTTTTTTAAGGAAGCATGTTAAATTTAGTTAGCTGTACCTGAAAGTTTACTTAAGTGCTGCAGGGTTATTCACAGTTGTAAGTTAGTACAGAAAGACATTTGAATGAAAGTAGCTTCTAAGGAAAGGAGTCAACTTGCTAGACTAATACTACTTTTTAAATTTTTTTTTTTTTTTTTTTGCTAGGGGTGACAATGACAGGTAAGAGGGTTCCTCATGCTGGGTGGCTTCTGCTTGTCATTAGGTTATCAACTTAAGGCAGATTCTCTTGCAGAATTACTCCGTGTGGCTTTGGGCTGCAGTAAGAGAGGCTGGGAGTAAGCAAACAGAAATGCCAACAGCAGAGAGAGGGGTTTGGCAAAAAGAGTAACATTGTAACTTTTTTGGTATCAAATGCAAAGGGATAACAAGTTACAAAGCAAGTGAAATGGTCACCAGTCGTCTTTTAAGGGGTTTGTGTATTTTGCAGTTGACACTGTGCGAGCACTCTTCATAAATACTAAAAAAAGGGAGTAAACAATTACTGACCTTAATTCAGTCTTCTGTGTTTCGGAAGATCAGCAGGTGATCACCTGTTTCAGCAGGTCAGCACGTGATAACGTAACAGAAGAACTGATAGCTGAAACACATGAATATATTTTAATTCTGCATTTCGAGATTATCTTGAACTCTTCTTCATAAAGTGATCCCATAGGAAATGTGTTTTAAAGGAAGTCCTTATTTCTGAGTTTGATCCCAGATAACCTGGAGTGTGACTGACAATCCTTTGCACTTCAAACATGTGGAAGCAAAATGCGTAAGACTGAGCTAGACTGTGGAAGTGTTTGATTTCTATTCATGCTATCTTACAAAAAGGATCTAATTAGTAGTAATAAAGGGAAGTGTCTTGAAACTGATACAGTCGTCTTGAGTGGATGTTGATAAGCATCCTTTTTATTGAGGGTGGTGTTGATGTCAGTCTTAGTTGCAAGAAAACGTGCAGAGTTTTTCTAGTTTCTATGCATTTCTAGTTACATTCCAAGAATGTTTGATCTCGGGAGGATGGATTTCATCTGTTTGGCCTTTAAAGCTGAAACCAGCTTGGTAGAAACAGATACAGGAGGTAACGGCAGCACAAGTGTTTAACAACACTTCATGTTGCAAACCTCTCCTTGCTAGTCCTCCATTCTTGTCTCTGAACTTAACATTTCTTATAGTATTAATGTAAGCATCAAATTCTTGCTTAGGCTGCAATAGGGTGTGTTAGCTGACCTAATTAACTCTGGACTCCTGAGAACAGGCCAGAATTTAAGCTAAAGTCCCTATCACTTGATAAGTAGAAGAAAAGAAACCTCCCAAACCTTCATGTAAACATTAGTGTCATCCTAGGACAGTTTTATCTAATGCTGGTGCTCCTAGTACTTACTTTTTATTACCCACCTCCCTTGTTCTGGGTTTTCTTTCTGCACTGCTTAAAATTCTTTGGGATCCTGTGTGGAATTTTTGTATATTCGCTGTAATTGACAACTGTAAACCCCTTCCTTTTTGTGCACAACCGCAGAGGGAGAGAGAAGCTGTAATTTTGTGGTCTTACCTGGGAGGTCTGGTAAGGGCTGCTCCTGCTTTAACTTTCCCCTGCTCTTACGGCTGACCCCGCTTCCTTGGTTTCCTGCTGTCGTCAGAGCCTGCGGCATTGTGACATGGAGGCACCGGCCACCAATGGGGATGGCGTTTCCGCTGCTCCTGCTGTTACGCTTCTGCTGGCAGCTTTCAGGTTGGCTGGCGGCTCTGATGTCAAGCTTGTGTCAGAGTGAGCCCTGATCTTCCTTGCTTCTGTTTCTGGTGATCTGTGAAAATACCTCACCACTGCATGGCCTTCAGAAAGCCCTAGCTGCTCACTTTCTGACTTGTTGCTGGCCTTTTGAGCTGTGATGAACTGGGTGCTGAAAAGAAGAGTTTCTCAAGTGGTTGCTGTGAAATTCAGAATTTATTTTTGCAATTTTGTGTGTGGTATTCCTTTTTATTACTAAAAATCAGATTAGGATGGCTGTCACATTTGTTTGATATGCTGGAGGGAAATGGCTGAAATATGTGGTGCCTGAATTTCTTTATCCTCATTTAAGTCTTTGCTTACAGAGTATACCATATTCATAACACTAATTTAGAAATGCTGCACTTCACATAATTTGCTCATTAGAATAGACAAGAAGCCCATATTTAAAATGGTAAGTTGGTTATATCCACCTCAGGATCCATTCTGTGTTATTAAGATGTTAAGGTCATCTTTTATCAAGCTGATTTTACCAGTTGCTGAAGCCCCAAGCACTTCTCAAAAGGCAGGTGAGCCATTCATGTTCACACATGTATTTATGACCTGGAAGAGTGGGGTTGAAGCAGATGGAAGCTCAGATGCGTTGTAAATTAAGAGAAGTAAATCTCTGTGTGAGGAGTAATAAGTGGATAGAGTTGGGAAACAGGTTTGGGTAATTTAAACAGGGAGCTTCATGATGGCTGATGCTCTAGTAGGGAACCTGAACCCAATTCCTGAACCAGGTCAGCAATGTCTGGGTTCCCTTCTCCAGCCCTGTGGCTCCTCAGTAAGCGGCTGTCAAGAGCACTGTCCCTCTCTTGCTTCTCGGAGCATCCCCATGTTGAACGGGCAGGCTGTAAAACTCCCTGGGGCAGGGGTGACAAATGTGGGAGTTGGTTCTGGCATTGCAGGATACTTGTGTTAATACTGGGATATTAATTTAGAGTTCAGATTAAGCTAAACTGAAGAAGTACACACTTTTGAATAACTTCTAAATATCAAATAATTTGTGCTTTCCATGGAATAGATTTCTGCAGGAGTTAATGGCCCTTACAAATGTCTATCCTTCACTAAGTGCAAAGGGTATTTTTCAACTTCACCTTTTCTAATGTAATTATGTAGTGGCAAGTTTAATTAAAGTTGCCTACAACATTAAAATCCCACTTGGCCACACACGTTCTCTCCCCAGGGAGAAGATGAAAAACAAACTGCATGTGGCTGACCTACTCACATTGCTTAATGCAGAAGCAGAAAGTGCCAGCTGCCTCTGTTAGGTTATCCTAGGTGGGTTCTTGTGCTGTACTCATCATACCATGAAAATTAAGGCATGTGTGTAAGGACCCCTGTTTACTTAAGGGTGTTGCCTTGATGTGCACTCTGATCACCTGCCAGGGCTGATGAATTCTTCTTGTAGGGGATCACTGCCTGCTGGTAATGCTGCTGGACAACTTTGTTTTTAGGGTGCTTGCAAAGCTTGTACCATTTCAGATTTTCTGTGCTGTGTGTCTGATGCTGAAATGGGAGGGAAGGGCAGGCTGAAGTGGGGTGGGAGAAATGCTGTTTCTTCGTGTGCGTTAAGCTGACAATCTTATATTTGACAACTTGCTTTGGAGCAGGAATGTCAGCGTCGGGGGAGGGCTTTTTGCTACGGGTATGCATTTTTCTTTTTCCTTCCATGTGTGAATTCCTGAGTTTTTGATGAGGCTGGAAATCTTTAAAATCTTGATTAATGTTTAGGCATTTGACAGATCAGTTTCCTGAAGAAGCCCAGTTTGCATTGGGAAGTTGGTTTCATTCGTTGCAGTGCTGATGTAACAGAAAGCATGAGATCTGCTGGGCAGAACTGCAGGATGCTATATTAAGGAGCTGGTTTCTGACCCTGGCTCCGACTTCCTCTGTGGTAATAGTCATATTGTTTAAACTGTTTTTCCCCTGTAATCACTAACTGTGTGTTCCTCTTTTTCTCGGAGGCCTAGTTTGGAACAGTTGGCTCTGATTTTGCAAAACTTTTGCAGGGTCACAGCTGCAGCTGAAATTAGCAGAAGCTGTGATTTGAATGTATGAATAAAATAAAATAAAAATTGGGCCACAACTATCTCAAAGTTAGAGGTTGAAAATTCATTGCGCCTCAGTTCCCTGTATGTAAAATGAGATGATAATGTCCTCGTCCTTTTATCGTTTGGTACATGACTCCTTCATAACTGTCAATGACAAGCACAAGAGAAGAAAAACATAAGGAAACTCTTTGTTAGCGTGTGAGTGCCAAATGAATAATACCTGATGCTCATTGCACGATGAAAAGGAGCAGTTTTGAATTATTCCTTGTCTGGGAATCACTGTCCACTTAAAGCACTGAACAAGAAAGTAGTCCTGCTCTTTTTATGTCTTGTCATAATCGTAGGTGGTTAAGTTAACACATGTGCTTTCTTAGAGTTTAAACCCTCTGAGTACCTTATGCCTCAATTTTAATGTAGTACCTTATGCCTCAATTTTTGTTTCTTTTCTCTATATCCAAGAATTCTAGAATAATTTGGGTTGGGACGGACCTCTGGGAAATCTCTAGTCCAGCCTCCTGCTCAAAGCAGGGCCAGCTTCAAAGTTAGAAGAGGTTGTTTAGGGCCGCTGGTTGAGTTTTGGGTGTCTCCAAGGCTGGAGATGCCACAGCCTCTGTGGGCTCCTGGCCCAGGGCTTAATCCCCTCATTGTGGAGAATTTTTCCTTGTGTCAAACAAGGAAAAGAGTCTGTCTCCATGTTCTCCATATGTAGGGGACACAGTGGTGAGATCCTCATTAAGCCTTCCCTGCTTCTGAAGGAGGCTGAACAGACTCAGGCCCCTCAGCCTCTTCTTGTCTGGCATGACGTACCTAGCTTGCACTGATCCGTGGGTTAGTCCACCCCAGGTGCAAAGCTTTGCATTGATTTTGTCAAAGTTCAGGTGGTCTTGTTCAGCCTGTTCCTCTGGACAGTCAGGATCCCCTGGAAAGGCAGCCCACCCTACTGCATCCTGACTGCTCCCCTAGGTTTGATCTTGCCTGAGAAGTGGCAGAGAGTGTGTACTGGTCCATCGGCCAGCTCGGAGGCATTTAGTGGTATTGACTCCTGAAGTGCACCACTTGTAACTGTTTGCTAGTTAGGCTTCAAACTATTGGCTGTTGCTTCTTGAGTCTGGTGGTCCACGCAGTTTTTTGCCTGTATTGTACTCCAGGCTTATGGTCTTTCTGAATATTTAGATAACATAGTCAATTAAGTGTGTTCTTGCTTGCTTGGAAGGTGGAAATAATTGTTATCCTCTGTATTTAATATGAAATGTCTCAAAAATGGTTCAAAAATAATTAAAAAGGCAAGAGGCTTATCTGGAGTAGCTGATCAGGGTATTCGCCTTCCATTTAAGAGGCGGTGTTCTATTCCTGCAAAGTCCAGGCTGGCAATGTGTAATTGTCAATATAATCTTTTAAAAGTCATAATCACAAATACATTTTAAGACTGGAAGGGCATATCTTTATATTTCTGATAGGATAAGAGCTACTAGACTAGAAGCAGACCAAAATGCCTTGGGATGGAATGTGTAGTGAGCTAAACCATGTTGGACTGTGCTTAGAGTAACTAAGCGATGCAAAGGTTTGCTCCACCAGTTTCTGTGAATAGTGCTTACCAGGGTCCACTGCTTTCTGAGGTGGTGTAGGCAGCAGATAGTCCAAAATTGCAAAGATGCTCATCCCTCAGCGTGCTTGCCTGGCTTATGTTATGCCAGTACTGTTCGCTGAGCAGAGTAGCTTTAACTGGACTGCTTGAGCTTTCTGAAACTAGACTTCAGGGGAAAGTTTTGGGTTTTGGTAACAATAATATGTGAAACTGTGCATTATGGTGTGCTAATGTAAACTGGTAACATAAATGGTAGCAAAGCTGCAGGCAACAGTCGTTCTCCAGAGGTATCAAGTGGAGAGTTCAGACCTTTTGAGGTGCCTGGTTTTTGTATGCTCCAGCTCTAAAATGTTGTTGGCTGAATCTACAGTTATTTTTCCAGGGATAGCTTGAGTAGTAGTTATCATTGCAGAAAAATCTTCAGGGTTGGCTGCGGACTCTTGGGTCCAGCTTCAGTTGTGTTACGCTGACGCAAATCCACAAATAAATTGTACGTGAGTGGAGTTCTTGCTGACTTGAGGCGTTCAAGTGCGTGCAAGAGAAATTGCTTAGCTGCAACTCGCTGTGGTTTTCTTACAGGCAGATGTATTTTGAGAGCTAAAGAGCTCTCTAAATGATAAAGTAGTTAAATAATCAGCTTTACAGTGGTCCAGTGAGAGCAGTGTTTTGCAACTTATTAATTAAATATTACCTCTTTCCTTTTTTCTGTTGCTACCTTGCAAAAGCATTACAATACAGTTTCATTTGTGTATAATTGACCAGTGGCATTAATGCACAAAAAGGAGAACTGAATGCAAGTTTAATTAGGATGATTTTAAAAAAACCTGTAAGCTTGATTTATCATTCCCCTTGAGAACTAGTATTGATTTAGGTGCAAACTTTAGGTGCAAACACAACTGCTGTGTTGATAGCAGGAGGCTGGGGAGGCTGGGCGGTGGGAGAGCCCTTCACCCTCGGGGTAGGAAGCCTGGGCTGCGTCATGCCGGGCTCACGGACAACTGACAGCTCATTTCAGCTCTGCCACACCCTTCCTTCATGGCAAGCCTGCACTTCTCTTCCAATGCATGTCTGCGCTCTCAAGGGTTTACAGGAGTACATATTAAGACAAGTTTTTATATCTAATGTGTGTGTTGCTAGCGTGCTTGCGGCCATGTGGTGTTCTGAAGCATCCCCAGGGTCTACTGCCAGTGTTCTTGTCATGTTGTTGGACCTTTTTTCCTTGCACTTGTTCTTGGTTTCTAAACTTATAATTGACTAGTCAAACACATGAACTGAAGAGCAGGAGCTTTGCTGCCACTTTGCAGTTGACTGTAGGGCGCTGCTGGGGAATTGCACAGCAAGGTTAGCTTCTTCTTTCTTCCAAAAGCCATTTGGAAAAGCAGAACTAATTTATTGATGTAGATACTCTGTAAGCAACATGGAGGCTTCTGCCTTACCTTGTGCATGTACTGGGGAACCCACACGTGCACCAACAAGCCGTGGGACTGGAGTGTGCTTAACGTGGTGGTGGTTTCTTGGAAGCAAGGGATCTTTGTAAGTTGCAGAAGATACGCCCGAAGTTTGTTGCTTACAGAGGTGTGGGGTTTTTTTTTCTCCCCTGCCCTTACCCTCCATGTAACAAAAAGAGGAATCAGTGCATCCTAGATAAGCACTTTGCAGTGGTCAGTGAGGAAAAAGCCAGCTATTACTGACGGCGAGCCCATGGGCAGGTAGAGATGAACAAGTTCAGTGAAAATAGTTACTGCTTTTTTCAAACTACATAATCAAAACCACTCATTGGTTTGCACTATTATGATCCTGATTTCTTTCTTTCCTTTTCTTTATGCTTTGCTAGCTTTTAATCTGAAGACAGTATCTTTCACCAGGTTTTTGCATCTTGCTGTGAGCTCAGTAGAAAGGAGCCTCTTCCCTTGGCCGGGGCCTGAAGGCACTGTCATAACGGCGGTGGTGGCAGCTATGGAGGCTGGATCCCCCTTCAGGAGCCCTCCCTGGCCCCTGCATGGGCTCCAGGCTCCTCATTGTCCTTCCTCCTGGAAGCAAATCCACGCATACTCAGCTACTGCTTGAAGCCAGGCCTTACACAAGTCTGTGGGGAAGCCTTTGGCTGCCGCGTTTGCTCTTCAAACAGCTGTTGGGTCTTCAGAGACCTGGCTGCTCAAAGTATCCCACGCAGTGCTGTCTGGATCCCAGCAAAATTAAAATCATCAATTGCTCAATCAAGGGCAATCTTGGAAGTTTTCTGTAATCGCCTTCCAGATAGGTGTAATCTTGTGCCACTGCTAGGGGTGATTTGTTTGTGTGGGGCTTTCAGGGAGAGCTGCACCATGAGAGGTATGAAAAAAGGGTGGGGAGGCCTTCTGCGTCGGTATTTCTTCTTGGAGAAAATGTTGGCCCATCGCTTGTCAGGTGTGAACCTGGGTGTCTTGGCTGAAGCTCCTGAAAGACGTCATTCTGGGACTGCTGTTCCTCAGCATCTGTGTTCAAGACTCGGGTGCTGCACGTAAACAGGATACGGGGGGAATTTGGCCTGATTATCACTATCTTATTCCTCCCCCAGGACAGGAGACCAGCCTGCAAGGCACTGACAGCTGCTGCAACTTAAGAGGCATACTAGAAAAGGACAAATAAAACTAGAAAAGGATAAATAACTATCAATAATCCTTTGTGAATGTTTTATTCCTATTGTATTTTACTAGCACTTAGATATGTAGAAATCTGGCTTGTGGTAAACATCTTTGAAACTGGGGAGGGATAGTTTTCTGGAAAGAATACGATCTAATTTGTAATTTTTCATAGACTTCAGTCATTTGCTTACAGGGACAGTTTCAATCCATCTCACAATATTTATAAATTAAAAAAGTGTGATAAATGGGCAGCTGAGTTCAGTGGTATTCAGCCTTTTGAAAAAAACCCCATATTTTAGGGGGTCATAAATGTGCTGGGCTGGAGTTCAGATCTTGTACCATGAGTTCCTGCATAATTTTTTTCCTGGATTGTGATTTGCACAGTATCCTCACTTAAAGTAGTCCAGAAAAAGCTAAAATTATTTTTTTTTTTTTTACATCTTTAAGGCTGTGACAGGTCTGTTGCAACACTTAAACTTTTTTTTTGTCATTCTTCAACAGAAGGACACGTGAATTTCTACAGAAATATGGACTTTAGGGGTTGTTGACTCATGGTTGCTGAGCTGTTGCTGTTCCCTTGACAATCTGAGACTGCTGTGAGCATTGTGAATGGCAACAGCAGCATCTTGGCTATGAAAAGATACACGTACCCATAGGTACATGTACATGCACGTAGGCAGCAGCATGGATGCAAAGGTATTCTTAAAGCTGGGAAGGATCCCGGTGCAGCCAGGCCTCTGTCAATGTTGAGATAAGTTGCTCAGTGTTTTGTATCAAATTCACTTCTGAAATCTGTTTTCTAGAAGTCAAAAACCCTAATGTGGGGAATTGTGGAGGCTTCTGAAGTACACAGGGGACTTTGAAACAGGTTTTACTGTTGTTTCATTAGAAACAATGCTGGTAAGGGCTTTAAGGAAGATCTTATTCGTATTTTATGAACTGTGGTTATCTGTGAGCAGAGCCAGTGCCTGAACCTCAACCTCTTGTTTTCCAAGTCTACCATCTTAAAAGCTTTCTGTAGCGCTCTGAAGAGCTTTGTTGTTAATTCTATACTAGTGAAATATTACTGGGGTTTTGTGTGTGTGTTTTTTTTTCTTACAATGTTAACTGCCTTATAACACTGCTTTAGCAACAATGAATATTTTAGTTTAACTCTTCCTGTGGAGGCGCTAATCTTAAAATCATTGAAGAAATGCTCTAGTTATAATTCCATGGCCTTCTTGTTCATAAATAACACTGAGAATGTTTTTCTGTATTCATAGGAAAGTACTAGTGCTTACCCAGAAGAAGATTAGGAGGTTAACTGTAGTTCTGTAACAGGTTTGTGTACAGTTATAGGATCTACCTTTTGTGAATTGCAAGTTGAAGACTGGATTTCAAATCTCTTTTTTTAGTGTATAAAATCATTACTTATTTAAAAATAAGCCTTAGTTCAAATGTTGAAAATTCCCTGGCCCACACAGTATGGGAATTTGTACTGGGAGAGTATGATTAGTGCCTGTAACGTCTGTGCTTTTACTATTTTATTTGATTATTTGTTTGCCTCTAGGCCCTTATACTGTCAAGGGAAATGTTTTAAATATCAGCCAAGTTTTTCATACCCTTCAGGCAGGCTAATCTGTTACTTGCATGGGTGCTAAAAGTTTGCCCAGCCTTTGGCAGGGTGAAAACTCAATATAGTCTTTTGGGTTTGTGCAGTTCTATTGCAGGTGCATGAACACAATTAAGAAGGAAAATAATTTAATCAGTATTGTCCAAGAGGCAGCTCATTTAGCAGGGACCTCTGTTCATGCTCCATCTCTTTGGACTTTGGCTCTTCTGACATTCTCCAGTCTCCCAAAAAGCAAGCCACAGCTCAGTCTCATCCCTGGCAGTCGGCATGTTATATTCCTCCCCTGCTGCAGAGGTTAGTCCGTATGGAATTCCCCCCGCAGCTGACTGTCTTGCGTCTTGGGATCTGCACCAGTTACCGCCACTGCTTGTTGGGCTCCTCTGTACTGAGGTTTGGCCATCGGTGCTTAGTATGTTTCTATGATCTTGTGCAGGTGGATGAGGTCTTTTTGCTTGTGAATGGGAGATACCTGCTAAATGTACTTCTGAGCTTTACCTTGTACATTGAGTTATAGCTTTCTTGTGTGAGATATGGGGTTTGGGGACCCCCTGGGTGCAAAGTTAGGGATTCTGAAACACAGCTGGTCAGTGTGTTTAACATCATGCACTTGTGCTCACGTTCATTTGCTGCAACATGCTCCTTCCAGGTTGGCAGTGTCCACAATGCTGGAGGTGACTGGCTTGCTCACCCTCAGTCGCTTTCTCAGAATTCTCTGGGGGGCTGTTTTCAAAGTTTTTCGGTTAAACCACCAACTTTTGGGACTGCTGAGGCTAGAGATAGGAATTATTGAAGAGGAGGCATTTGGAGAAGTTTGGGTCTAGTCAAAGTGAAAATCCAAGTGGAGAGGAACATGCAGATGAAGGCAAAATGTAGTGAAGTGCTCATTTGATGTGGAAGTACATCACCAAAAGCGCTGCATTCCCTTCTATGGTGACTTTTTCCTTTTTTTAAAGACTGACAAAATCAGTGATCTCATCTGTCACACTCAAAGTTGTCAAACGGTTTTAATCAAAGGCTGTTTAATTTAGCCTTGTCAGATGAATGGACTTCCAAGGCTGTACATATAGTCCTGCTATATTCATTGCAGTCTGAAGTTACTTTTCTGATTTTTCTTGGGTTCTGATAAACATACCTGTGACTTAGGCACGTTAGTTAATGGCAGAGTACAGCAGCTCTAGCCCAAATGTGCAGGGCTCTGTACGATGTCTAACTGAAAAGCAAGGGTGAAGCTTGCATTCACTAAAACCGAAAAGCAATTAGCTGTGACTAGGGACAATTTTCAGACGATTAAAAACCAAGCTCATACATTTTAATTACTATGCAATCTCATAATTTTCAGCTAAATTAAGACAGCAAGCAAGTCTAAACTGTACTTCCCTTGTATGCCAATAATAACAAATGAGAGGCGTCTGCAGAGGATGAGTTTGGTTATGTCTCCTTTAGCATTTTTGTACATTTAAAATATATGATAGCCTGAATACCCTCTGCTCTCCTTGGTTTTATTTTTATCTGTAGTACCACTTAATGAGCTATTAGAAATTAAATTCCTATATAGTCCTGCTGGCTGCTCTCCATTGCAGGATATTACTGCAATACTGATTGCTGCAGTAATAGCTAGAACACATATTTTTGTTTTTAAATGTAACATTAAAAATCAGCAACTTGTTTTTTTTTCTTAAAAAATGTACATTCTTGTATCTCTTCTTTGAATAGTATTACTGAATGTCAGTGATACGGCATTGATTCATATGGCAGTGATTTACTCTGAGGTTATCTTCATTAGTGGCATCCTAAATAGCTCCCTTTTAAGATTAAACTTTTTTATATTTATTGAGTTGTCAGGTATCTAACTAATTTGATGATACTGACACTGTTTATAAATGAAGTATAGACAGCAGCTTCAGCTATTATTTGAAATTTACCCCAATACTTGGTCTGACTGTTTGCAACCCAAATCCACTAATGAAGGTGGTCCCTTGACTCTAGTAGTCCTGTTTTTCCTCCCCTTTCCACTTTTGCTGATATGGGAATACTCCGATCTCTTAACGACCAAGACAGGCTGCTGCTCCAATGGACTCTGAATAATTTTCATTTAATCTTCAACATACTACGAGCTACAGAAATTTTAATTTAAAATCTAAATAAGATGGCTTAAATATGAGCTTCTTTTAAAAAGCAAGTAGTCGGTATCTGATATGTGGGTCACTGTTTCAATTCTTCATTGGAATAATAGGAATTTTTCTCATGCTGGACCTGAATTGTCTATCAAGAGTGTGTTCTTCAATGTAAGATTGTGCCCTGCTGTAAGAGGTGAGGGCATTGAGGTGTCGTTTCTAGAATTATGGGAATGTACAGTATAAAGCAGGTCTTTAAACTGTGGTTTTAAGATGATTAGTTCATAGCCATAGGAGTTGTAAGCCTTATTTAGGACAATTGATTTTCAGAAGTGGCAATGTATTTTGCCTGTAGTGATATTAAGCCTCTGTACTGCTCTCAATGGGTTTTCATTTTTGGTGGATGTTGCAAGTTGAGGCTTCAAAAGAGAAACTACCTGATTTTCCTGCCAGGCCAGAGGAGGAGATGTTTTGGCTCTTGTTTTACATTTCAGAATGTCTTGATGTGACCTGCACCCGCATGTTGTGTTCTGTAGAACATCTGTTCAAGAGCATGATTGTTCGTGTAGTTGGGAAAGTTCTGGTCATTAAAGATAAATAAAACCATGTTGGTGTAGGAGTACCTAGGGACTGTTTTTAGTTAGTCACCATGATCAAGTTTCTGTTAATAAGCTAGTGAAAGTTAATTTTGTTCAGGAGTCCAAAAATACAAAGCTTGCTTAGAAGAGGGGGAGCAAGAAACAGAAGAAGCATGGATATGAAGTCTTTACCTGAAACTAGTACAGATGTGTCCAGAAGTGCCTGCTGAATAAAACTCAAGTATTGGTGAAAAAAATTGTCTTGAAATTATTTGGAATTTAGTAAGTCTGGTTAAACTGTGTTATGAAATTATTTTAGAAATGAGGCTGGAAAATCTGTTAAATGTTGGTAGTTTTATTGAAATGGTAGTGCCATTCTAAAAACGAAGATGAAAATTCATTTTCTGAGAATAGATAATGACAATCAAAAGTTGGGAAGATCTAAAATTTGTTTGGTATTGTCTGATTGCTTTTCTCTTTTTTTTTTTTTAAATAGTGATCACATGGAAAATATTTATGGCTACTTAATGAAATATACCAATCTCGTCACTGGTTGGCAATATCGGTAAGTCTTTTATGGTGCTTTTTAGTGATGTTGGACTTTGGAGCATCTACATGAACACGTTTCAGATTTTTTTTAATATTAGTTGGATTTTCCTTTTTCTATTAGACAAACTTTATGGAAGAGTCTTATGCTTTTCTCAATATAGATTAAGCTAAAGTGTAGATGAATAATATTTGTATTAAGGCATGAATAAGAAAAAATGCATAGGAAGTATGAAGCAGTTAACTCATTTGGTGGCTTATAACTATGCTTGTATGTGTAAAAAGCATGTACAGCATTAATTTTTTTTCTCCTTTTCCATTAAAAATATTGTGTTGTTTTTTTCTGCTGAGTCTTCAGCTTTATGCCAAATCATGCCATCGTTTTTAAAAAAAATAATTATGACTTCTTTACTGAAAAACTCAAGCAAGCTTTTCCCTTCAGTTCCCCAGGATGTCTGTCTCCCCTGGAATAACTTGCTTTTCTTTGACAGGTGAAACTCTCTGGTCAGGCTTTCTGCTTGATGCTCTTCCTAGAGCAGCACAGTGCAACCAAATTAATATTGGAGAGACAAGTCCTTAGCATACCACACTGGCCAAATTCCTGTGCTACCACTGGCATGCAGTGACTTGTGTCAATACACTTATTAAACTCAGTTGAATGGTTGAAGCATAATGTCCACTTTAATTTTTTTTTAAATCTGGAATTGCTTCAGTTTCACAGTTTTGTATCTCAACTGTTTTGTATCTGGGCCTGTTTTACCCTTAATTTATGTAGTTTAAGGATGTATTAAGCCTCAGAGATTCAGGATATTCTTTTGATTCCCAAAATCTTGCCATAGCACTCTTCTGTGGGCATGCTGTTCTGTTGTGCAACCCCTGGTCTCTGAGAGAAAATTGGTAAGAACTTAATTTTTGTGCAGTCTTGCTGGGGACATAATTCATATGTTTGGGGTTGTACTGACTCAAGTCTTCAAGTCCCAACCCCATCTGTGCCAACTTGTAATGAAGTCTTGACTTCTTCCAGTACCCCCCGTGCTTGCCCCTGCCTGCCCCCGCCCCCCCCCCCCCCCAAAAAAAAAAAAAAAAAAGAAAAAAGAAAAGAACGAGCTGGTTTTATTTAGTGTATTTGCTTTGTTATCATTGCAGATTTTTTGTTTTAAACAATGATGCTGGCCTGCTGGAGTACTTTGTGAATGAGCAGTCGAGACATCTAAAGCCCAGGGGTACCCTGCAGCTAGCTGGAGCTGTAATTTCACCCAGTGATGAAGACTCTCACACCTTTACAGTCAATGCTGCCAGCGGGGAGCAGTATAAACTAAGAGGTAGGACATAAATTCTAGGGCAGGGGACTAGAATCTAGAGGACTAGAACACTAGAGGACACTCCTGGTCCTCACCTGTGGCTGCTCTGCTGGGCTTGGCTGTGTGGTCAAAGCAAGAGAACTTGTTTGGCAGGCTGCTTCAGTGAGAGTTATATGTGAAACTTTCATCCCACTCTTCAGTTGGGAACCGTCCTTCTTTATGGATGGTTCCATATTCTTTGGGTTTGATGACTTTCAGAAGACCATGAACTTAAGATGTGTAGAATGGGGTTTAACCTTCATGTATAGTGTCCTTAAACTGTACTGATTCAGAGTTTTCTAAATCATTGTAGGTAACAGTACTGTGTTGATGCTTGCACAGAGCTACATTATTCCTAATGTTCAATATGTTAGCCACCTTGTGATGGTTATAGAAGCCCATTCTCTGATTTTCCAGGCTATGGAAGTCTAGGCTAGTATCTTACAGTATTTCTTCCCTTGAAGACTTGCTGTCATTATCTAATTCAGGGTGCCTTACTCTAATTCCAGGAAAATGTATCATGTTGTTAGATTAAAATGTGTGTGAGGGGAGTTATTGTTTGTTGAAGTTATTTCTGTGTTACAAAATTTAAAAAAAGTACATGCCATTTATGTTGAACTTTATTTAATGTTATAGCTAACTACTAGTCAGCTGAGTAAGTTTTAGATAAAATATACTTTGTACTGCTAAAGTCTTCTGTCTGTTTTAAAGAATTAAGCAGCCTTTTGCCGATACTTCGAAATGTCTTCATATACATAATAATTTTGGTTTGCTTTTATTAGCTACCGATGCTAAAGAACGGCAACACTGGGTTAGCAGGCTACAGATATGCACACAGCATCACACAGAAGCTATTGGAAAGGTATTGTATGACTGATGTTTTTATGGGCAAAAATAATTTAGGCTGGTGGTAGAAGTAGTTCCAAATACAACTATCCTGTTATCTAAGACAAATACTACAAAAGGGCCTGTGGTTGGGCTTGACACTTACGTCAAGAAACATTTTTCTGAGTGATAGCTGAATTGTAATAGAAATATGCTTTAGGAATGACACAAAGTGAAGTCAATTTGTCTCTGAAGAGCTGCATGGTCCTCCCTGGTACTGGTGAGCTGGTGTTTGAACAGGAGGCAGAGCTGAAAGATCAGAGTATTAGCCCAGTATTTTCCAGTGGTTTTGCATTTTTTTTTTTAATGGATAAGGAAACAGATCTTCAGTGTTATTGCAGCCCTTCCATTTTGGGAGCTTTCCTTTTATTTTAACCTTTTTTAAAACCACTCAACAGCCCACAAACACAGTTAAGATGAATTCCCATGTTTGAGAAGCAAGTCTTCAACACTGTATCTGAGGGTTGTTGCTTCCATTTGCTAACCATGTGGTGCTTGCAAATATAGTGTATTTTATAGAACCTCCTGATTACCATAACACCTATTCTGATACCTAAATAAAACCTTGCTTTTAAGATAAGGTCAACATCTTGTAGCTGGCTTTGTTGTAAGAGATAAGTTCAATGAATAGTTATAAACGAAATCCCATTCTCTTAAATGTGAGCTCTATCCTTGCAGGATCTGTTAGGAGTCAGTTTCTAGTACTGTTGCAGATCAAGAACTAATTTTCAAGTCAGAGGACTGATACATATTGATCAATCTCATTTCACAGATTGTTCATAATTAGACTATAAAACAGGGCAACTGTCAGCAGAGACTGCAAAATATTTATTTAGCAGTTGCTACTAATACATTATTAAGGCTTTGTCATCTGTCCTTGCTCTATTAAAAATCAAGGATTAAACTCTTCTGCTCTATCTTTCAAATTAGAATATTTGCTGGTTATTAGGAATTAATTGTAAATAATTGTAAATGTTTCTCAATATGCTTATTTATTCACTAGAACAACCCTCCTCTGAAATCTCGCAGCTTCTCTCTTGCATCCCAAGGAAGTGCCAACTCTCCTGGTGTGCAAAGAAGACCCAGTCAAAATGCAGTTTCCTTTTTCAATGTTGGACATCACAGACTGCCAACTGGAAAAAGAGTTCCTATTATGCAGCCAGATCACCTCGTAGATGTTAGAGAGGTTTGTATGCCTTAAATTATCTTACAATCTTTTGAAAGAGCTGTCCTATTATTTGTAGGATTGTGGAGAAACCTGCTATTCTTAGTTGGATATATTGTCGGTACCATGTCCTAAGCTATTATTGCATAGCTATGTGAGGTTAAGTAACTTGCCTTGGCTAATTGTAGAAGTATGTGGTGTATATTCTATGATTTTTGTACTCCACAATAATATCCTGAATGCTCAAGGTAGAATTTTGCATGTTCTCATCCTTGCAAATCCTAGCACTACAAGTGACAAGGGAATATCCTTAAGGAAGTATAACATCCCAGACTATGATACTATTATATCATACACTGTTTTCTTCCCATGTCAAGCTATAGAAGAATTGACTAAGCTGTACTTGTATCTCCTATGACTAAGGAGAAATTGGTCATGATGGATGTTTAAAAATACTAATACCACCTTCTGGTATGCTAGTTCATGTGGACAAATTGTCCATGGATGGATGTGAGTGGAAAGAGAGCAAAATAAAATGAGCAATTCAGAAGAATGCTTTTTTTCACTGCACGTTCAGGTGTAGTGTATTTTGGAAAAAAAACAGAAATAATTACCTTTCCATCTTGACTGTCAGAATGTACTGACTACTGGTTGATTTAATTTGTGAATATTTACAGGGTAGATCATGCAAATCTAAAGCTAATACTAAAACAAAATTTGTTGCTGAATTACAAACCTGTGTTAGTAGTAGTATTGATATGAATGAGTATTTTAATGTTAGTGTAATAAGTGATACATGTTAGTGTGATACATGTCTTGGAAAAATAAGTTTCTAATGGAGGGCTTTTTAATTTAGCAAATAAGGATCTAGGAAGCCTGAATAGTTAGAAATTAAACTTAAACAAACTGGGACAGAAGAGTGCTCTGTATTGTGAGTGTCATTAACCTTAAAATATGCGGCTGAGCATTGTGGCAAGTTCATTGGTGGGAAGCTGTAAATGGGTATTGAAAATGCCTTCTCTGGTATGGTATGTTGCCACCGTCATTGTTCCTTGATTTAAATCAAGTGCTGTGGCGTAATTATTCAGTAAGCTAGACAAGGTGACTGGCTCTGTAGACCTTAGAATCTGTGAATCTCTCTGTCCACAGCAGACTGTTCTTGCAGATGTCTTGCAGAAGGGTAACTGCTGCCGTCCTGTTTATATCCTCTAATAACAGTAAAGTCTCCTATAGTGCTAATGCAAAGACATGAGAAGTCCTGTCAGCCAAGGAAAACTTCAGCTGGCATCCTGTGGCTTCTGTTTTTTATGAGCTGGTTTATCTGCTTCATCCTCTGAAAGAGAAGTTTTTCTTCCAAATAAATTTTAAAACTGAAGCTATACAGGTAGTTGCCTTTCAGTCTGATTCATCAAGTTACCTCTTAGTTGTGATAAACTTCTTACTAGTGTGGTACAACAATTACAACATATGGTAAACTTAAATAGTATTTGCACTTTCCTATCTATTGCATGAAAACAGCAACAATACAGAATATAGCATTAATATTTACAGAATTCATGCTTATAGCTCTCTTAGCAGTTTTTCTTTCTTTTATCTGTTGTTGTATTTTGGTGTTTGAGAAGCTATCCTGTTTACGTGAGGTAATGTTTCAGAAATGGCTTTTTCACTTTTTGACTTTTCAAATGGCAATATGGTGTTCAAAATTTGCGGGAGGAAAGAAGAGAGTGCGTGAGCTGGAGCACTGAAGCAGTGGCTTGCATCCTCTAATTGGGATTCTCACTGGGTGGGAAATAAAGTGGAATAGCTTTTCTTAGCATTGCAAAGAGCACAGAAAACTCTTCATGTTCTCTTTTGATTGTTGAGTTTGGTGATGCAGCATCATTATTTATTAACTTAAAAATTTTGACCTGTTCAGATGAAGAATCCTCAGTAATGGTAGCTTTTCTGAATGTCAGTTAGTTTGCTTACCTTTTTGACGCTAAAATGCTTATTAAATACAATGCCTACTTTTAAAAATATACTTAAAATACATAAAGGGCAGGTGCATGCCTGTTACACTTGAGCATAATACAGCTTGAATACTTGTAAATTCAGTTTGAGAAGCTGTGGGAAGAACAGCTTCTCTTTTGAAGGATCTGCTGCATGGTGATCTTTTTTATTTTCCTGTGAAATGCACTGTAGCTGGTTCTTCTGTCAGTCCCTTTCCCTTCTACTTCCCCTTGTTCTTGGCTGAATACATGGCATGCTGCTGACTTGGATACCTTGCAAAACAGGAGATCTAAGAGGATCTTTATGCTGACTTGCAGTAAATGAAGGTGCGTGTGTGTTTGCAAAGTGAGAACTATAGCCTGTGTGCTTCTGATAGATTTTTGAGTTTTTATCACAGTGCTTTTTCCTCCCTGGCACCATTTCTTTTTCTTTACAAATCTGATTATACAGGCAGGAAAAACTTAGGACTGTTCAAAGTATGCTCTTTGAAAGGGGAGATGTGCCTATTTGAACTTCAGTGCTCAGTATAGCATGGCTTGTCCTGTTATTTGGCCTGATCCTGGAACGAGGTGCTTGGGTGCTACCACATAGTAAATTACTAAGAGTGAAGATCACCAGAAGTGTTGTAGTGATTTGTCAACTAATTATCTGTCTCTCTCTCTTTTTTTTTTCTTTAATCCAGCAGAGTTTTTCAAAGTATTGGAAAAAAAACTTGCACACAAAGAGTTGTATCACTTTCATGACTGAAAGAAAATAAGACACATGTTCTGACAGCAACTGATGTGTTTGCATGGGCAAGGCTATATAACTAAGTGTTTTACTAGCTTTCTGCCCTGTCACTCTTGGGACATGCTAAGGCTGACTGTGCACCGTTAACTCCACCTCCAAAGAGCCAATGCTCTGTAAATTCACACCATAGCATACTATGTAGCCAAGCCCTAAAATGTTCCAAATACCACATACTATGAATGTGGATAAATACACATTGCCTCAGTATTTATTGCATAAAACCTTAAAAGCAGTTCCTGGAAGGGTTTTCAGGCAAAGGTACTTAAATAATCAGTAAGATACTGCTAGGATTGGTGAATTAAAAAACTAAGCAGTGCCATAGCAGTTAAACGCATGAATGCATCTTGGATTCTTTAAAGAAATTCTTCTTCTGCTCTGCGAAATCAATCTGCTCTTACATTTAACTTAAGTGCCAGAACACGTAATGATCGCAGAGTAGCGCTATCCAGTTACATTAATGCCTTTTGTTGTACCTCCCCAGAAAAGGGACAAGCATGTATAGAAGTTTGCCTTCATCCCCGTGATTCAAAATCAGACAATATTTTGCTTCTGTGACTACAAGGAGGAAAGTATGTGGGTCTTTGGAAGACCACAGTGTGCTGCTTGATGGCTGGTGTGCTTTGCTGCTATTCCTCTTGGGGGCAAATGTGCTGTTGCAGGTTTTGTGATGTAGGGGTGCTCTGTGTCAGAAGGGAGGAGGAAGGGAGCTTGGGGGAGAAGAAGGGGGACAATGACACCAGGAAAGCTGTAATTTGAAAACGTAATGAAGGGGAAAATCTTGCAGCTGTTTCTTCCCTCTCCACAAAGTAAACAGTGAGATAGTGATCCTAAGCGTGGTGGCAGTGCAGACAATAAATGAGAATCCTATATGGTTTGAGCCAAACTGAGTGATACAGGTCGTTTCCTTTAAAGTGCTGGATCTCTTCTTGTAGGGAGTGAAAATATCTTGATACCCATGGATAGTACCTCATAGATCCTCTTCCAGGCTGCGCAGAGCACAGACCTTAATTACTCCTCACACAGAGTGTGTGCGGTGTTTTTCCCCCGTCTCTATCAACCAAGCATGAAAGTGTTTGATATTTACCGCAGCAAGTATCATGTTCAAATTCCTCTCTGCTTTTTTTTGAAGTCACTTTGATATTCTTTTGCTTGTTAATAAGGTGCCATGTATTGCCGTGGGAATTTCATCATGCTTTCAGTGACTCTTTAATAGCTGCATCGAGAAGAAAAAAAAGTACAGTTAACTGTACATAATCGATTACCTTTTAGTTTTATTATCGTCATAAAATCATTTGGGATCCTCTGTGTGCACAGCTAAACATGTACCACCCGACACACTTCCATTACCTGATAAATGACTGTTTTGTTCGACAGATGATGTCTCAGGCTGAGGGCCAGCAGAGAGACTTGATCAGGAGCATAGAATGCCTTCCTGTCTCCGGTCACCTTACATCCTTGGATCAAGACCTATTAATGCTGAAAGCAACTTCCATGGCAACTATGAACTGCTTAAATGACTGTTTCCATATTCTCCAGTTACAACATGCTTCTCAACAAAAGGGATCCTTACCAGCAGGTGGGTATAGATGCTCACAAAGAGAAGACCCCTATAACAAATAGGAATCCTTTCCTTCTTGCAAAAATACTTGTTGCAGTAAATCTAGTTTCATGTGGGTAGAGAAAACTGCTGGCTGCCTGGTCTCTTGTGAGTTTTTCTAGAGTCTGACTTGCTGGTGTTGGGTAGAACTCATTTTTAAAAATGTGCATTTTTTTTTAATTGTTTTCTCTATTCTGTCAAGAGGTCTTTGGCAGCAGCTGTATAAATGTAACATTTAATTGTTGGGAGCATCTCACAACAGAATAAAGTACATAAAGCACCACAACAAGAAGGCTGTCTTTGGGATGTAACTGCCTGCTCAGGAACAGTTATAGTGGAAGGGGACTTTTATGGGACTGCAGATTCTAGGATACATGGTGTCCAGTACAGCTCTGTCAAATGTCATGCTTTTCTTTTTTTACACACTAAATACCTACTATAGGCACTTACATGTGTGTAGCTTTCATTTCTAGTTAAGCATCAAAATACAAAGCTTTACATTTGCACAGGTGGTTGTTATAAGGATACTGATATATAAACAGTATTAATTTTGAGTTAACATCCTAGTCTAAAACATGGGCTAAGATAAGTGTTGCATTCCATTCTGAGGCCAGAACAGACTTGTAACCAAATACAAATTGGTTAAAGTTAAAAAAAAAAAAACACAAAAAACCCAAAACCTAGCTCCCCCTCCCGCCAAATCACCAAACCCCCCCTCTCTTCATAAGCAACCAACCCCCCCCAACAAACAAAAAAAACCCCCAAAGCTCCACTGCTAATGGGTGTGGAATAACATGCATTCACAGACAGCTGACAAATATGTTGCTGTGTCTGCACAATTGATTGCTTCCATGCAAGCAGGTGCTTACCAGAGTCGTTCCACCTGATTTGTGTGCAGCGTACGGAACTGGATTTGTGCTTTCTTGTTTGTAAATTGTTTTGCATCTTATTGTGATTTTTTTTTTTCCATGTATTTACTTTGTGGCTTTTTGTGAGCAAAAAGCTTTAGAGGATTCTCAAATGCTTCTCTTATACAACAGATACAGTAGATATGGTAAGCAGGTAACAAAGTACATGCATAAATTGTCTCTTACCTTATCTTTCCCACATTCCTATCATATTTGTGGTACTTGCTTTGCCAGTGCATATTATTTTGGAGCTGTAATTAGTTTAGTTTCTAAGATGAAAAAAAGGTGTTGTATAAAAGTATTAAAACTATACAAAAATAGTTTGTGATTTTTAAATCACCACAGGCATTAAAAGAGAATATGTGAATAGGATGAATTAACTTTTTTTGTTGTGTTTCAGTTCAAAATTTCGTTTTAAAAATGAAGAACCAGATGGCACCTCTCCAAGTCTTTGTCTGAACTCCAAAGTTACTCACACTGAAAGAACTCTTCCTATTCTGTGTGAATTTTTTTAACTATTGATGCAGAACTGTGGGAGGTGCACATCAGAAGTCTCTTTGTTTTGGCATTTTCGCATGTGTGCTACTAAGGTGGGGTTTTTTTGACCCATTACTGTATCTGGGGAAATAAGTAGGGCCTAATAAGCACCTCTGCAATAACTTATGAACAAGATAGAGGAGTTTTTTGATGAGTGTTTTTGTTTTTTAAATTTTTTAACTATGCAGGGAAAAGTTCAGTTCATCTGACTGCTATTCAGTTGGTATCTGCCTGTTAATGGCCAAATCTAAAAACATTGCTTGAAGATGTCCAAATCTTGAAGGTTTATGGTGATATCATAGAAAGAAAGATGGAGAGGGGAGGAGCAGCAGATTGGGTCATGCATTACTGGAGCCAGAGTTAAAAACAGACCATTAAAAGAATGTGTGCACCTTTCTGCAGCCTTCCACTGTCCCACTGGCATGGCCTTTCTAGAGACACCATAATACATTTGTTCCTTTCAAAAATTGTGGGGAAAAAAAAATATTTTTTTTTTTTTTAAAGTTTATTTAGCTTAGATTTCCCCCCCACACTCAGGAGGGATACTTATCCTTCTGGTTTAAATGGTGGAGTCTTTTTGGTAGGCTTCAGAAGTTGATATAGAAAGGAAAAGGGTTGTGGCTTAATTCAAATGCTGCAGGAGACACTTCTGTATTTATGTGTAGGAAAATACAAAATGATTCAGGGAAAAAGTCTTGAACACAGACTGTTCTATCTAATAAAATATATACAAGCACTGTTTAATCTTCCTAGGATCATAAAGGCAGGTCAGCATACTTCAGCTAGATATGAGCAAGATTCAGCAAGAAGTGATGATGAAGGAGGAGTCTTGTCTAACAGAACATAAATTTAAACACGAAGTGGAAAAAAGTATTTTCAGGTCTGGTAAAGTAGTACTTGACTGCTAAGAATGTGTTGGGCAAGTGCTTGTCAGGCTTAAAAAAACAAGGATTCGAAATTATGTAAGAGTTCCAGTTTGCTATAAATTGTTCAAAGAAAAAAAACCCAGAAGAGTGAAAATACTGCCCCAACTGCATCAAGGTATACTATAAATCACATACTTAAAGATGAACAGGAAAGTTGCAGCTATTGACTTGAATTTAGGAAAAGTTAAAAGTGGTGAAATAATGTACTGAATTAGGAAAAAAAAAGTACTTCATTATCATAAAGGTGAATTGCAACAATAATTTGCAGCCCTTGAAGAAAAACATTGAAAGTGAAGACTGTAGACTCTGAGAGGTCTGTGTTGTAGCAGAGGGGAAGTGCTGACAACTGTTTAAAAAAAAATGGGTGAAGATTTTTAGGGGAAGAGGAGATCACAAGTAAAGAGAATAGCTTGTGCTACCTGAAATAGTCGAGAGCAGATTTGAACATGATCTTCCAGTTGAAGAGAAGTGTTAGTGTGGTATCCTGTCCACTCACAAAGATTAAAACACAACTGGTAGCTCAAAAGACTTTAAAAAAACTCCTAGAATTTAACAGTGAAAATTAAACAGAACTTAATAATAAGTAAGGGTATTTTAGAAGTAGCTGTTAGGGAGTATAAAAAGGAGGCTACTTGTTAAATTCAAGGTAATATAGAGGCAGTGAGTGTGGATTCAATGCAGCCTAGAACATGCAATTAGAGATTATTGTGCTGATAGTTACAGCTCAGAAAGCAGGTACTGTTCATGAAGAGGTTCTAAAGATGAGTAAAACCTTTTTGAAAAGGTAAGCATGACAGCGACATTCTGAGCATCTTATTTTTGACTTCTTTGAAACTTCTGTTTAAATAGCTTAAACTGCCCAGGGATTCTCATTTCTCACTATGTAATGGATTAATGAGTAATAGACTTGATGAAAATAAACTATCTTGCTGGGGAAAAAGATGTCTGGTCCCATTAGTAAAACTGGACTCTTTTCCTGCCCCGGTATTCTCCTGGTGGAAATGCTGCCATTTATCTGAGTGAAGCTTACTCTGCCTGTTGCGGCTGAGGATGTGACCTAGTTCCAGGTAACAGATGTCTGGAAATAAAGGATTGTGTATCATATAGGAAGAGATAAGAGCCGCCTCAGTGTAGGTTCCGAAGCACAGGAAACTGCTGTGTGGTGGTAGAAATTCAGACTTCCTAATAATTTCTGTGTTTGCAATCCAGCCAAGATGGTTTGTTGGTTTGTGTATTCTTCAGTAAAAACTGATTGGAGTCACCTGTATGTTTATTAGCCTTTGAAATAGAATGGAACATTTGTATTATTAATGAGGAACCCAATCTGTTCTGATAAATTAGCTGGGAGTAACTAGAGATGCTGGAATCATTGAGTAGGTAATAGCTTTCCAAGCCCTGCAGCTTTTTTTTTTCTTCTGAGCAACTATTATTTATTCAGCAGTGTGTGCTTGCCTTCTTTGCAGCGGAGAAGACAAGTACCCTCTCCAGAGAAAACACTGGCAACAAAACTTTTTCTGCTTTAGCTCTTTCTAGGCTATAACTGAGCTGGGTTTGAAAAGCTGATAAGTGGTGGGTGGGTGGGTTGGCTTTTTTTTTGTACCAGTTAAAGGAAATTGTAAGGGTTACTTAACATTCCCGTGATACTGGGTTCTTCCTGTAGTGTCTGATTACACCTTTCATGACACCAACTAGCTTCTCCAGTCCAAGTTGTGTGTATTACAGCTCGCCAATCGCAGTGTTTGTGCTAATGATCACTGAAGGTGGTGTCTCATTGCACCACCTTTGTTTAGTGGCTGCTGAAGAGATTGGCTGCAGGAGGAATTGGCTGCTTTCAGCTTATTCCTTAAAAAACAGCTCTTTTGTGAAAACTGCTATTTACTGACCTTCCAGAGGATGAGCAAGTTTCAGCGCAAACTTTCTTTTGCTTCAGGAACGACGATCAGTTGGTTGGAACCGAAGATATCTCTGGCAAACCACTTCAAAAATGGAGCGGCTCAGAATTTCCCAGCAGAGATAAACAAGCCAGCATCTGTCAGAGAAGAGCAGTCTATTGCAGAGCCCTGCCAGCTAACAAGGGTAAGGTAATGTGAACATCCCATTTCTGTGGGGAATTACTTTGAGGAATATCTGTAAATGTTTCAGTTGTATTATGTGAAAATGATTTAATGACAATTCTTCTCACACTTTTTGATTAGTTGTGTTGGAGGAAGAGTGAGTGCAGTTGCAGTAAATGAAGCTTTCTACCTTGCTTTTTCAATAAATTTTTGCTGCTTTCTGTAACTAGCTGTCAAGTGGAGGGAATCAACTGGGACGGTAATGCAAGGTGTTGTAGTATTCCCTTGCATTTTGATCTAAAACAACTGGAAACTGAAGTGCAAAAAACCTAACTGGAATTCATGACACTCTCAAAATGGGCCCAAGAAGTGTGCCTAAGTAAATCTCTCTTTCTTTTCTAGCTCTTGCTGTGTCTGTTTTTCTTAATCTGAGCAACTCTCATCACTTGACTTCAGGATGGCTTAATGTATTTGAAATACAGCTGCAGTCTGTATCATTATAACTGTCAAAATTGATTTGAAGTGCAAAATACTAAAGTAAAAAACCAGCAGGGATTATGATAAAGAACATGTTTTCCTAACTAAGCTAGAAAATCATAATTACATTCTTTTTATACTAGTTGGTTTCACACAGTTGTTTGGATGAGACTGTCATTGCGAAAAGATTATGTGCTGTTGTATGTCTCTACAACAGCACTGTGCAAAATGGAACATCTCTACAACAGCACTAGCAAAATCAAAATGGAAAAGATTTTTTTCAGTTGCTGTAGTTTATAGTGTTTTTTAAATGGATCTGAGTAGTTGCTACTAAGTTAAAGAAAAAAATGAAACAAACCAGGAGCTTTCAAATAACTAACTTAATTTCTTTCTTACAATAATTGAATGAGTTACAGTTCAAGTGCTTAATGTATATCACCACATGTGTTTGTGATATGACTAGTCTTATCACTCCCCTTCGATATTTTCAGCTCCCTTATTTATGGTAGCAGAACAGAGTAGCATCCTTGGAAAGGAGTCACCTGTGTGATACTGCAGTTTTCATCAGGGTTTGAGCTCTGTGTGAGAGCCTGGCCCCCTGTTTTTGGTGGTTGAGTGTTCATAAATTTGCTTTGAGCTAGGGCAGCTGGTCCAGGACAAAGGGCTTTGCTTAGGCAGACGCATATTGCCGCCCTCCTGTGGCATTCAGTGCCTCTCCCCTCTGCATCTGCCTCCCTCCAGCTGTTTGCCCCAAGCAGATGCTGCTCAGAGCCCTAGGAATACCACCATCTCTTCCTCCTGAGGCGTTCGACTTTCTGCTTGCGGGGTGGTGGTTGTTAAAACAGTGCTAATATAATTTCTGCTAGTCTGTTTGGGTGCTTTAGTTATACGAACAGGCAACCAGCATGTGTGGGGTGTGTGTGTATGTGGGGTTTTTGTTGTTGTTATAAAAAACTGCAAGTTACTTTTCCTTTTTCCTTTACTGTTACGCATGGGCACTAGCAGCAACATTGATAATGCCTGTGAAGACTAGCCTGTAGATATGTTAATCACTTGTCATCGGGCATGACAGTAAGCAAGTAACTAGGAACTACCATTTGCTACAGCCTTTGGAGTAATGATGGCAACACTGGAAAGCCTGAAGTAGTGTGGAGGTGGAGGGGTGTTACTGAGGTGGCTGGAATTTCTGCTAGCATTTGCTTCACTATTTTTGTGTATGTGTTAAATGCTTGCCATTCTGTTAGCTCACAAAACTTACAGGAAAACAGGTCATATTTGCTTTTAAGCTTCCCTCGCGCCCCTACCCATGTGAGAGATGGTGAGGAATCCTAGCCTGAATCCTCTAGATGAAATCTGCACTGAATTATCATAATGTCCCTTTAAATTTTTCAACTGTTGTTTATCTTGGGGGTAGACCCCATTGTGTACTTCTGCAGGGGTTTGTTTAGTCTTTTTTTCATACATGGACAGTTAAATACAATATGAAGTTCTTTTTGGGTGTTGTCTGTCGAGTCACATCTTTGAGCTGATGTCTATGGCTCTTATCCCAGGAACCTGAAGAAATAAATCCAGATGAGGAGCTGGAGGATATATGTGATGATAAAGAAGATGATCTAGGAGCAGTGGAAGAACAGCGCAGTGTTATCTTGCATCTCTTGTCTCAGCTGAAACTTGGCATGGACTTAACAAGAGTAAGTAACTGAAGTGTGAAGCCTGGCTGCAGTAAGTGAAGTGCCTTTTTAAACTCAACTCCTGTATTGAACAATATTGAGTTTAATATAAAATTGTGGCCTGTAGCAACTTCAGGTCCCTAGATCCGATGTCCCAGGACATCGCAGGTTTTAAGTGAAACATGCTGAGAGAGTGGATTTTCTTTAACACAGATGGCCATATCTTTTCTATTACATTCTCTTTGTGTTTTCTACTATGTTTTTGTTGGCTTTCCTATAACGGCCTGTTTTCTTTCCTGTGTTTGCACCTTACTGTTTCCATGCTGTTTTCTACAGCCTTCTTATATTTTTGTCTTTCTGCTTTCCTTCCATGACCTTTTTTCTCACTTGATAATGCTTTTACACACAACTTGCATAACCCTACACCTGTATTCATGCTGCTTCTGAAAATACCTTTTCTTTTGGTATCCCCATTATCTATCCTCAGATGTCTGTTTACGCCTCTGTCCTATTCTCATTTCTGTGTTTGCTCACAGCTATAGCAAGCAGGAACAAAGTTATACTGGAGAAAAGTGGGTTTGACACTTCAGTGCAGATCTCAAAAGCAAGCAGCTTTGAAAAATTAACGCTTAGTTGCTACTAGACAACTTGGGCAGCAACTCTGGGAAAATTTGGCTACTACCAGCTTATGTTCAATTCACTCCTGTAAAGACTTCCTACCATAAGCACTAGACACTTTTAAACTAAAAATGGATTTTACAGTGGCATGGAATGAGGCAAACACTCTCTTTCTTGGAGTTATGGATTATAATTTTTTTTTTCAAGCTATGTTTTTTAAACACTAGTTACTTGGCCACTAGAAATACTTGTATTGTGGAGCTTACACTTCACAATTCGAGGGGGGGAAATAAAAGGTGGTATGAAAAGGCCCTGCTGCCTGTGGGCTGAACTTAAAGCCCTGCTGCTTAATCAGGAATTCATTATTTCACTTATATTGAAGATTGGATTTGGTCTATCTTTTTCTCTTAGTTGGAACAAATTGTCAAGCCTATCTCTCAGTTGTGACTTTTGGCTGTGTGTGTAGAATTGTCTTCAGTTCAGAGCAGGCAAAGCATTGAAATTCGACAAGCCTGACTTCAAAACAGATAATGAAGTTGTTAGAATCGCATTTAACTTAAATATCAGGGTACTGAAGTGAAAAGCAACTTTAACATTCCAGGTTGGTGTTGCAACAACATGGCAAGTGTATTCAGCTTAACTCATATGTCTATTAAGAGTCTTATGTCTGTGCTCTGCCTCTTTGAATGCAGCTGATTTAAATGGACTGTCTTGATCTCATAGTTGAGACACCCTCTATTGCTCTTTACAACAGAGTTAGTTATGTGAGGTTAGTTGCCACTACAGGGAAGGAAAAGATTGATGATACCCACAGCCTCTTACTCTACAGTATTGTTCGTGGCCCAGCAAAGGGCAGGACTGTTGTTTTTTATAGTGGTGAATATAACTGGGAAAGTGTAAGGTCCTCTGCTCAGAGGTACAGGATCAGCCTATACTATGTTATTTCTTATGGATGCTTGTCCTGGTTGCTGTGGTGAGAGAGACTCTGCAGGCTCTTAGGAGCACTGGCATAGCTTGCCGCCTTTTCTCTCCATTAGACAAAACCTTTCCTAACCTCTGCTCTGAACCTTCCTTGCTATAGTTTGAGCTCCTGCCTGCTTGTTTTCTCCTCCACAGACATGTGGAACACATTATCCCTTTGCAGCTCTCTTATGGGTTGTTTTTTTTTTTTGAGGGATGCTCAGTGCCTTTCAATTTCTTTAGTCCTAATAGTACTTACTGGGCTTTTTTTCTCCTTGTAAATTGCTTTTCTGGAACCTCTGATCACTGTATCTTGCTCACATCTTAGAAGATGGACAAGAAAGTTCAGTCTGAAAGTGTGGTGTCCAAAATGGGACGTAAACCTCCCTCTGAGAGCTTCCCTTATAAAAATGCCTGTCTCTTTGTTTTACTTACTAGAGCTTTCTGGGTTGTCTTTTATTTCAGGTGGTTCTTCCCACTTTTATTTTAGAGAAGCGATCGTTGTTGGAGATGTACGCAGACTTCATGTCCCATCCAGATCTCTTCATTGCAATCACAAATGGCACTACCCCTGAGGAGAGGATGATCCGCTTTGTTGAGTATTATCTCACTTCATTTCATGAAGGTCGCAAAGGAGCTATTGCAAAGAAACCATACAATCCAATCATTGGGGAAACATTTCACTGCTCCTGGAGGATGCCGAAGAGCGACGTAGCCACTGATGCTGGCAGTAACTTCTCTGCTCATTCCCCCTCAGAGCAAGTAACTCCGTCTAAAGATCTAGAAAGCCAAACAGAGCTGGACTACTATACAGTAAAATTTGTAGCCGAGCAAGTGTCCCACCATCCTCCTGTCTCAGGGTTTTATGCTGAATGTGTAGAGAGAAAGATGTGTGTCAATGCCCACATCTGGACAAAAAGTAAATTCTTAGGAATGTCAATAGGTGTGACAATGGTTGGTGAGGGTAAGTGTAACTTCTGTCCTTTATTCATTTTAGAAAGTTGTTAAAATATTAGTTTGAGAGGAAATTTGATGTTGTATGCCTCTGGCAGAAATACAGATGAATACTGCTCAGCAGTTTTCTTCAAAGACTTCAAAAAAATTTGCTTGCAGAGGTGTCAGCTGCTATTGTGGGTTTTCAGATTTTTTTTTTACATACTTTTGTTTTTCCACTAATCTCTGTGATCTGTAAACCTTAATGTACAGTCATTCAGTGATTTCTTACTTTACTGTTTACAAAGTAAGAAGATACTACAAGTCCTCATTATAAACAGCAAGTTTTCATATGGGAGGAAAAAAAAAACTAGGTAGGTTTATGCTTTGCCAAAAATCAGGATTATATTTGGAAATAAAATTTTGACTTTTAAGCCAAAGGGCAGTTTCCAAACCAATTGGAAACATTCATAAATATCAGTTTACAAGCATCGGGCAAACTAATTTGCACCAGACGTTTATTAAATAGAAGTGTTGTTCAATTTGCATATATTGCACTTATGTATCTTACTATGAAAGTTTTAATTTTAACTACAGAAATTGGATCCTTTAGGGACAGAGAAGGGTAACTGCCCTTAAACTGTAATTTCCCTTTAGTACTAGTATTTACTGCAAGAGATGAGACAGCATCTCCTATTCTGTGTCCCCTGGGTATATTGCCCAGTAACTGGGGATTCCAGGCACTTGCATGTGACCTGCGTGCATGGCAGGGGATGTGGAGGGCACATCTCAATGCTTTGGCTGTACCAGGTAATCTCTGAAGTTAATATCTCCTCTAGGGCATTTCTCAAATCATGTCATAACTTTTCAGAATTTCTCATGTTTTTCATACTTATGTCAGACGCGCAATGATAATATGCTACAGAGGCATGAGTCGATGCAAGCAGTTGTCGCGCTATGTTCTTGTAATGGTAAGAGGTAGATCTTGTGGGGTTTTTTAATAGGAATAAAACAAACCCACACATCTCAAAACCCAAAGAAAATTATAGGTTTTTATGAGATTCTTGACATTTATTGCAAAAGGTACTGTCAGGAAAGAGTTGGGTTTACCTTGGCAGAGAGGTGCGGTAGGGAGGATTGTCTCTGCTACCTGCCTTCAGATAGGGTAGGATGTATTATAGGGAGGGAAAACAGGAGTATTAGCCTTCCTCAGGATCTGTGCAGTTCAGGGTATTCATTCGTTATTTCCTTTTGGCAGCATAAGTCTTGTGTTGCTGTGCTCCAGAACCATCAATAAGAGTGACCAGCCCTTTTACATACTGCTGAAAAGTATGTTGCACAGCACAATGTTGTACTTTATGGAGCAATGTTATTAGGATAAATGTCTTTTCCCAGAAGAAACATAAATGCATGTTACTCAGGTTAGTAATTTCAGGAAAATGTTTGTATCTAGAATCTGTAATAAATTTCAATTTCATGGTTGGTTTTTTGGGGTGGGTTTTTTTTGTGTGTGTGAGGGGCTATGAGGAAAAGTAGTCAGATGTAGTATTGGCTATCTGTTTCAATAACTCGTGTCGTCTTTTCTAAAGTGGTGCTGATTTTAGGGATTCTTGTATTTCTTCACACAGGTCTCTTAAGTCTCTTGGAACATGGGGAAGAATACACGTTCTCTCTGCCCTGTGCATACGCTCGGTCAATTTTAACTGTTCCCTGGGTAGAACTGGGAGGAAAAGTCAACATTAACTGTGCGAAGACTGGGTATTCTGCAAGTATTAACTTTCACACCAAGCCCTTCTATGGTGGCAAATTGCATCGGTGAGAACACTTTTTCTTCTATTTTTCCATGTAATCCACGCTCTAGAACTGCAGTAGCTGTGTAACGCCCCTGCTCTGTGTGCTGAATAATACTCATTTGATAGTCTGAGAAAACATAGTTTTTCCTGTTCATAAACACTTGAAGGTATTACTGTGCTCTTAAACAATATCATAGCTACACAACTGCATCTCATGTGATCCTCAAGGAAAAATCAGGTTGCCTTTAAAGACAGTAAGGAAGTTCCATGTTTGTCTGACTCTGTGTTCAAACCATCGGGAAAACAGAGCTTCTGGCTTTTACTCCTGGCTGCCACAGCTTCCCTTATTACTGACAGCAGTTGCTTAATTTTTCCTATTTTTCAATTTGCGCCTTGTTTGAAATGAGGTTGATCATGCTGTCTTAAAAGGTTGCATGTTGTTTGCAACATGCATTGTGGTTGCACTGTAGGGAACATTAGTAAATAGTCTTCTGTTACTTATTGGTCTTAGGATTTCTGTATAAGAAACATAAGACTATCAAGTTTAAGCACCTAGAAAATCTCTAGGTAAAAGACAAAAATGGTAATTGTTGTAGTGGTAGTTCTTCATGTGTATGGATGGTTAAAAACTAACAGGTAAAAGAAAGAAGATCCAGGGAAAGTTTGCTTGGATTACTTCTAGCAGATTCTAGGAAGTGTCTGCACACTTGGTGCAAAAGCTTTTAGAACTCATTAACATTGATGTTTTTAGAGATTGTATAGTAAGACTGCTGCAGATTAGCCTTGTGCTAATATAGAGACAATTAATTAAGGAAGGAGAAAATTAAGTAGTAGTCACACAAAGAATATCTGATTCCAAAGCATTTTGCTCCCAGCCATTTACTGGACTGTGCTTGTTTAGACCCTTAGATTAAATGTGTGAGGGATAATAATGAAATATGTAACAGCCTAGAACATCAGAACTTCTTAAACATGGGTTGCTCTCACAGGTTGCAAAAAATCAGCAGTCTTCTCTAATCACTTTTCCTGAAACAGTAGAGTAAGGCCATGTCTCTTGTTTAAAGGAAAACAAAAAACCCCATCAAAACCTCCATCTTGAAGCGCTTTGCCCCATAAATTCCCATACGTGCTTTGAATTTAACTTGTGACCATAGCTCCCCTGTCCCCATGGCATGTGGAGAACTGAAGCTTACATGTAGGTCTGTTTCACTTGACAGAATTTTAAAGCCATGCATCATTTGGGATTTTTGTTTCCATTGCTTACAGTCTTATCTTCCACCTTGCAATAGCTCCTGTTGTGCCATAAAAAATAAGCGATAGGATGCAATTTTACTCTGATTTAATTTTGGAAACTGTTTTGTTATTTGTCTCTCTGAAATTAGTCACAAATGTAGAGGCTTTTTAAAGACATATCTGCTCAAGGTACTGTAACTATTGAAAATTTGACATGGTGATGATTGGACATTGCCAAAAGGGTCTCTTGATGGGGAAGCAGCAGTGTAGTCATGGTTACGCAGAGCACAAGTGAGTTGCTATGGCAACATTATAGATTATTTTTTTTGGTAGAGTGACCCTCGTTGTTAGACCTCAGCTGGATATTGGCTCCTTGGTCCTGCACCTCTCTAGCTTGATGAAATAGAGGATGATGATAACGAACAGCTAGGCGTATATCAATCATGCCAAGCTTACAAATAAAAGCTAGCAGATTTTTATCACTAATATTAGTTCAGGCAGGTATTACGATCTGCAATGCTCGGAATGGTTGTGTGTCAGAGCAATGCAACTTGAAGAAATACAGGTTGCAATGAGAATTTAATGTAGCAGCTCGATACTGCACCTTAGTAGTGAGTAATATAACATTGTTTACTTGAAGCTGAGCAGAGACAGTAATTTTGTGATTGAAATTAAAATACTGGATGTTAGTATTGTGTTGTAACCACACCGTGCTTGGAAAAATTAAGCTCTTAAACTTGTGAATACATTACTACAAAGTCTGAACGGGCTGCTCTCTGGCATCCTATGGATTCAGTCTGTTCAGAGATCTCCTGGGAGGAGGACAGGGACTCCACCATGTGTAATAGCTTCAGTGAGGTATGGAAGTCACAGGATGAAAAGGCAGCACAAAATGAAGGCTGCTTGCTTGTTGCCTACTCTACTCTTTGTGCTCAGTTGTTTTCAGAAACTGTTAGTGCTTGTTAACTTCCACAAAAAAAAGCTCAATAGTTTAATGTAAATGTGCTCTTACTGCTCGTATTGCTCCAACTTTGGCCTGTTTTCTTGAATTAATCTTAAATTTTTATAACAGAAAACTGTGCCTGAGCAGCCCATACTTATCAGTCTGTTTTTTTGGAAGATCTTTGTAATAAAGTTAAGTTATGTTTGAGCTGCTGGACTGTGGTGTGGCTCCAGCTGCCTCCCTCATGTGCAAGATGCAGCAGAAGCGCTGGCTGCTGCCTCCTGCTCTGAGCTGGCTGCAAGCTTACCCCACTTGCCCTGGCAATTCCCCGCAGGTCTGATTTGACTGGTATCCAGTATCTCTGTGCTGGAAGGTCTGGCCCTTGATACTCCTTTTGTTGCCTGAGAAATTAATTTTTCTGTTTTGATGCAGGGCTTGAGGGGGACAGGTAGATGCAGACACAGCTGGAAGTGACCGGTGCATGCGGAAGAGGGGAAGTGGCATCTGCGTGTCCTGTGCTCCCTTCTTCCTCTGAGCATGGCACCACACAGCCAGCGTGGGCAAGGTGGGAGAACAGAAGAGCTGCTTTCTGCTCCTCTGTATGCAGCTGTTCAAAGGAAATAACAGCAAACCAGTGGTGTGCTATTATTAGCTGCACATAATGTAAGTGTGAAAGGAGATGTAACGCATGCTTTGTGTGAGCGCTGATGAACTGCAGGAAGGGGAACTGGAGAGTGGTGTGTTATGGAGAGCTTGTGTACAGGTAATTGCAGTTTAATTGGAGCTGGAGATAGCGTCCTTTGTGAATTCTGCAGCACTTCACAAGTGAGAATGTCTCCAATCTTGTTTGCATAGCGTGCAGACCCTTTTGTTTCTTCTTTCTGGGAGAAAACTTCTGTTTGAGGGTGGTAATTCACCTAGCTATGCTCAGTAAGCTTCCACTCCTTGATTCAGGATGAAGTGAGTGTTGGGAGGTCTTTGGACAGGTCTTGACGTTGAGAAATAAAATATGCATCCGTGTGTGTAATTATGATGATACTTGAGCATCTGTGCAACACTTTGAATGAAATATTGCATATTAGAAAGACATTTTTAATATCTTGTTATTGGCAGAGGTTTCTGTGGAAGACACAGGAAAGAAGAACAGTTCTCCTGCTTCCTAGTTTCCTACCTTGCTTTCTGCCTTTGTGTGTCTGCTGCTTATGTGAGCAACATAAAAATGAGACCATCTGCATATGGAGAACATTGAGATATAAAGATGTGAGATAAAGTGCCAGCAGGTAGTGAGATACATTCTTGGTAGAAAGTTTAATTTTTATTTTTTAAGTCTGAACTACATATCTGATGTGATGTGTCAAGTGGAAATGATCAACTGCTTATTACATCCTGAACCATCCTGTGTTAGTTTCTTTTTCAGTTCTGTTAAAAGGTTTGAAACAAGTTTAAGCTGAAGCCAATAATGGAGTTTCTTGGGTAATGTGAAGAGAACTAGAGCAACAAGTGAAAGTCACTTTGTTCTTTGAGCTTCTCTGTGCAAATGTAATTCAAATAACTAACATTTTTCAAGACAGTGTGACAAGTTTGCAGACTCATTCCAAATGAAGTTGAGTGATTATGCAAGGAATAGTCCTCAGGTGTCTTCAGCCATGGCCTTTTAAAAATAAAAATTGCTTTCCTAGAGTCACGGGTGAAGTGAAGCAGAATGCGACAAACACAGTGGTGTGCAGAGTGCAAGGGGAGTGGAACAGCGTGCTTGAGTTCACCTACAGCAATGGGGAGACAAAATACGTGGACTTGACAAAGCTGTCTGTGACAAGAAAACGAGTCCGGCCCCTTGAGAAACAAGGACCGTTTGAATCTAGGTAGAGTATGTGTTTGCTATTGTCTGGCCCTTTTTGTCCTAAGCAGTCTGGTGAATGCCTTAGGAAAACCTGCAAATGTAGATATTATTTGTGGATAGTGCTTAGCAGCAGTGATCTTAATTTTTAATTTTTTTTTAAAAACAAGTGCATAATAAAAAGTGCAAAAAAAACCAAGTGCAGGCACATGGTGGTTTATCTTGTCTCTTTTATTCATTGACAAGAGTTGTCTTATGAGTTCATAAAGTGCCTGCTAGAACAGAGCTTCCTTATTTGTTCTTTCTTTGACCATCAGCTATACAGTGGGGCAGCTCCTGACAAGGGAGGTCCTTACAAGAAACTGCTTGTTGAATAACACTTCCATAGCAACTTTAAAGGGTGTACAAATAGACATTAGATTGGCACAGCCAAAACCTCAGAGCTGTTCCTATCAGCTCCTAATTACTAGTGTAGCTGTAAAACTCAGCCGTGAGCTCTTCCACCTGTGCGGCACCACTGTGCTCTGACCTGGGTTGGTTTTTCATGCGTAAGTGGAGGGAGTGCTCCTGTTCTGAAAGAACTGCATGAGGCGATCCTGTAGTTTGAGGTGGCAGGCTGAGAAAACTTTTGAAAACTGAAGTTAACAATTTGTTTTGTAGGAGGCTGTGGCAGCATGTAACAGAGTCTCTGCGGGATGGAGACATCGATAAGGCTACGGAGCACAAGCGAGCCCTTGAGGAACGACAGAGGAATGAAGAGAGGCTGCGTGCTGAAACAGAAACACCTTGGTGTACTAAATACTTCCTTAAAGAAGTAAGTTCCCAAGCGGTTAGCTGTTGATGAAGGCAGAGGCAGAGCTACAATGAAAGCAGGCGCACAAAGGGGTCCATGTCCTGTCAGAATAGAGTATTTGGCCTTAGATCTTATAGTTTAGCTCCACAGGATCTGTAGGAGTAAGGTGACACAAGCACTCCCAAATGTGTAAAGGTGTGACTTTACCCTTCGCTTCCCAAACACGTTGGTTTTGCGATTCCCTTGCAACAAAATGTTTGCCTGTTTTGTGGTTCGGTTTCTTTTACCAAGCACTTCCTTGTGGCACAGGGAAAACAGCTTTACGTGTACACATGTAAGTAGACTGTAACAGTAAATACCCAAATAAAATAATCAGTAGTACTCATTTTGCTTATGTTGTGTACATATGAACCCAATATATTACTGTTAGCAAGAAGGCACAGGAGTTCATTCTCAACTTAGAACTTTTTGCGTTCTTGTATGTTACATTTTGGATGGAGCTTATTTGTTCAATGGCTTAACCTGTATTTCAATAATGGTAGTAATAATAATATAGTAAGACTTTTAACAAGGTGAACTGCAGACTGCCGAGGAAGACTGGAGGCTGCTGGTATGGTAACTTTGAAATAGGCTTTCCTTGTGATCCAGATGATGAGACCCTGCTTGTGTAGAGACCTTTGCTGAGCCCCATGCAAGAGGGGAGGACTCAACTGAAATTTATGCTATAGTAGTTTAGATTCTCCTTGTAGTGAAAGCTTTATCATTAAACTGCAGTAATGTAACTCCCCCTTCTTGTTCCCATATCCATGGTCTAGCAAGGGTTTAAAACATCGGCTAAAAAGGTTTTTTTTCTTGTTTTTTTTTTTTTTCCAGTTTTGTGTTTTAAAGTTCAGGACTATGTTAGCTCCAATAAAGCTTTTTGTTCTCTAAAGCTATGTTGGTATGATTAGCTCAGGTTTAGATATTTGTATTGTTAGTATCTAGATTTCAAAGAGGTGAAATTCTGTTGCTAATCTGAGATACAGATCTACTCGGAAAATGTTTAAACATAATCCTGAGCTACTTCATTTCCGGGTAAGCAGTTGGGCTGTGTTAGAGCTGATAATCCTGGATAGCTGCCTCTCTGCTGGCTTCTTGCTTGGCTTTTTAAAGTAATCTGGATCATGGAGTTGAGAAGAGTGGCTTTCCATCTGGGTTAATGACAAGTGCAGTCGATTCCCAGAGAGCGCTGTGGCTCGGCAAGAGTCCGTACGTGTTCTGAAGTAGTCTCGGAAGCCTGCAGCATTGATCTCTGTGTCTTAATCTGTGCGAGTTAAAGGTATAAGCTATGTCCCTCTGGTTTTCACAGCTATCAGTCTAATAGTTGTGTGAAAGGAATTCTCCCAGGGCAGTGTCTTTATTATAACCATATTTTCTCTTTAAATTGCAGGGAGATGGCTGGGTTTATCATAAACCCCTCTGGAAAACAGTCTCTGCTGTGCAAACTCAGCAAACGGACACTAACTAGAAAAGCTGCTTTAAGATGAGTTTTCTGATTTTCCTCTCCTTTTCCTCTGTCTCTCAAAACACAGTAATCACAGAGTGTCCCCTTTTTATGTAATTGTGAAAGTTTAAATGAGCATAAAGAAATAAATATACTAGGGCACTTTAAAGCTATTAAAAAAAAGAATAAAAAAAAAATCAAAGTTGTAGAGACAAACTTGCCAGGTACATTCAACCAACTTGTTTTTTGTATGATCCAAGAGATTTTATCTGAATTGTGTAAGATTCTTCTAAGTAGACCTGCTTGCAAAAGCTGCCTAAGAGAAGAAGGAACTGTTGGATTTTGGAATGACATGGGAACTTTTTTCAGAATCTGTGTCAAGCTCTTTAATAACTGAAACTTGCTCAGTACCCATGTAGACAACAACAACAAACAACTGCTGCTTTTATGCCCAGTGATTAACCTTTTCGGTGAAAACTGGAGGGGTGTTTGGAAGATGTGCCTGAAATCAGTGTTAAGAAACAACTGGATCGTGACGACTTTTTTCTTCAGAGAGAACGTGTGCATGCATCAGAGGAATATGGGATATATGTAGAGACTACCTTTCTTTTTTATGGATTTATAAAAGCAATTAAATTGTAACCATGGAGAAATTTTTCCTCTGAAACGTTTTAATATACTTGAAATAATTGACTTGAATTGGAAAAGTAATTTGAACACTTTTCAACTCCTAATTTTATTAAATCTCTTTGAGTGACTTTGATTTTTCTCATGTTATAATGTAATGAGGTTTGGCTTTTTTTTTCCTCCACCTTCCCTTCCCAAGGACTAAGGCTTTCAAAATGAACAGAAAACATACAATTTTGTATTTAAATTTCTCTGCCCATCTAATCATCTCAGAGGTGAAGTATCAGTGTTACAAACTGTCCTTTGGATTGTTTTGGTTTTTCTCCTGTGGTGTTATTCAGAACAAAGCAGTGAAATGTGACCTGTGAATACATGGACTATAGGTCCTCGTTTTTCATCTTACCATAAAAAAAAAAGCTGATTATGCTGAGGACTGGGTATTGATTTGAAACACAATCAGATATCAGGAAACTGTATTCAGGTACAAACATCCTTTGTGGGTTTTTTTTATAACTATTTTATTGAAGTCTAAGAATTGCTGGCAATTAAGAAAAGTACTTATTACGGCTTTCGTTATTGTTGTAACTACAAGCTACCTTAATTTTTCCAACAGTGGTGCCTTAATCTGTTTTTTCTTCTGATGTAGTCTTCCAGTCAGTGTATATAACATTATCTGCCACTTCCCGGCAATGGCTGCACCTGATCCAGCATCATGAGAACTCACAACTGTGTGATCTGGTAAGATGTTTTCCATGGAGAAGATACAAGTGTAAGAATGCATCAGAAGGTTTAAATAACCATGTTAACTTTCAACACAAACTGTAAATTGTGCAAAAAAAGAGTTGGGTTTATGCACAACTGTTTTGATCCTCTTGTACATTTTTTTTGCTGTGAAATGCACTGAGATCTCAATGCGAGTCATAGTCCATTTGTGAGAAGTGGGGGTGGGGATAATAAAACTACAAAATGATTCATTTGTTCTGTCTGCTTTCCTAGAGATCAGGTGACCAGGAAGAGTAGGTGGTTGTTATCTTTTATGCTGGAGATCTGTCTGTCTGGGCTTTCCTTGGCCCTTAAAGTGGGATATTTTGGCACTGTGCACTTGAGTAGCAACTATATTATCCAGCAGAAGAATGTTTTAGGCCCTGCTGTCTTGTTTGTGGTATTCTATACAACCATCCTGTTGTGTTAGTTTTGGATATCCATTGGGCATTTTCATGTTTAACCAGGAATAAAAATAAAAGTGAAAACAGTGGGATTAGTTCCTCCTTGTTTCTGGGTCTGCGGCACGTTTGGGGTGTGCTCCTTGGCCAATTCCAGGATTTGGGGTAGGAATCGTGATGGCAATGCGTGAACTTCCATGGCAACACATGAACTTCCATGGTTCATCGGTACCTGCACCAAATGGGGGGTGGTAGAGGGACAGAAAATAAATTGACAACACTGTATATGTTTCATAGTTGTTTTATCTGTGTCACATGGCAGATTTGCTTTAAACAGCAACGGCTGTGGTGCAAGGTCCAGCTTTTAATATTGCAGTGATCAGAGCAGAAAACAAACCTATCAGCTGAGCATACTCCAGGGATCAAACTCGTGCTTATTAAAATATAGACTTATGACTCAGTCACTGAGCTCTGCTTAAAATTTTGATTTGGGAATTTGTCAAGGTGATGGCTGTAAAACAGACTGAAAAGCTCCCATGTTGACTATAAACCCATTTGTGTTCCTTATATAATAGTATTAGCCAAGTTATTTCTCTTTCACCCTCATCTGGTATGCTTGTGGTTTCACACTAAGAAAGCTGTTACTAATTTTGTTGTGTAAAAATAGACCCAATGCTGAAGAATTAGTCTTTTAAAATACATGAAACAATTTCTTTTAGCATGGGGGTGCTGCTAGCTAAAAAAGAAGGTAAAGCCTTCCTTTGCTCAGATGATCACAAGAACTGGAATGGCTTCCTGATGTGGATTTAGTTGCGATGCAAATTTCTAGTTACTTCTAGAAACAAAGGACATAGTTGAAAACAGTTAAAAAAAAAAAATCTAGGCACTGAATATCCAGCTTAAATTGTAAGACATGTATGTGATTCTTCTGAGAGTTGCAAGCACCCTACGGACTAATGGATGTATTTTTAACTCTGACCAGATTTGATTCTCTTGCATAACTGCTGTTGTTTCCATTTTGTACCTTCTGGAGTGAAGGGAAGGGCTCACTGCTGCTTCCTATGTAGATATTTGCTAGAACCACAGGATGTTCAATGGGGAGCATGGATTTCAGTGTGTTCCCAGTTTCTTATCTCCATGTCAGAAAAGCTGCCCCATGCTCTGTTTCTTGGGCATACATACAGTAGAGCAGTAGTTAATGTATTAAAGAAATGAGACTGAAGTCAGGTGGGTGGAAAGGGTGTGTTTATGGTAAACTAGGAAGGATATGCTTCAAGAGAAGGGGGTGAGCTTGAAAAAAATCATAAGATGACAGGAGGTAGCAGCCAGGTGGGGAATTGGTGAGAATCATAGAACCATAGAATCATTTAGGTTGGAAAAGACCCTTAAGATCGAGTCCAACTGTAAACCTAACATTGCCAAGTCTACCACTAAACCATGTCCCGAAAATGGAAGGTACGGTCACAGTTGCAGGTGGAGACTTATACACGGTAGCTGAAGTTAAGTTTTTATTATTTAGATTTGATGCAACCTAATTCATTCCCCTTCTATACTTCTTTGAAGGGATTAAAGACAATTTTGTTCCAGGCTTTTAATTTAGCAGCGTGGAAATGGTCCAAAGAGGTGGAAACAATAGTGAGAGAAGAAAAGCTTTTTGTATGGGCTGGTGCTGTCACAGCTGTGCATTTTAGAAAACCAAAACAGGCCTGCAGATCTGCTTCCCTGCTCCACACTGGGGAGCCTCAGCTGTAGAAAGCTCGTGGCTGTTGAATGGTTTTCTCCCTTCCCCTCTCTTGTAGGGGTTGGTCCACGCAGCTGTGTGCTGGCAAGCAAAGTATTCCTCTCGGATGCTATCCTGAAAGATACACCTCTGTGTAGGTGAGTGTCAGGTATGGGCTTGCAGGGCTTCTTAGTAGCAGCTAAGGTTTTTATTACCTTTTGCTCCTGAGGCTGGAGGGATGAAGATTTGCTCAGTGCCAGGGTTCAGAGCAAGGTATGACTTACCTTTCCTTAATTGCCTTTCCACTACGGAGGCAGCCTGGCTTGGTCTGGTGGTTACGGGACTAAAGGTCCCGGTTCTGTCTGATCATATTTCTTCAGGTTGAGTAACACAGCAGAGAGGCGTGAAAGAGTTGCAAGAATTAGCCAACACGTTTGTGTTGACGGTATTACTGTGGCACAAATCTGTTGGCTAGAGGTGGCTGGAAACGGGACTGAAATGGCAAGGAGTTGTCTAGATATTCTGCATGGAGACTTGCTAGAGTGAAACAGCAGTGTCTATGTTGGTGACATTTTTTTTTTCTGTTGAAGAAACTTCATGCACCTACCTGAACTATCAAGTACATGCAGGAGTTCCCCAGTGAAAAAAGGTGTGTTGGAGTTGCAGCCAATCAGGCTTTTGCAAACTGGATTATCGCGTATCTTTACACTGTGTTAAGGACTGTCTGATCAATGAAGAATTTTCTTGGGTGCCAGCATTTCTTCCACTGAGGAAGAAGTTACATCTCAAGATCTTTTTTTTTTTTTTCTGCTGCTGCAACAGGTATTGTTTGTGTGGAGGCCACTAAAAAAACAAAAATCGAAAATTGTCTTGATCTCTGCAGAATAAGCAGTTAGAGAAACTCGTGATGGCAATGTGGAAGGACTTCAAAAGATAGACATGGAATTCAAGTGCTTATTAATAAAAGATTAAACATTATTATTTTAAAAAATAATAAAAGGAATGCTTTGCATCATTATACATTTAAAGTAAGTACAAAATCAGTTCATATATAATGTTGCACTTTAACCAAAGTATTGACTCCACAGTTCACTGTATCTGTGGGAGGAAACAGATCTTATAAATAAGTTATGTACTAGATCTTAGTTCCATTTTGAAAAACAAAGCCAGGTTTTTTCCCATGAGCTAAATGCTTCTCACTTATCCTCTCGTTTCTCATGCTGAGGCTTTTTGCCTGCTGTGTCACTGCATATTTCTGCTCCCATCACTGTCCTGGTGCTCCCCGCCTGGAGAGGCTGTTTTGCTGGCCTCGTTGTCCGTGTTGTTGTTGAGGATGTCGTCGCAATCCATCTGTGCCATCAGGTTGAAGCGCTCGGCCACGCAGTGGGCGGTGAGGCGAGCCTCGGGGTCGTGGTCCCAGCACTCTGTGATGGTGTCGCACAGAAAACGCATTCCCTGCAGTCAGAAAGGCTGAAATTAAGATCTGAAGGCAGGAGGAAGAGGAGCTAGAAGCTGATCTAAAGCAATCACAGTGTTTTACCATACTTCTTACAAAAAAGCAGAAACGCTTTTTTGGCCAAGCTTAAGCACAGGAGGAAACAGCCTTGGTAAGTCGTGGCAAATGCCAATGCTTGCACTGTTACCGGCACTGCTTGTGTTAGAGCAGCAGCTTCAGCTCACCTGGGATCTGATCCCATTTTCCACACTCCCTAGAAATCCCCCCTGGAAATTGGTTTGTATTGATGTGGGACTTAAATAGGGGCCCAAGGGAACTAGGCCCTCCATCTCCTGTCTCAGTCTTGCCCGTTCAGGGCAACAGTCTTGCCCTGGCTGTTATATCTGGATGGAGGGGAGTGGTGGAGGGGTTCAAAGGCAAGTTTGGAATTAAACTTCTTAAATATAACTTCTTGTTCTAGCAGCTTTCTGAAAGGGTCCACCGTGCCAAATAGTCATTGCAGCATGCAGCTGAACTTTGTTTTCTCACCACAAAATAGTGTCTTGCTTTAGGTGGGATTAGGTACTTCTCACTGTGCTCCAGAACACATTCAGTTCCTCTCAGTTACAATGGTTATGTTTCCCAGTAATATATTTTTTTTCCAATTTTGTAGTGTTCTGAAAAGAGTTCCAATATTTTGGGCTTAGAAACAAAATGGCAGTATTCAGCTGGTATTTTTCCCACTCAAGGTAGTAACACAGCTAGCACCAGAAGCTATGTTGAACCTTCCTTTACCTATATAATTTCTATGATGTGCTATTGCTTTTTGCATCTTTGTCAGCCAAGGTTGCAACACTGTGGAAAAATCATTATTCTAAATAAAGCTTCATGTTTTTCAGTGGTTTTTGTGTATTTCTTAATTTGCAATTCAGAGAACCCAAAAGTCTCACATGGACCAACACAAGAGGAAAATGCCAGTCCTACAGAGATGTACCATCAGTGTCATCTGTCCTTCTGCACCTTTCTCTGAACTTGCTGCTCTCCGCTAAGGTCCATCGTACTAAATCTTCCATAATGGACCTAGATTAGAGAGAACAGGATCGCGCAGCAAAACTGACAGATGGTGCATTTCAGTACCTCTTACGTCGCTCACTTATTAGCTTAGTTGAAAGGATTTGAGGATAATTGATTAACATGCAAAAATGAGCTAGCTTAGCTGAAGCTTTTAAAATAAGCCTTTTCTCAAACAGAGCATGGCGCTGCCACACGGTTTAGTCATTAGATTTTCTGTGATTATTTTGCCCTGAAATAATGACATTTATTTGCAGTTTGCCTTGTAAGTAGCAGTGATGCTCTTTTGAATGGTACAACTGGAACATCTTGTTACGCTTACAAAATGGATTTAGTTTGGGTTTTATATTTGATATCTCTGATTTCCAAAGGATGCTAGGTTTTACAAGTATATTTTTAGTGGCAATATTGACTTAAGCTCCCACTACTCCTTCCTGTCCTGCAGCAGCCCTTGGGTTGTGCCAGTACAACAGTCTGTTCAGCTGCTCCATGAACCAGATCCAGGAATTTACCCAGTCTAAATAACGACTTTTTTTTTTTTAAATGTGGTGGGGTGTAAAGCGAGGTGTGAAGCAAGGTAGAAGCATGGGCTTCAGGTGTTTGTAAGTGTCCTGGTTTCGGCTGGGATAGAGTTAATTTTCTTTCTAGTAGCTGGTATAGTGCTGTTTTGGATTTAGGATGAGAATAATGTTGATAACACACTGATGTTTCAGTTGTTGCTGGGCAGTGCTTCCACTGGTCAAGGACTTTTCAGCTTCCCATGCTCTGCCAGGGGCACCAGAAGCTGGGAGGGGGCACAGCCAAACTGGCCAAAGGGCTATTCCATACCATATGGTGTCATGCTCAGTATAGAAACGGGGGGGAGCTGGCCGGGGAGCAGCGATCCCTGCTCGGGGACGGGCTGGGCGTTGGTAGGCGGGTGCTGAGCAGTTGTATCACTTGGGTTTTTTTGTTTTTCCCTGGGTTTTGTTCCTCTCTGTGTCTTGTTATTTTCCTTTTCATTACAATTTATTATTATTATTATTAAACTGTTCTTATTTTCAGCCCTTGAGTTTTCTTACTTGTGCTTTTCAGATTCTCTCCCCCATCCCACCGGGAGGGGAGAGGATGAGCGAGTGGCTGCGTGGTGCTTAGTTGCCGACTGGTGCTAAACCACGACATAAGTTATCTGCAAAATTTTGGGGATACATTTCTTCCATGGGCTTTATTGTGCAGCCTTGCAAACAGTTGCCCTGGAGCTGCTGATGGGCAGCACGCTGGGTGAGTCAGCTCTGTCAAGGGAAATTAATGCTTATGGCTGCTGAAAATCTTAAACCGTGGCCAACAATGTAGGTCCTCCCTTGACAGAGAGTGATCCTGATGGTTGAAACGTGGAATAGCATTTGGAGCTCTGCATCGGACTTACTTTCGTTGGTGGGAACATCTGTGGGTGCTTCCTGTTCAGGTGAGCAATTTGTCACCCTTTCTTGGTGTCACCCAACGCTTCCTCCTGCAGGAAGCCGTTGACCCCAGGAGTGGCACAAGCTGGTGGCTTTCAGCTGCTTCCCAGCAGATGGTGCTGCCCTGTGCTGCGTCCTGGGCAGGCCGGTTGGAAAATGCCCGGAAAATCGTGTAAAGCCAGGCTTGTAAGGAGGCGTTTATTAGATCAGCTAAGATTAGTCGGAGGCAAACTTTCAGGAACACAACGTGGCTTTTCTGTTCCTCTTCCCCAGTGACTATCAGGTGGTCTAATAAAAGTTACTACCTATAAGCCTTGCTCTGTTTATGCGCTAGACCAGCCCAACTACAGCAACATTATTTCACAGAGGTGATTGCAGTCAGCCCTTCTTCAGCTCAGCAAACAGCGCAGTTATGGTCAGGCTCTATCAGAGTGTGATTTTTGACAGCCCAAGCCTCCCTATATTTTTCCTGTGGTTTCAAAGTTTATCAGAGACGCTGGGAAGTGAATGTCTGTGATGAATACTCAAAGGCTTCAAATATGTGGCAGTGCTGATTGAAGTTCCAGTATTTGCCTTCATCAAGGAAAAAGGCTGGGTGAACTTCAGAAATGGACTCGACGACTGATAAACTCACTGATGGTCCAGCAGAAACCACAGATTCATTTGATGCTGTTTGCAGCTTTGGTCAGTCAGGTCGGTTGTGAGTCTTTGGACAAACATGGTTTTGAGAGGAGATATTGTAGGGAACGCATAGCCTTCTAAGATCATGAAGTTGTATCTTTCCTCTTGAAAAGCCTGGCTTTATATACCATCCAGGCAGAGTGGGAGCATAGCAGCGTGTTTTATGGGTGGATACTGCAAAATGATGCACTGAACACTGCGAGGCTCTGTGAGCCAGCGGGCTCCATGTTTCAGCTTGTTTTTCAGATGAACTGAATTGTTGATCAGCGGATGGTGTTTTTCCACAAGACGTGTGAAATTTAAGAAGTACCAAAGTCAGGCAAAATTTGAAAATCTCAGTCAGCGTGCCTGTTACCCCTTGTGTCCTCAGTGCATTAAAGAAAGTACTGGACCTGGGGGAGAGAAGACCATATCAGGGCCAGGAGGTAGCTGTGTTCTGGAGCTGGTTGGTCTGGGTGTGCTTGGGGATGGTTTCAACAGAGCACATCTCATCATTGCTGAAGTATTTCTGTTCTAAAGTGCTGGGTTATGTTTTCTGTGCTGAAACGCTGTGCTTTCAGACCCTCTGAGCTGAAGGCTGGTGAAAGACTTTCTGTTGGCAAGACTTGAGCCTAGCAGGTTCCCTGCTCTCAGTTTCATGTGTGTTTCCCGATGGTTTCACTTGAAGGAAATGGTTTGTATTTTGGCTTTCCTTGCAGGAGTCCTTCTTCTCGCATGCCAAGTCCTGACCTCTCATGTTAGAGGTAATTTTGAGCTTGAAACCTCCACAACCATGTGGGCAGGAGGCTGGATGCCCCTTCCTCCCCTCTGTCCCTGCTGTGAGATGGCTGTGTGCCAGGGACTGTGTGTTGCCTGAGCTAGAGATTTCTGGATATGGTGGTCATGGGAGAAACGGGGTAGGCTCAAATAACTGACTGCTTCATGAGAATAGCTTGCACTAAAATGTTCCATTTTGCTGTTATCTGCAAGATAACCAAATGCCATCACTTGGCATTCATAACGCTTCCTGATATCATGGCTATTGATCAATAAATTTTGCTGTACCCCTGGCTGGTGGCTTTTATACCCCAGGGAAATGGGTCTAGTGGGGCTTATGTGGGCTCAGCCAGCCAAGGAGCTGGACATAGGGCCCAGGAGTTCTGCCCACTTTTGCTTTGATTACAGCTTCAATAATTTTTCAGGTAGGTTAGTGAGGTGGGACAATGTGGGTTGCTGTTTTCTGAATCAGTTACTCCCAGGTTACCTGATGTACCAGCCAGCTGCTCGGGATCTCGGGTCGTCCTCTGCCATGCAGCACGATGTCCCTCATGGTATCCACACAGGGCTGCTCCTGGACTTTTGACCCAAAAGGCAGCTCATAATTCTTTACCTCTGCAAGGAAGCAACAGCAGCATTACAATATGTTTTTCATGCATTCACTGCTTTGCTTTGGTATGGTCCACTGGATGAGAATAAATTTGTTTTTATCGGTCTGCAAAAATAAATGGATCTGGAAGCAATTTAGAATTTGAACACAGAAACGTCATTGCTGGGTTTTCATGTAGAGGTTGTTTTCAGAGAGAGAGAGGGCCGAGGAACCATCTGACCACCTTCCTGAACCCAAGAGATGCACTGCAAAGGACTTGGTCTGTCTTTGGGTGAGATATTTTGAGCAGGTAAAATGTGTTGTGCCGGTGAAAGATGGGAGAGGTGACTACGGTACCGGCATCCAGATTCCTGCTGCGGGCAGGGATCAGGTTAGAGGAGAAATGGCCCTTCCGGAAAAGCAACCCCGTGTCGTGGGAGGCCAAGGAGAGACTCCCTGTTGCGGAGGTGAGAGGCCACCCTGGTTTCTGCCAGCTCCTGCCAGGACGCAAATGCAGGTAAGATACAAGTGGGGAAGGATGGCCGGGACGCTGGCTCGGGAGCAAAGGATGCACAGGGCATCTGAGCCAGGCAAGGCTCTCCTGCCGCTGAGTGTGGGGTGCGTGGGGCAGTTGGGGCAGCTTTCTTGCTGAGGGTTGGAACTTCTTGCAGCTCCATGGGCTTGTATTGCAAGTAAGTGGGACAGGGAAGGAACTGGAGAGAGCTAAAAAGGGAAGAGAGGGGAGCAGGCAGAAGGGCAGGCAGGGGCTAACAGCAGGGCAGTTAATTAAATGTTTTGCCACACGCGATTTCGGATGCCAGGATGTGGCTCTGGGAAGTGAGGGGGGATGTGGCTCTGTCAGAGGCTGGAGTTTGCGAGTCCCCATTGCAACATAAACTCTCTGGTGTTGTCTGAAAAAAAGTGCTTGTGGCCAGGGAGGGGGAGGCAGCTTCGGCTCTTCCTGCTCGGTTTGCTTTGCATCGCCAGCGCTGACTTGGATGGGACTTGGTGGCTGGCCGGCTTTGAGCGGGGGCTGCACCAGATGACCCCTGGGGTCCTGTCCTGCTCCTCAGCCACCGAGCCGGCCCCCTCGAGACGCGGCACACAGGGCAGGCAGCCATGGGGGAGGATCTGCCGCCAGCTCTTAGCAGCCCTGCAGAGACCCGAGCCACCCCAAATCAGGTCCCACACCATCGGTGGGGATGTGGGAGTGAGCCACGTTCCTGTACAGGGACGAAGGGAGCAAAAAGGCGTGTGGCAACCCTGGTGTGATGCTCCTACCTCCTACCACTTCACATCTGGAGGCCATTTCCCACAAAACGAGAGCCATGGAGTAGACGTCCATCTGCTTGAAAGACTCCAGGTCTTCCAGGTTCACCCTGGACTCCAGGACCTCTGGGGCCATGTACCTGGCAGTGCCCACCTGCCCGCAAAGAGGAGAGAGGCATTAGCAGTGGTGGGTGAGGACTTCGGCCGTGGGGTGACCCAGGGTGGCTTGCAAAGGGTCCCCTCCGGGGAGAGCCGGTGGGTCATACTTGCCTGCCCGCTGTTGGCAAAGTCGTCCACCGTCAGGGAAGGGTCGAGGCGTATGGCGATGCCGAAGTCGCAGAGCACGCACTCCTGCTCGTTCTTCACTAGGACGTTGGTGCTTTTGATGTCCCGGTGGGCGATGGGGATTTTCGGCCTGCCGCAGGCGGTGTAGTCGCTGTGGAGGTGGGCCACCCCGCTCACCAGGGAGCCCGCCATCTTCTGCAGGTCCATCCAGCTCAGGATGTGGCGGGAGAGGTAGTCCTTGAGGTTGCCCCGGCTGTGGTAGGCGGTGATGAGCCAATACTCTCGGCGGGGCCCCGCGCCCCGGTCCTCAGCGGTGAGGAACCGCAGGACGCTGTCATGCTTGAGGCTGGCGTCGGTGAAGATCTGGCTCTCGTTCTTCCAGGAGGAGTACTCCTCGCAGGGGAAGATCTTCACGGCCACCGTCTCGTACTGCCCCGAGCGGCTGTGGCTCAGCTTGGCCCTCCACACCTCCGCGAACTGCCCTTTGCCCACCATCTCGTCCAGCTCGATGGGGAGCAGCTCGGTGGGGCGGCTGCTGGTGCAGGTGGGGCTGGTGCCGGCCGGGCTCTCGTCCATCAGCACGGACAGCTTCTCCTCGCGCTCAGCGGACCTCCCCGGCTCCGGCAGCGCCGGGGGCTGCCCCGTCTTCCCGCCCCACGCCTTGGCTCTCTTGCGCCGCTTCTGCGTGCGGCAGAGGTAAAATGTCACCGTGATCATCACCGCCACCAGCAGCGGTGGCAGGAGGCTGATGGCGGCCACCGGGATCACCTCTTTGCTCTGCAGCATGGAGTAGCCTGCGGGGAGGAAAGCAAAGTGAGGGCGCTGCCGCCGTGGGTCTGCAACAGCTCGTTTTCATCACGCGGAGGAGGAAAATATGTGAAGCCGTTAATGAAGCGCAGCCCTTTGCGGGGCCGCAATGCACGCTGCGCGCAAACCCCATCCCGGCAAAGAACCCAGATGTAGGCAATTATTAATGGAGCTGCTTAGTTTAGGTCTCAAATTTATTTCCGTTTATCAAGTGAGGGTTCAGGGTGCCAGCCTGTGTTAATTCAGCCGGCCGGTGCGGCGCGTGAGACCCCACCGCTGCCACCAAAATGGCTCGGCTTCCCTTCGGCAGCTCCCAAGTGCCGTTTGCGCTCACGGCGAGGGGAGCCAGGGTGGAAATAACAGGGATATAGCTGAGGCAAGGCTCGAACAGAGCAAATCTCTGAGGGGGTTTGGGGCTGGGACTTCGCTGGACCCCTGCGGTGCAGAGGGCCAGGAGCGATGCCAGGGCAGGCTGGGCAGCGTGCAGGACCACCGAGCCCAGGGGAGCACCGGGATGCTTCGCACAATAATTAGCGTAAAGGAGCACCGTTTCAGTGCTGTCTGCCAGTGCTGGCATCTCCTTCCTCGCTGCGTTACAATGCTGACCCCCGTCAACCGAGCAGGCATGGCTGCTTTTGTTTTATTTCTTTTAAACCCTTGTCAGCCTTCAGATCATCGGGGGGGGAGCGCACAAAAAGCCCTAACCCTCGCACAACATATAATTGTCTGATGCTTTGATGTTCGTGATTCCTGGAATAAACATGCTGACTTCAGTAGAGATATTCAAGTAAAATCTTACTCAGAGGTTTTTCTGCCAAGTATAATAACCCAGGGGAAGAGGGATAAGAATCATTCCATAAGCAAAACTCTCGCTGCTTGACCTCAGTGTGTGCAGATCATAATTCAGGTTCTGGAAAAACAGAGCGTTTAGCTATTTTCCTTGGCAAATTTCAAAAAAATGTGCTGCAGCTAATTTCTGCAAGGCCGTGAAAGCGTTTCTAAAATAGGCATCAGGTTCAAACCACAAGATCAACCTAAACTGATATAAATCAATAACTAACTCAGGAATATGTTTATTTTGGAAAGCGTTAGGCCTGGATATCACCTACTGCTTTAATGGATTTAACCGATGCTTAAGATCCCGTCTTTGAAACTCTGAAGAAAGAGAAGATATTTTTAAGGGAGCTGCATGCACAAGTCCTGAAAAGGGGAAGTTAACACAACTTCAGCAAATTCCTTCGTGAGGATGTCCCTTCCTGACGCAAGCCCCCATATCAAATGGAAGGGTTGCAGCGTGGTGTAGACCCCTTCCACGGAGAGCAAATGGAGCTGCTCTGGTGATAACCGCGGGTCTGTAAACCCACGCCTTGTTGAGCATCGCTGCGTGGGTCTTTCCATCCCCAATGAGGGGACATGGACCCCGGGGCCAGGCTCAGCCGGCACAGGGGTGGAGAGGACTCTGCATGCTCAACCCTACCCACCATCTTCCCAAGGTGTCCACTGGGATCCTGCTTGCACAACTTGAGGAAATTATGCCTCCGTGTGTTCATTAGGGTGGTCTCTGAGCTCTGATGGGCTCCCCTGCAGCCCCAGTGCTAGGGTAATGCCACCCAACAGCCCCGACCTGAAAGCAGGGCTTAAGAAATCAAGAAATGGGAAAAAAATCTGCCTGCTTCAGCCACCAGAGAAGTGATCATCTGTATTAGGTATTTATCTGCTCAGCAGTTGTCTATACCATTGCAGATGACCATAAGTTAATATTTAAAATGCAAATGGTCACTTAAAGCCGAAGAAAAGGATGTAAACAACGGGGTCTCTGGCTCTGGGGCTTGCCAAGCTGGTCCCACAAACCAAATCAAAGAGGAGATAATTGTTTAAGGCCCGCACTGCTCTCAGTCCGAGTTCCAGCACTTTACGTGCCGGCTGGCAGGAGGAGGCTGTTTGTGGAAGCCTTTGGTGGGGGCGGCATTTCCAATGAGCCAGTTGTCATTTTTGTGTGAAATTACATATCCCAGCATCAGCTTTGGAATTTGACTATCTCTCCCTAGAAGTGTGTGTACCTGTTAGGTTTGGCTTGGGAAGCAGCAAAGAGCTGCCAAATTTAGCTTCATTTGCATTCATTAAAAGTGGCTTGTTTGTTCTGAGAATTTGCATTTTATGTGATTTTTTTTATTTTTTCCATGCGTTGCAGGAGAAGTTATGCCGCTGACTTGCAGGTTATGCTTAGGCTCATTTTCAGCATTTCGTTGCTCTGTAATTACGGAAAATCGGAGGGGGTTTCACTTTGCTTTTGTTTACGGGTCAGATTCTTGATGGGCACTTGGATAAACCTGGTCCGTTTAGAGTTAGGGAGGTTTGGGCAAGCCCCCAAAGTCTTGGGATCTAGCTGGAAGCGTTTCCAAAGTATACGACCCTCCTGAGGTACAAAAACGAGCTGCCTCTTAGTTTTCCCTCCTGTGGATTTACAGCTCCTGTTGGATCTCCCGCCATCTGCAGAAGCATCTACAGGCATGCCAAGCCACGCTCACGTATGTGTACAGCACCGGGGCGGCTCTGGCCGTCCCTGCCCGGGGGAAACGCCGCTGCAGAAATCCCCAGGAGAGCGGCAGGGAGGCACTGCTGCGGGCTGAGCCCCACGCCCCGGCACCACCACCTTTTTGGGTTGCAGCCATGGCGGACGCCAGCGGTTCCTGTGGGTGTGCCGGGGCAGGATTTGCTCCGGCGCGATTTATTTAGAGCTTTCAGAGCGTTGACTCACGCTGGGTTACATCAGCTTCTGGGTTCCCCAGTTGATTCGCCCTGTGCTGGAGGGCACAGCCTACCGAGAGATACAGTAGATTTTCCATCGCCTGATGTTTCCAGACCAAGGCTGGAGGCATTTCTGGGAGGGATGGTTTAGCCACAGACAAAATACTGGGCTCAGTAATGGGGTACAAATTTTACCTAGCTTTTACATAGCGAGGTCGAAGAAGATGCTGAAAGAGCTCTTTCTGGCATTGCATCTCCTACTCTATTGGAAATACAAGTTATTTGTCATTAGCGCTGCGTGCTTCTCCCCCTTCCATAACATTAACAAAACTACTCACCATTGGTGTGGTTTTCAAAGATAAGTTTATCGTTGCACTCCTGCTCGTCCACGCAGCCACAGATGTAGATGATCCCATCCTCGCTGGGCTGATGGGTCATGATGCAGCGCGAGGTGTTGTAGTTGGGGACCATGAGGTTTTCGATGGGGCGGTGGGGGTTGTGGCAGAGCGTGCTGATCCTGATGCTCTCGTTGTCCTGTCTCCTACGCGTGCCAAATGAATCGACAAAGCGTTAGTCTACCGGCTCAGCCTTCGTGTCACCTGCGTGTCATCTTAAACTTGGTTTTAAGATCATTTGTTTTAAGCTGTGTAGGGAATGACCTGTTTGCAGCAGCTCTGGTATAATTCTAATATGTGCTTTGGAGGGGCTTTGTTAAAGCCCTTTATCTCTTCCAAATGGTGAAAAGAGAAATGTTTAGCATATGCCAATAGTAGGATGTGAGCCAGAGACTCCGCTTGTTTCCAGTAGATAATTCACCAGTTGATAATCACGCCTTGGATCAGGTAGTGCCAACCCTAAGGCTGAGTGCCCTGCATGGGATTTGGGGCAAGATCCCTTCTTTACCAACACCAGTTGCTAGGCCAGCAGGTTTTGGGGCTGTATGGTCCTAAGAAAACCCTCCAAAATGAGGGTCCCACCTCATATGTCACCTCTGCTGCAATACAAGTCATAACATGTCTGCCTCAGGAGGGGCTGGGGTCTCCGCTGCCCAAATTTCACCTGTGCAGGAGAAAGGCGGGGGACGTGGGAGCCGAAACGCCTGCTCGCCAGCCAACGCTTGGCCCATGCTTCCCTCCTGCTCCTCTCAACCCATGCGTGCAGGTGGAGCCCGTAAGGGCCATCTCATCCCCTGGGCATGCTCTGGGCTAATTGCTGGTTGTTGTGCCCTGTCCTTGCAGAACCATTTGCTCCCGCCTCGGCGACCTGTGGGAACAGAGCCCTTCAGTCGCTGGTCGGGGCTATTTCTAGAAACAGCTTGACCTTTGGAGCTGCCAAATTATAACGTGAAGGCGATACGACTCCTGGACCATGGGGTTGTGTCTGCGTTTATACCACGGCTTCAGACACCGAGCGACTACGAATGAAACCTGCTGTGTCACCCGGTGATGCCCCGGTCCTCACCGGGCCTGGGGCAGAGGAGCGCTGGGGCTTGGCACAGCCAGGGATGTGATGGCAAATAAGCCCTAGCTCCTCCTTATTTCTGTTTAGATAATTAAGAGGGAGGTAAAAGCGTAATTTCTTAGCATTTCTAGAGAATTTGTTATTTGTTTCAAAAATAAAGGACAGACCTGCTTTTTTTTTTTTCCCTGTTTTTAATCATTTCGTATTTCTTCAGCTCCGTGTAACAACCCCCGTGGCAGAGATGGTCATAACATCAGCCAGGGGAGACCAAGACATCCCTCCCACTAGCTGAGAGACAGGAGCTGGGGGGGTGAAGACTTCAGAAGAGATTTTTCCCTTTCCGGAGTGAAGATGCAAAATATCCCAGTGCCCATGTTGCGTTTAACTGCGCACAAGTGTTCAGCAAGTGCAGTGAGAACAGGTGAGATATTTCAAGGCCTATTACCCCAAGGTCTCACTCATGAAACTCCAGTTACTCACTGAAATGTGGCTCGTAGCGCTAGCTCTAGCTCCGTAGTGCTGATGTCCTTAGGGCTTTTTTAACCGCCAATGCTCAGTAGCCTGGTTAAGTCCTTCTGATGTGCCACATTTTTTGCTCAGCAGCACCTAGATCGGGCTCCTGTTAAAGCCGTGGAAATGTGTGACATGTAGAGCAAAAGGATGGGTTTGGCTCTGGTTGTCATCCAGCTCCTCAAGCAGAGGGCAGTCGTTTTGCTGGAAAATTCCAGCTTTCCCAAGGGATTTGAGCAGTGCTGGCTCAACATGAGGGAGCTCGGCAAGAGGGTCCAGCACGGGGCCGTCCCGGCTCGTGGCAGCTCCCTTCCTTTGGTGCACGGTGGAGTCATCCTTGTTGGACCCATGGCTTCATCTCTACCCGCTGCTTACTAAGCTGGGTGAGGGAAGAGGTTTGGGGAGCAAACAGTGGAGATCCTCAAAAACTGGGGTGCCCAGGTGGATTTAGGAATGGCCAAGCATGAACTGGGTTATGTCCCTTTGTGGGGCAGATTGTGGCAGCTGAAAGGAGCTGGAGCTTGGAGATGGGCTTAGGAGGCAGCTGTTGGTGTCGCGATGGAGCCTCTTGCCCTCAGAGAGATGGAGCAGAGCTAACGCAGGCTGCTGGCATGGGAAGACGTGCTGGGCAGCTCAGGGCCGGACGGCTCCTGCCCTGCCGGCACCACGGCGGAAACGTAACCTTGGATGTGGCCCTTCTCCTGTGGGGAGAACTAGCGTCTGCCCTTGTAGAGCCAGGGGGTAATTAAGAGCTAAGAGCAGAGCGGCAGGGTTTGAGCCTTGTTTCCAGAGCCTTCCCAGAGGAGGCAGGATAACCCGGCACCGGTCGGGTTTGCAGGGCAGCCCCGGGGCGAGGGTGAGAGGCAGGAGGTGGCCGGCCCCGTGCGGGTTATGGGCGGCTGGCGAGCGTTGCAGCCACTCCTGGGGGCGTTGAAGGAAATTACAACCGTTAACAACTTTTCTAGGGACAGCCCCTGCTTCCCGACCTAGCGGTGCAAAGCGGGAGGGTGAAGGTGTGGAGAGGTTTCATGATGCCTTTGAGGTCTACTGGGAAGTCAGAAATAAAAGCAGGGGGAAGAACCCAAATTTGTTATCCTCTTCCTAGTACAGGCATGGAAAGTCCCCTGGCCTCAGTGCTCCCTCTGTTTTCTTGGGGTTCCCAGGTAACTTGTCAGAGGAGCTTCCAGCTGAAGAGTCCCAGGAGGATGTGATCCCTCCTCTGTGGGCTGCCCAGGCTGGGCACGCTGGAGGATGTGAGCATGTTGCTCATGAGCATGGGACCAAAGCTGTGGCTGTGACTGTGATACCCACGCAGGACAAGTTCAGATGATCCAAATATGCCTTTGCAAGTGAGCAACAGACAGCGAGGCTGGCTTGGAGGTGAGCCCTGCCTGTAGGGATCTCAACCTCTGGATGGATCTTAAGATGAGGTGGGACATGCTGGGAGGAGGCTGTGGGGCTCGCAGGTTATTTGTGACCCCACAGCTGCCTCACCCCATCCGATACGTGGTGCGAGGTACAGCCCCATCCCATGCCGTGGGATTGCTTTCCTGGCGTGGGGATTTATGCTGCGGAGGTCTTGCTTTTTCCCGTACATGTAGGCTGTCAGTGGGAAAACCCAGCAAGATGCTGGATTGCCTACCCAGGATTTAAGGTGGCTTCTCCATGTGCGTGTAGGGGAATTTGGGGCAGGGGGTGGATTTTGTTTGGTTGTTTGGGTTTCTTGTTGGGTTTGTGTTTTGGTTTTTTTTAAGTCCATAATGCAACAATTATGTTGAGGCAAACTCCTACTGAAAGCGGGGCGTACAGCATTCACGCTAATTAGCAGGTTGAGATAAAGCCTAGTGATAAGTGCTTGGCTGGCTTTCACTTTGGCAGCCAAATTAAAAGGGAAAGAGGAGAAAATCATTCTGGGCAGACCCAAATGGATGGTTTTTTTTAGTTTTGCTCATGGGGACCAGAAAAGCTGGGGGAGGCACTCTTCCAGGCAAACGATGCAGCGTATGCTTGGCCTGAAGTGCAAGATTGTGTTTGCCTTCCAGGCATCTCCAGGAGAAGCAGAAAAGGGCTTTTCCCAGGGGACGGGAAGGAGGTGGGTTAAACCCAGCGGGTTAAACCCCAGTTCGGTACCAGGTCAGACGTCTGTGCACTGGATGGGGACAGACCTGGACTGTGCCCCTGCACGTGAACCAGGGTTTCACCGGCCGGATGCAGGACGACATCATGGGTTTGGGGGTCAGGGCTGCTGGTGTTGCCCAGTGGGTTCAGCCTGGAAAGCTAAATTCAGGGGTCTATGGGTGTTTAGAGGTCCTGCAGCAAACTTGCTACACTTTGTATCGGGCACTTAAATGCTTAATTTATTTAGAAAATAAACTGGTACTAATTATAGGGCAGACCAAATAATTCTTTACTGCAAATTGTAACTTTGATTATAGTGGAGTCAAAGGGAGAGGAAGAGAAAGTCCTGAATTATTTTAATGGGCGATAAGTCAAGTGCAGGGGTAGATACATGTGTGTTCCCATGAGGTGCCACCCCGCAAACCCCTTTTTCCCCCGCATCCCACCTTGACGAGGGGATTGCCGCTTACCATATGGCCACGCAGATCTCGTAGGGGTCCTCGCAGTAGGAGTTGAGGTTGCAGTTGCTGTAGCACACCTTCTCCTCACAGGCCGGCAGCGTGGAGTCGCACCACTTGCACAGGTTGGTCTTCAGGCTGCGGCGGGCGCCGGCACTGCGGGCTGTGGGGCAGAGAGGTGGTGGAGGGTGAGCGTGGCCATGCTTGCCCGCAGTCGGGAAAAATAACCACCATTTTCAGCGATTTGCACAACCAGTGGAGAAGGAGCCTGAACTGTCCCTATTTCTACATGCATTTGTTTATAGCTTTCATTTTGCTCCATTGCTTGGTGAAATGTGTTTAGATTATGCCAAAGCCTAGAGGAGATGGAGGGATGCCTGCTGTACGGAGACAGGTCCTGCCGGACGAGAGCTTTGCAGAGCCTGGGAAGCTGCAAAGAGCCGTGTTTTCCCTCCGCGTTTCCCGTACCGTTTATCATCGAGTGGAAGTTTACTTCTTCCTCTACAACCTAGGCTCAAAGTGGCATCTCCCCTCATTCTGAGTGCACACAGTGTCCAAAAAGGGCCATCTCCGGGTCCCTGTGTGCCTGAAGACTTTATTTATTCCCCTCCCTGGGGGGAGAGAGGTGCTGGGGAGGGATGCATGGCCAGGCTGGGGCAGCTCCCTCCTCTCCTACTGTCTCCTCATCCTCCCTCTGCCCGATCAATGAGCCCAAGCTGTGGAATGTGTTTGCCACCCGCTCCTCCAGCATCTGTGTTTTCGGCAATAAACGATGGGCTGAGACTTCCCGAGCTCTGGCGTGACGAGGGCTGCTCCTGCCCCGGCTCCGCTGCCCGCTCTGCCCCAGCCCAGCATGAGATGCTGTCCTGCCCTGGGGCACCGGATCCGGCCCAGCGGCAGGAATAACTGCTGCCCATGTGGCGCTGCTCTGCGTGTATCTCACAGGCATAAAATTATCTCTATTTTTATTCAAAGGGTGAACGAACTATGCTCGGTTAAGGGATAAATCCCAGCTAAATTTAAACTTCCTGTTTTAAGGCTGCTAAACGTCTTTTTTTTAATTTTATTTTTAAGAAAGACACTAAGTGGCTTATGTAGAAATAGATATTTATAAATTTTTACTTAAGTAAATACACTCAAGAGTGTACAGGTAGGAACCTGAACTACAGCAGCTAATTTTTTGAAGGTTTGGGTCATCCATGCTTCTCCAGCTGCCGCTTCCCCGAGCTGCCCGGCAGCGCTGGGTGCTCCCAGCCCCTATGAAAAGAGCAGTCGTGGCTCACTGTGCTGCCACAGCCATCACAGGGGTTTTCCATCACCAGCCGTCAGTTCAAACAAGAAACAAACTGCAAAATCCACGACTGTGGCTCGGAAAGCCTCAGCCCCTGCAAGCAAGGCCCTGCTGATATAGGAGCATACCCAAGGGCACCCTGGGTCTGTGGGCAACCTGCAGGACCTCCTGTGTTCTTGATGGTCGTACCTGTGACCTGCCCATGGCCAATGGCTGAGCCTACAGTCCCTTTCCTTTTTAACGCACATACTGTCCCAACAGCAAAAAGGGATTTTTAACTTCTCTGCTTCCCAAATCCGGGGTGCGCAGCCAGCTCCGACAGCATCTTGCATGCCTACTCCGCTTCCCTTGCTGGCCCAGACCCCCCTCCACGAGATGGCCATAAAGGAGCTGCTGGAAAGCTCCCACACAGAAATAAACCATTTACAAGCTCCTGTGGCCTCGTACGTAGGGCCAAGGTTAACGGCGGAGGGGAAACCTGGCTGCAGAAGAGAAGCCTGTTGCATCTGAAGGCTGGAAAGAGGAACTTATGGTTTAAATGACCCATGTGAGGCTTAAAATGCAGCTCAGCAGGGATCGTGTCGTGCAAGGCGGCAGGGAGGCTGGCAGTTGAGCAGGTGAGGATGCTGCCCACAACCTCTTGCTCAGCATCCCCCCATCCATGGGGCTGCTCTGGCCCTGCTGAGGCACCCGGGGATTTTGTGGGTGACCTCAACAGACCCAACGCCCTGCATCCATCCAAGGGTTAGCTACCGAAATAATGACTTCAGCCAGAATTTGAAGCACTTGCAGCCAGCATGAGCCACCCTCACCTCCCCGCCTTGCTCTGCGGGGGCCGGACTCACAGGATCCTGGGAAAAACTCCTCTTGAGGATGAGGGTTTTGGGGGTGGATGAGAAAAAAGCATTTGTGTGGGGCTCTTGATCTACAGCGACAGCCACTACGCTCTACAAACTCCATCAGTGTTATTATGCGGGAACAGAGAATTGAAGGTAAACTGGTTTCTCCCCCCAAAACCCAGCCCCACCACGCCCTGGGCTGTGCTCTGCTGGTGTCAATCCCGTATTTGTGCTTCCTCCCCCCTCAGTTCAACCCCTCCATGCCCTGGCTTGTGCTGTGCTCGCAGCATGCTCATGCAGGACCACGGGCTCAGCACCATCTTCCCATGGATATTTGGGAGCCCTGCGGAGGAGAAGCAAACGGACAAATCCAGGTTGTAGATATCACTGATGCAGAAGAGCAATGGGGTTTGTTATTTATGTATTTATACCCACTGGGTATCTTATTTACTTATTTATGTCAAGGGTTTGCTTGAGGTCTCAGAGCAAAACATCAGCCCCAGCAGTTTTGTACTGGCGCGCATGGTGGGGATCTTGGCTTGGCAGTCGTTTGCACTGCGGAGCAGGGAAGCCAGGGCAGATGAAGAGTTAAATATGGAAACGAGATCCAGAAATATAGCGGTAACTGGACAAAATTCTTTGGAGACAAATTGTTCTAAACTAGCTCAGGCTGCGATTCTGTTATCTGCTCTGCAAGAAAGGTCAGAGCAGGAATATCTCTTTTTCCCCCTCCTTCTTCTCCTAGGAAGCTAAAATGAAGAGCACAAAGCCCACTGCAAGTTTCTTCAGGACTTTGTGTCCTTGAACCATTAGCTCGTAGGTACAATTTAACTGCCACATCACTCATCTTGGCCCTGATTAGACCCAGATGAACACTTTCAATATTAATACTCGGATGATTTAATAAAGCTGCACGAGCAGTAAAAGTAACAATACACTTCCATAAAGGGGTTCCAGATGTTGCCAAGGCAAATGCTAAACATCAAAATACAAACTTCAAAAAAAAAAAAAAAAAAGACAAAAAAAGCTGGATAAGCAAAACTTGGAACAAACTATAAACTAATTAAATGTGGGTTGAGTTTTCCAAAAAATAAATTGAAGCCATAAGGATGTGATGTGAGCCAATAAATAGTACAGTTAGTCGTTATTGTGGAACGACAGTTGGAAAGATGGTTTGAAGTCACCGATAGGTGGGCTCACAGCGAGCTTGGCTTCCTATCAATAGGAAGGCTTGTTCTCTTGTGCGTAAGAACAGGATCAAGTCTTCTGGTATCTATAACTGGGACCCCAGAGGGGTTACTGAGAGAATACAAGCTGATTTTCAAGTAGAGGAATAAAGGAAAAAACTACACCAGTGCCTGAGTGTCTCCTGCAAGAGCAGCAGGGGTGACACCACCACCCAAGGACATCGGGATATTTTTTCATGTGTGTCGGGGCAGCCCTCCAGCCTCTTGTTGCCCACAGGGAATCCACACTCTCCACTTGGCCACCTGCAAGGCCCATTGAAGCACCACCACCATAGTCAATAACCCGTCCTCTTCCCCCATAAAAGAGTCATCTAAAACAGCTCTCCAAGAGAATTTTGTACCAGTCCCATCACTGCAGCCACGGAAGCAGTCAGCTCCCAACAGATGAGCTTTTTGCTTGCTTGCCAGGTGCTCAGCTGCCAACGGTGACTGCAGCTGTAAGAACCCAGTGGGATAAATAGGGGATAAATAGGGCTCTAATTAGCTCATCTCTATCAATGCAGCCCCAGATAGCAGGTAGGTCATCCACCACCTAACTTTGGCTCCAGCTTTCTGCACGCTGCGATCCCCAAGGAGGGTGAATCGCTAAGGACCAAGCCTGGGATGCACAGAGCTGAAGGCACAGTGCATTCGTTACAGGGAAGGAGAAGGCGCTTTGTAGCCAAAGTGATGGCATGTGCATGCAGTGCATTTTTGCTGCAGGGCAGAATGAACAGTTTTAGTTCTCAAATATTGTCTCTGGCGTGCTGTCTTGCGACAACTAAACACCAGATGGGCTTAAGGAAAAGCGCTTGGTGTGAGATGCTAAGGCACTTGCACCCCTCCCACTCTCCCCCTCTCAAGGTGAAAGGGGACCTTCCACAATTTAAGGGCAATTTGCCCTTAAATTGCTTTTATTTTTCAAGGACAAAGAAAATTCGATCATTTTTAGGTCATAAATGCTTTACAGTGAGGTCTACCCTCTCTCTTCTGTATATCTTTAAGCACCCCAGGGTGGAGCTGATGCTAACTTGGCAATTGCAGAGGGCTTCCCAGCTTGCTGTTACTGCAGCAGCTCTGGGAGCTCTCCGCATCATCTCTTCCATGCAGGTCAGCCAACCTGTCATCCCCAGGCTTTGCCCTCAGAGAGAATAAGGCCTGGGAGAGTAGCTGCCGTGCTATGTGGTTTTCTCTAACCAGCAGCACACTTAAACGCAGGACTGGGGAGCACCTGTATCTCAACCCGGCAGCCGTGTTGCTCCTGGAAACCCCCAGGTAGGTGCCCTGATGGAAACCCAACCTGTGCTGAGACCCACTTTCCCACTTGGGTCAGCCCGGGCTCAGTGGCGAGTCCTTCGTCTGCCACCGAGTTCAGGATTAGGCTTTGCCTTGGGCTTTCGTCCATGGCTAACGACATAACTACACAATAACAGAGCCTCTCATAAAATTATTATGAGAACAAACAAATTCCTTCCCTATTATATACAGTACTTGTTTTTAAGATAAAAACAACAGCAGGGCTGATGGGCTCTGTTCTCTCACTGACCCATGTGAGAACGCCAGGACCTTGGTGTTCTCCGTTGGCAGGTTATTCCTGAGCTGCCTCCTCCACGAAGCAACCATCAGTGCCATGGATGGGCTACGTCAGGGTAATTCCTATGTCCCTGATTTCCAGGAGATCCTATGCAGGGTCAGTAGTCCCCATTGCAATTGTCCAGCGTGGCCTGTGTAACAGAGGTCCCAGATTGCCCGCAGTCAGCTCCGGCTTGAGCGAGATCCGATCTGTTGGAAAGCACCCAGCCTCGCTGCAGCATCCTGCAGTGCTGCAGGATCTCCCCAGAACTAGACCTCAAGCTGTTGTACTTTTATTTCGGATGGAGCTTGGCTTCCTCCAGCCCAGTCCTGGTCTCCAGTGATGGGATCTGGTGCTACTTTCCGCTGCTGAACCGAAGAGCTTTTTAGCATCAGGCCGCTGTCCTCCATCGGTGTGTTTTACAAACACTGTATCTTCATCTTCATAGGAGAGGTAGGGCAGACCAAATGGAGCTCAAGAAACTTATTATCCCATTTTTTGCCCCTGTGAGGCACAAGCCCCCAGCTCCCACAGGAAACCCAGCAGTGCTCACACTGCATTCAGTTCAGAGGACCAGGCTCTGCCCTCAGGTATGTGGTCCCACATAGTCCTGCATAATAAATACTGTACTTGGCAGAGTACCGTATGGAGCAAGGAATGAGCCAGTAAAGTTTCCTGGTGAATAAAAAGGGACTGATTTTGATTGCGTTAGACATCAGTGTTTCCCAGTGCCAGAAAGACATGCAGTATACATTTCTGGTTTGCTTGGACCCTCTTCAAACAGGCTGGTAACTGACTTATTCCACCACTTATTTTTCCTTTGTGAAAATATCCCTTTAAATTAAGTGTTTAGCAAATACTGCTTAGTCCCATTACAAAGTAAATTGGGTATGGATCGTACCAGCAGACTTCTCCAATCTCTTTCAGATGCTTAAATTACATCATGATCTAACTTCACCCCAGGGAGAGACGAGCTCCGCAGAATATTGCCCGTCCTTCTGCTTTGGTAATCTCCGGTATTTCTTGGGTACCTTTCGCAAGTTGTCTACGCATCGGCGCAATGACTCTGCTTTTGGGGCGCTGGGACGTTTCATACAGAGGTGCCCCAGGGTTATGCCCCGGCAAAGCCGGCACCGTCCGGGCGAGCTGGATGGCCGGTGCTCGGTGGGGAGGATTTGGCCGGAGCGGTTTCTCTTTGATTTTGGTCAGCTGATGTCTGTGCCTGCAGGCGAGGACAGGGGGAGCGCACCTGACCCCACGCTCCTCCGTCTGCCCTTGGAGCCGCTCGTCTCCTCCATCCACTGCGACATCCCCTCTCGCTCGTGCCCGGGGCACTGACATTAGGTAACACCAGGGACCCTTCTCCTCTACCCACAGCAAGATGTTTCCCCTCCAGGAGATCTCAAGTTTCCTGACCCAGATTTCACTTTCTGTCCCCCAGAGCTGCTCCTGCTGGGACAACCCACGCTCTGTCCCTCTGGGCCCTTGTTTGTCCCGGAGGTCTGGGTGCTGGGGCAGGGTCTGGCCGGTGCCCACCGCTGGCGCGGGCCGGCAGGAGCAGGCGTGCTGCCGCAGGACGGCTGGGCTGGCGGGGACGCCTGCGACAGGAGGGCTGCATGGGCAATTATCTGCCATATTGTGCTCTCGCTTGTGTTTAAAAACAACAGCTCAACTGAGTCATAGATCCTACGGCCTCTGAGTCATTTTTTATTTCTGGATTTCACTGCTCTGCCCTTTGCAATGAAGAGAGTTGCATGTGCGCGCGCGCACACACACATCAAGTTCACATTTGTTTTTCCCCTATAAAAACAAAATTATTTCCATACCATTAATGAAACAGAAATGATTTGACTTCGTGTACCCTGGCTTTTATTTTCCATTGTATAAACTCTGCAGATGAAATAATGATGGTTGTAAAGTAAACCTCTCTCTTTTTTTTTTTTTTTTTCCTTTCCCTTTCCAGGCAGCCTCTTTTCGAAATAGCAATAGGGAGTCACTTACAGACTTGGCTTGCGCTGAGCCTGTAGTAATTAACCCCTCCGTCCCCAGCTTTTCCTCTGTTGGTATTTAACCACAGCGTGGGTGAAAGCGGCAGCAGGTCTCCCTGGGACTAGAAGCAAAGCAGGGGAGCAGAGCAGGCAGGGAAACGCAGGAAAGGAGGAGAAGAGCTGGTCCGTGCAAAGCAGTGCAGGGTGCTTGGGGCGAGGCAGCCGTGGGTCGGACAGCTTTCCTGGGAGAGCCGGGGCGCTGGCACTGCAGAGCCGGAGGTACCTGCACTCTTCCTGCACACCCCATTTTTTGGGTGCAATTCAGCACAACTGTTCTGTGTTCAGCCTGGCAGCCCCGTCCTGGGTCGTCCCCCTTCCTTCTTGCTCCCCAGGGACCACCGGTGCTGACATCTCAGCACAACGTCCTCTCTCCTCCGCACCGCCGCTGCGGAAATAATCTATGGTAAATAATTTAATCACCAAATCTTGCTCTTTCCGTTTACACGGCTGTTACGATTTTATGAAGTACCCAGAGGAAAATTAATAGGGTGAAGTAATACCTTACATGACCAGCAGATACAGCTGGAGCTGGGTGCGCGAGCACGTGCCTGCCTTGCCCTGCGGGACGGGGTGAGCGGCCCTTCCCGTGTGAGCTCTGCTTTTTGATATAGCCTTACCCTTACATGCAGTCTGCCTGGGCAATCTGTCTATCTTCAAGGCTTATAAACACGCCACAAGCATTTTTCTTAATCGCATCTATCACGCAGCAGCACGGCCCTGCATCCCCCCAGCATCGTCGCCGATGTCTGGCCCGGGCGGGTTAGTGACACTGGCTGAGATACTGTTACTCTTCCCAGACTGGGTGATGTGTTTTATATTATTTCTTTTGGATTTATTAAGCATTATGTAACCGGCTAACCAATCCCGCATGCGACGCAATCGCGGCTGATTTCATGTCAGTGGAAAGTAAACAAAAAAAAATGTTCTGAAGTGGCTGAACTGAAATTCATTTCCACATGCAAAGCAATTCCTGGAGGATCTTCCCCGTCTCCAGGCGGCTACTTTGCATGCAGGCTGTCATGCAACCCATTAGAAAAGAGTTATGGAAAAATTGCATGTTGTACGCGATAGGGCGTTAAAAGCAAATCCTCTCTGTTTACTCTCCGCATGAAATATTTAAGATAAAGTTTATTTTACTTAATTATTTTCAAGTATCTTTGTGGATTTCTGCTGCTCATTGAAATGTGTTACACTGGCATATTGTTTCTCTTTTAGCTGGAGAATTCCTTCAAATGTGAAATTTACTCGCCAAAGAAAGTTTGGCATTAAAGTTTGAAAAAACAAAGCAAGCCAGCCCTGCAGTCCTGAGGTCCCGAAGCCCAGCAGGACCCGGCCCAATGTGACGGGGAGGATGTTCTGCCCTAGCTCATCTTTGGAAGGACTGTAAGTACCAGGTGAGGCAAAAACTATACCCCTGTTAGACTCTGAACTCAAGCTCTTTCAGGAGCATTCTTCTTTCTGGTGTTATGGACAACGTCCTTCCCATTAACACCAGTTTGCACCCTGAGACATTGAGCTGAGGATGGAGGAAAACAGAATGGATAAAACACAGACCTAGTGGCCCTATACCATTTGTTTGTTTTTCTCAGTGTCTTTGAAACATTCAGCAACGTCTGAAAATGTTGTGTGTATTTCTGAATCCATTTCACTGATGCACTTAACCTTCACTGAAACATCAGTAAAGTTGGTGGCTGGGGGACGCCCAGTTGCATGTTATTTGCATTATTTTTCAGTAAGCCCCTAAGGCACCCAAGAAACTGCTTCAACCCGGGCAAGTAGGTAAGTCCAAGTTAAGCTGAATTGCTGAATTAGGCCTGGCTGGGCTGGTGGATCATGTAACAGCATTTGCCACTTGCCGAGCTGCAATTGGAACATAAAGGTGGCAGGCACCAAGCTGTGATCCCAAGGGCAGACGATGGTTGGATCCCAGGACAGGACAGCCCCGAAGGCCATGCTGGTGGGCAAGTTCACAGCTCCACATGGGTGTCACCGCTGCACCCAGCCTTGTGCCAACTCACTAGAGGAGCAAACTTGTCCTAAAACCAGGAGGGAACCCACAAGTTAGGGGTTTGTCCACCATTCTGGAGGCTCGCTTATCCCCTCAGGAGATGAGCAGGGACAGGGTCTGCAGGAGTACTCGATGTCCCACAGCCCTCATTGAAAAGGTGACCCGAGGCAGGGTTGAAGGTTAGCGCAGGAGTTCCTCGAGTCGCACAGGACAGCAGCTTAACACAGGTTTTTTTCACTCCCTAAGTGCCAAGCGTGTGCTGGCTCTTGCGGTTTGCTGTGTAATTATGGCCGGTACCTCCAGAGCCGTCACCATGCCAGGCAAAAACTGCCCTGGCAGACAAAAGCAGTTGTGAGTTTGCCCGGTAATAACTGTACTTATCCCATTAAGCATTCGGCAGCCGCTGGTTAAGTACTGGGCTATGAAAGTCAAACGTGAGGAGCTACAACGCAAACGAAGGCTCGCAGCTGTCCTCTGTCTGAAGGTGCAACACAAGATCTCAGCTGCCAACAAGTCCCTTTCATTGCACCTATTGCCCCTATTCCTTTCTCATTCATATCTTTTGCTGTCCTTCCCACCCATGTGTGTCGTTAGAAAAGCCCTGAGAGAGCAAGCTAAGCCAGCAGTGCAGCCTGAACAACAAGTTTGGGGTCTGGGAGGGGAAAATCCCCCACAGCAGGGGGTCAGCCCAAGGAAAAACCATATACACACCCAGTCCCGTGTGGTTACCTCCACCAGCACCACACCATGCCCCACCGCCACAGCAGATCCCACCAGCCCAGACGGCACCTGAGGGGAACATGCCATTTCTCCCAGCAGACGGAAAGCACAGCAGTTTATTCAAAGTCTGAGGAGAGGTAAAAACTGCTGAGGACAATGTTCATAAGCAATTTTAGCAGCTCTGCCAGCACCTCTGCTTATCTGGGGCTTTGCAGGGTAAAGCAATGCATTAGTGTATGCCATGGCGTGGTGTGTGTAGGCTGCTGGTGGGGTTTGCAGAGGGCTGAGCTAGCACGTCTCCTGTGGAAAGTGCCTTCTGATGAATGCGGATTCGCACGCCACATTTTCAGAGAGCTCTGACATTTCAGCCCTTTGAAGAGCGCTTTGCAGTGATCCGGTTTTGACTAAATCCTGGTCTTAAAAATGAGTCCCTTCTTCCCGCCGCCCACGCTGGTTGGGAGAAGGAGTCACAGCCTGGCCACACACGGGTGGCTTGAGCTCATCTTGTTGCAAGTCGTTGCAGAAATTGCTGAGGATTTAACAGCACTTGCAGGTCTGGGAGCTGAATGGCAGAAGGTAAGAGTCAACTGACTCCATAATGCTGTTGCCATCGTTTTTCTTGGTCTTGTTTCTCCAAAGCCATCAACAGTGTATCCTATATCTGGTTTATTTAACTGCATCTCATTCTCAGGAAGACCCAGCAGAGACGAGTGTCTCTCTCTACATAGAAAAAGAAGCAGCAACCAACATAACAGCAAAAGCAAGTGAGCTGCAAGTCAGTTGCAGACGTTGCTCTGTCTTGACTACCACAATCCAAGTAAAACTACTGCACAGCAGGTTTTTTTTGGTTTTTTTTTGTTTTTTTACTATTATCATCGTATTATACTCTGGAATTCAGTTTTATGTATATTTTTCAGGCTCTGCAGGAATCCTGGATCTCCGGGAATAGATGGAAGTGAAATTTAAGGATATCGTCCAAATAGGTAAACATGTCGGAAACATTATCTGGGTCACATTTGGGCAACAGGGTTCGCTCTGTTTTAAGTGCAAATGGTTTACTGATGCTTTAGATGAACTTCCTGAGGAGTGTTTGAAATTCCTGGCACATGTTCGATTTACCATCTGCTAGAATGACTTTGATAAGCCCACAAAGAGACGTTAGACTGGAGCTGCTCTTCATATCTTGGGTGGACTTTTCGTGATTGCCTAGTTTGTATTTTTTTGTGTTTGTATGATTTTGATTCCTGAGGAGAAGCAAGGCATGCAAGGGACTGTGTGACAAGCTGCCGGGACAGAGATGCTCTGTTAATTCTCCGTCAGTGTGCTGTCATCAAGTTGTTCCAGCACTGCCTGTTCTTTATGTCTGTTAAAATTATTACGTAGAGTTGAGTTTTGCCCTCATTTAGACCAGATCTAACAGTAATTAAGTAATTTGTGCTGTCAGAGGGAACTTGAACTTGCGGCTAGCCTGGATTACAGGTGCTAAGAACTTTCTCGCTTTTCCTAAAGCATCCCACATTTAGCATGTACATAGATGGTGTGTTCTTCTCTTTCATTTCTTTCTTGATCTCTTAAAAAAAAGTCTTTTAAGGAGTTTGTGTTGTAACCTACCAAAAAGCACTGCCCAATAGGGTTGAATTCAACTTGAATATTTTCCATTTTTCTAAAGCAGAAGAGAGCTATGGCAGGAGAGCAGAGGGAGCAGGTTTTTGGAAAGGAATTTTTGCAGGAATGGGATCAAGAGTCCTGTTGACAGGGCCTGAAGTGCTTTTTCTCCTCACATGAAAGTAACAGGAGCTTGCGTGTCTGCGCGATGCCTCTCCAGAGATCACTCTTGCAGGAGAAGGAGAGGGTTCCCGCAAGTCCCGGCCCCTCGGCAGAGCTGCAGCACGGCTCCAGGGAGCCTCGGCGGCTGGAGGGCACAAGGTGCATGGGATGAAGCTGCTCCTCCAGCATGGAGGAACAGACGAAGAGGGGAAAGTTCTCTGTTCACCATCTCCCGCTCTGAGATCTCATCATTTTGCAGTAGCTCATTGCCTTGTCAACTCAGCATCCTGCCCCAGGATACCTCCTGAAACACGCTGCGGTCTGAACATTGCTGAGCAATGTTCTTCTGCCAAAGAAGTGGCAGAATGTGCTTCTGCCCAAGAGCTGCCTCCCAGGCTGCAGCCTGTAGCAGAGGTAATAGCCCCAGCGAGGGTGAAAGAAAAGCTCGTGCCACTTGTGATGTTCTTTTACAAACAGGTGAGCACAGGGCAAATATACAAAATGAGAGTAAATGTGTGCCGGGCAGATCTGACCCCCAAGCAAATATCCTGTGCCTCTGGTGGGAATGTCTGTGACCATTTTCTACCACCACTGAGTGCCTTTTGACATATTAAAGACATGGCAGGAACTGAGCTCCCAGGGGATCCATTGGTCTTATTTCTGTGGACGCTTGTACCCTGGGTCTATTTGAAGAAGGATGATTCATTCAACTGCTCGTTGCTTATGGCTCTGTGTGTCACTTCCTATTGTAAGAAGAAGGGTCTTGTTTGCTAGCGTGGACTGGTTGGGGCTAATTTTGGGATAGATCTAGCGTGGAAAAAATGCTTTACGCAGCAAGACAGTGGCTGATCCAGTTTCTTCCACGCTGGATGCTGGTGTTCAGAGTCTCCCAGGAGGAAGTTTTATCAAGCAACATCAGACAGATGTTCCTCATCGTGTCCCAGCTGTGTTGGCCGGTGACCTGCTCTGTCAAACACTTGTCAGGGGACACAGGCATCCATTCTGCACGGGTGGCATTTTATTAAATTATCCACCTGAAAACAGCAATGGATCCTTTTAAAGAAATATCTATACCCGTAATAGTTGTAAAGACCCCAGAAGGACTTGTAGTCATGGCAGTCCCAAGAAGCGTTCCCAGGAAGGGGTCTGAGTTCCTGATTTTGCAGGAAAAGAGAAGAAATTCTTCTCTGGATTTCCAGTGCCAGGCACGGTATGAATTCACACTGGCAGTATCATCTTTCTGATGGGGTGCATGGTGTGCCAAGGCAATGCAGGACACAGTCAAGCTGTCTGGTTTGGGATGGCTGAAGTGAGAAGGGATCCCTATCAAAATCTCAGAGTTTTGCATTGTCGATCTAAGGAAAAAGCCCCTCTTAGTGGTGTAACAACCAGCAGGCCAGGAACTTCAGCAGATATCTCTGGGCCTCCCAGAAGCAAAGATGTAAGAAAAGTGTGTTGTTCCCAGAGGGAACATCTTCACAGGAGTGCTGAGGGAACTGAAAAGATTAGGAGATGCTCAGATATTGGGGCAAGGAGATGCCTTATCAATGATCTGATCACATCCGTCGGTGTCACTTCAGGTGACTGCTTCAGGGCTCAGCCCCGCCTGGACCCTGGACCAGGGCAATAAGCCAGCCCTGTTTGCTGACTGCCATGCTTGCTGGCACAAGCTCATCAGCACTGCTTTGCATGTAGGGCACGTATTAGGGTGTGATGGTCCTGGAGGCAGGGACTCTCCAGCTCCCAGGCGTGGTCAGAGGACTTGCCATCATGTGCTGCAAGGGGAGGACAACATATGCACTTTGCAGGCTGAGTGAAGGCGAGCAGGCGTTTCCTTCAGCCACCTTCAGGCCTCATCAGCATTGACCCTGGAGCCGGGGTGGAAGCTGCTGGGGATGGCTTGCTTTGGACCGTCCACAGCATGGCAAGGTGAGAGGTCTTGCCGCAGGCCCAGGCAGAGCATGTCCAGTACGAAGCTGCTTCAGCCACTTCCAGAGTCATGGACAAGGCGTGGGTTGAACTGGAGCGCGGGACTCTGCAAAGTGACAGCCAGCAGCTGCCACCACTGGAGCCGCACATCAGCTCCCCATTACAGCTTGCTCCTGCTGATAGCTGCAAATTGCACAGCAGAAATGTTGAAAACGTCTTTTTTTTTTTTTTTAAATTATTATTATTTTAGTCTTGAGTCCAGCTGTAAATAATCCTGTCTAGTCAAGGGTAACACTTGGGTTGAGGTCTATCCTTGGAACTGCTAGAATCCACGTGGGCGATAGCCCTCCGTCCAGTGCAGACTGGCAGGCTGCGGTGTACAGCTGGACACATTAATTGCCCCAATGCCGAGATGCATTTGCTGTAGTATAAATCAGCTGTCGTTTGTCAGGCGTGTTCCTGGCTTATCAACGGGAAGCAAAACACTGCAGTGGAACAGATCCATGAAAGGGTAAGTCCTGGAGTGGCGGACTTGGTGGGAGCATGGGCTGCAGAGGGGATTGCACGATAAGCAGGCACTCCCACTTCTCCTAAAAGCTTGACAGCTCCCAGCAGCTGGCAGGAGAGTTTCAGCCCTCCATGGGCTGTAACAAAAAGATGAACCAACTGATGAACAAGAAATATGACTCTGATGGACCTTACAGATCCTTTCCGGAGGCAGGATCACAACGGTCGTCTCTGAATTCAGGGATGTGCATGCAAGCAGGGCCAAGACAGCTTTCAGCCACCCCTTCATTTCCCCCTCAAGGTCCCTAAGGAAATGTTATCCCACAGTTGGGGTCCAGCACGGAGATAATGTAGCTGTAATCCACAGGTCTGATAAGGCAGGCAGCCATCAGTGGTGTTATCTCCCCTCTACATGGAGGCCCCTTCCAGCGCGAGGCTTTCACTTGGCACACAGCGCTGAACACTGGATGTGAAAAGAGCAAAGTGTGTGGGAGCTGCTGATTTTGTCTCCTTGGTGGGACTGTTTTTTTTAAATAAAAAGATCAGATGTTGCGCTTCCTTGAAAACACGACAATCTATGGGAGAGTTCATTAGTTTATGGCAAGTTGCAACACTGCGGAGCCCAGCTGAAAGCAAATGTTATTGCAAAGAGTTATCACTAAGGGGAGAGGAAAATAATGTCCCGAGGAAATAAACTCGACAGAGCAAAACATGGAACACTATAAAGCTGTGGAGGACAGGCAGTAGAGTTGAATACTTTCTCAGAATAAAAGCCCCCAGTCACCTGTTTTTAATGCCAATGTTTGCTTTCTGCATATTCAGTGAATATGTGGGATACATCTGTTCAGGACTCCATCTCTAATGGGAGTAACAAGTATCATGATTGCAGCTGTCTGAACTTTTTTACTACTAGTACACAAAAATGTCTTTGTGACCATGATTAAATAGTGATAACACCAGTAAAACACCAGTAAAAATCAGCTTTTGTTTGTTTGTTGTTTTTTTTTTTTTTAGAAAATGGTGTGGTTTAATTTCAAGTTCCATGGAATTATATTTCAAAAAGGACTTTCCTCCACAAAGCCCCCCATGGAAATACAGATTTGAGAAGCTTTAATGATGACCAGCGTGTCTCAAGTCTGAGCAAAGCTGGAGGTGCAAGGGGAGAGGAAATGCCCGCTTTCATAAATCTGACATAGCTGTACACTGCCAGCTTTCCTAGCCTTCAGTTAGTCTAACTTACACCAAGGGCTGAAATTGTAGTATAGGGTTCAGAGAAGTGTAAAGGTGAATTAAAAATAATCCATCACTTGTCTTGCTGAGTCTCATGCCACTTGCAACGCTGCAGAGGACTCTGGTTTTGCATTGTCGGGGGGGGTTTATGCTTTCTCCTTTTATTTCCTAATTGGAGAATTTGTTGCAACTTTGTTCTTATTTAGCATCATGGTAGGATGCACAAGTTTCTCCTTCAGGCAGTGGGATGCTGCGCCTGCTCCCAACCCAGCTACCTGTACCCAGCCAACCTGGGGCCCTTGCAGCCTTTTGGTTTGTTTTGAGGGTGATAATTTTTTCCTTGGCGTTTTGGCTGTCTTAAAACAACACCAAAGCAAAATATGGTGCTACTTGACAAGGATTTTCATAACCAACCCTGCAGCCATGTATCCCAGGGCAGGCAGCACCCACCTCCATGCGCTGCGTAGCCTGGGAGAAGAGGTCTGCTCCACTGCTCCGGCTCAGCCTTGGACCTGCAAAGCCCCTTTCTGCAAATGGATGTATTTGCCTGTGAAACGGAGGGTGACTCTTCCTTCGTCCTCTTCCTTCCCTCATCCTCTCAGCAGCTCAGGTTTCACTCCGTGTTCCCGAACTGTGTGTGTGTTGGTGTTGGGGTGCAATCCCGATAGCTTCCCTGCCTGAGGAGCGGAGTGGTGTTTTAGTGGCAGCACGACCCCTGGTTTTAGCTCTGGTGACCTTAGAAATAAGAGGCTGACTTATTGAACAAGCTGCCTGAGGAGCCTGGGATAGGTCAGAGATTTCTTGAGCAGATCAAAAGCCAGAGATGTTTTTCTGACAGCCCCGGAGCTCCCTGTCATGATTTATGAATTATATACGCTCTATATGTTTAGCTGAAGAGGCTCACTGGGGGAACAGGGGTTGGGTTGTACAAGCAGAAAAGAGCATGTGGCTTCAGAGAGCCACCATCTACCGAGAGATAGCCCCTCGAATGCACTCTCTGTGGAGCCATCAAAGTGCCTTGAGGGACCGCGGCAAAGGGAGCCCAGGAGACTCACAGCAAAAAATGTCAGGATATTTTAGCGAGCCAGCGTTTTAATGGGAGACTGAGTTATGGGGAAGCAGACCCAAGCCCCAGGAGCTGGGAGCTCTGGACTCGGGGCAGCAGCCCTGCAACCTTCCCTCATTTCACAAGTCCTCTTTCTCTTTCTTTGGAGCTTCAGCAGATCCCATGGGGTACAGCTCTCCCTTCGTAAGTGCTGCGTGCCCTGGCAGACTTGGAGTTTCATGTCCCCTCTGGGAGGTTGGATGCCCAAAGGCACTCTGCCGGGCTCCTGGGGCTCTTCATGCCCTGAGAGCTGTCGTCACACCAGTGACACTTAGCTCCCCTTCTTGAGGTTGTCTGAACAGCTCAGAGAGTTGTGGTGCTTTTCTCTCCTCTCCGTGAGACGAGATTTTGCTCAGCCCCATGTTTGCGTGGCCTGACCTGAGCCCTATTCCTGACAGCCAAAGCACGAGGGAGACTTTCCTGATTCTGATGCAAAACAGGGCGGGAAAACTCCTAATTATTAACTTTAAGGCCAGAGTGTTTCCATGTGCACAACACAGTAATCCCTTTATCATGTCCGTAACTTCTAGGTTATAGTCTACCGAGCAGATAGTCTTGCAGTCATTGAAGGCTTTTGAGCAACGAAAATGCACCGCATCCTGAGTAATTACCTGCTGGAACAACTTTACTGTGTTGTGCTCTAACACAAAAGCACCCCGTTTCAGCTTCCAGTGTGTAAATCTTGTTTTTCCTCCGTCCCATAGAAGAGGAAGCCCTCTGCCAGAAAGCACCTCTCCAGGACCTAGTTATAGATGATGACCCCCTCACCTCCCAGCTCTCACCTGGCCAAACTAAAGACACTGAAGGCCTTCAGCCCTCCCACTGTAAGACAGGTTTTCCAATCCTGAATGATCCTTGTATTTTTTTTGTCCTGGGCTAGGTAAATCCAGACCTGCGCCAGCTCTCTGCCCTGGAAGGATTCCCCGCTCCCCTGTATGAGGGTTTGCATTAGCAGTGGTGCAACTACAGCTCCTGTCTGCACCTTCTGCTGAGAAAGCCATGTAAAAATGCTGCCCTCCAGCAGCCACGGCCACTGGGGAGAAGTTTAAGGGTAGATATTTTGAAGCCTTGCTAGGGCTGGCCAGGGAGAATGAGGGAAATCTGGTAGCTGAAATTTCAGCAGTCTGTCAGACTACAGTCCTTTTTTCCATCGCGTATGGATGAAAGCGGTCAGATGTGCTGTCTCATGACCACTCAACCATGTTGGTGATTAAAGGGATAGAGACAGGCAGCGTGGAGCACAAACTGGGGTCTCTGCTGCCCCGGTGTAAACTCTTAGGGAGAGCAGCGAAGTCCCTAAAGATGCTTAGCTGGCCTCGAGGGAGTTATTTTGGGATACCTGAGATGCAATCCGGGCTGTGTTCTCTATGGCAAGTCTCAAATCTCTGTGCTAAGGGGAGCGACTGTCACCAAGCCAGCACTGTCACTCTTTAAAGAGAGGCTGGATGAGCAGTGGGATTTATTGCTTGAAGAATAACTGAATGTGTACTTTTTGTCATTTTGAGGGCACTTGCAGTTCCCTTCCCTCTTCATGTCAATGCAAGGTGGGCTCCGAGGGTACTTTTACTGTCTCAGAATGGCTGTATAGTCGATCTTAACACGATACGCAAGGGAAGTGGATGTAGCCCCAGAAAACATACATCATTGTTGAGCTGAATCAGAGAGAGCAAGCTTTGGCTTATTTTTTTTTTCCCCATGCGGAGGCAAATTTTGTCATCATATCACTCATGTAACCTTTCAGATGAACTTAGTAATCATGATATGTTTTGGTTTGGCTTCTTTCAGATTAAAACCCTGCCTTTCAGAAAAAGGAAACCATAAGTTAAATAACTCCAAAATTAGGTATTTCTGAAGGATAATTAGTGGTCTTCTTTCTTACCAAAACCAACCCAAGACTGTGCTTTAAATAATACCTTGTAGTAATTCCTTCAGTTCTGCTCCAAATGTGATTAATTTAGCAGGATGTTATCGGTATAGCATCCTACATTTCAAACCACAATTTAGGGTATTATCTACAATAATGAATACTATATATCTCTGCAACTTTCTGAAAAATCAAACGGACCTTATGTCCTAAATCCCCCCATCTGGGTCTCTCTGCTTCAACAGTTGCACCAGTTGCCTACACACAAATTACCGACCGATCACATTCTTTCATTCCCGATTCCTGTAGATAGGGGGACCCACATGAAGTGAATGCAGATACAGATCCGTGCCCCCAGTTATTTCATTTGGATGCAAAAGCACTGGAATTATAATCCTCCTACTTCATTGCTTTGAGCAAAAAGCAATTTTAGTTGCATTGAAATTTCTATAGCGAGGGGAACGGGTCTGTGTTAGTAAAAGAGTTTACTGTAAAAAGTGCCATTGTCCGTATATAGGGATATATGTGTGTATACACATCCATAGGGACTGTATATACAGAAAGAGACACACACACATACTTAGGAGATGCGTATATAACACTCACTTTCAAATCTATTCCCTGTTATGAAACAATCATCAAGATATAAACAAGAGAAGTTAAACCATGGATGGGCACATTTTCAAGTGCTGCTGGAGGGTTTTATCTACAGTATTGAAGAAGTGCTATCAAAACCTAAACAGGGCACTTATTACAAAGAAATCTTTACGTAAGTGCTGGAAAGGTTTGCCGAATAACCAGATGTTGTTGCAAAGACACTTCTCCTCCCCCTCTCCCCACTTCTTTCCTTCTTTAATAGTTCGATTAATTCTGCGCATAAAAAGGGGCAGATAAAGTTCTAAGCTGCAAACTTCACCACATCTGGACACTGTCGAAGCCAGATTGTTCAGCAGTGCACTTCAGTTGCTTTTAAACTCCCTCAATAAAATAAAAACTTCCAACAAGTAATGCTGACCTATATATATTTTTGCACTGTAAACACTGACATCTGCGAGCTGCTCCAAGCGAGCATGCAGCGCTTTCCACCAAGGCAAACGCTTGCCCTTCGCCGTAAGAGAAATACACAGCTGATGCAGTCATAGCAGCGTATTCTACTAAATTCTCAGCTATTTCCAATCCTCCGGCTAATTGCTGTCAGGGGAGAAATCAAAGATAAGCTATTTTGCTGGAGGAAGAAAAAATAAACGACCTCTCGGAGTACGTTGCTTAACGCTGTCTAACCAGAAACATTTTTCTACTCACAGAAGGAGAGCAGCAGTAAGGAAAGCAGACCCAGTCTCTTCCAGTAACCCATTTTCTGGATCCTGCCAGCGACCAGAAGCCCGGCTTCACGGCATGGACCAATTCATCTTCCCTTGGTGCAGCCGGTCTCCTGCATTTCTGCTGTCAAGCCCAGAGCCCCGAGTTTGCGAGGCTCCCGGCTAGGCTTGCCGGGAAGGCGGATCCAGCCACTAAAGCCCAGCTGTGTGTGGGGTCCGCCCAGGAACTGCAGTTTATGAACAAACTAAGCCTGACTCTCCTCTCGAAATATATACAAATATGGGAGGGGGGAGCCAGGGGAAGAAGCCTGGCTCCGAGAAAAAGAGTTTGATTTTTTTTTCTGATGACAACGCGGAGCTGCTCCCACCTCCGTACGGCCCAAGGAACTTTGAAGGGGACCTAATGTCTACTGCATGCATCTAATCAAAAAGGCATGGGTAATCCTGCATGCCTCTTTCATCTGAATAAAACACGGAAGGTAACGCTTCAATATGTTGAGCTGCCATTAATTTGCTACTTTTTTCCCCCTTTTAGAAATTAACTCTATCTTTTAAGTAAGCTTCAATGGGCTATATTTTTAATAGGGGTAATTGGAAGGTTTAGGGCAGCTTTCTCAGAAAGACCACATCAATATGAGCTTAGCCTAAGGTAGGCGCTTTCAACCCATTAAAGCAGCAGGTTTTAAACATATACTTATATGTTTTCCTGAATCAGGGCCTAAAATAATAACATAGAGCATTTAAATAGCTACTTTTTCCCCAAGATCTCAAACTGCTTTACAAAAACTTGTAAGAAATATTATCCCCACTTACAAAAGGGAAACTGTGAAACGTAGCAGAAATCTGACTTGCCTTGGTTGGTAACGCAATCAATCAGTGGCAAAAGGAGGAGTAAAATCCTCAAACTCTTGCCCTATGATCTACCCCCATCCTTCAGAATGTGTTAAAATAGTGATCAATGTAATCGAGTGTGGCAGAGAAAGAGATGTTGTTATTAAGTTTTTTCTCAGCCAAAATGCCTGCCCTAAGGTGAGGCTAATTTTTTATAGTTACTGATAAATACATCGATCACTTTTTAATGCATACACAGCATTCTAATTCAGTGAGTCTCCAGCTTTTTATTTACCCATTTTACAATTAATCTTTTACTTCATTAATCAGTATGTGGTGGATACGTGGTGTATCTGTGTATGCTTGTGTGTATGTGTGATCATTACTGGTGAGCGTTTTGTTCCATTGGACTTGAAGATCCTTTCTTTGTATGAATCTTTCCAATGAGCTGCACCCCCTTGATTTGTGAACTATTTATATAAATTATTCTGTTAAATAATGGTAGCTCTTTTCCCTTCTTCTGTATTTAAAAAAGAAAAAGGGGAGGTGTTAGATGAGGTACAGACGCAGCTGATAAATATAAAGCATCTCTCCTGTGCCATGGCTACACTAGCACGCCTCTGCAGACAGTTGCTTGGTCTGCTCCCACTTGCTTCAGGGTGCCCAGATGCAAGCCAGCTTAGGCTGTCCTCCACGGAGACATGGCCATATGTCCCTGGGATAACTGAGCAGAAAGCTATGTGGATGCCCTAAGGGAAGGCACCACTTGGTGTACGCAGACAACGTCCATCTGGAAGAATGAGTCTAGAAACGTTTGCCTGAGCAGGGGAGCTGCCTCTTGCTCACAGCCCTGGGGGACATCGGCTCAAGTCCTAGGCAAGGTGCAACATTGCTCTCCCTCGCTTGGCTGTCTTTACATCAAACGGGGCATCTTTCTATGTGCTATGTAGTATTAATCTAGAAGAGGTGGTTGGCTGGAGTTACAACAGCTGAGGTATGGCCTTTGCGGGCTAAGGACAAGCAAATGTTTAGCAAGCTTTCAGAAAGACATTATTTTTCAGTAAGTGTATTGAAACTGCTGTGTGCACAGTGGTTTCTTTGGATGACCTGTCAACTCTCCTCTTTCTGATTCTGATTTCAAAATGCCCACAGATCGCTCAGACTGCCGGTTGGATTTTCAGACGTGAGCCCTTCTGTCTGTTACAAGACAGATGGATAAGGCTTGTGTTAGGAACGTCACAGATTATTCACGATCCATGGGAGCCCTCTTTAAAATCAGGAAGAATCCCCTGCTGCCTATGAAACTCAGAGAGAAATAATGTCCCCAGCAGGAGCCCGGAGGGGCTTTAAACAACGGTGGACATTGACAAAACACGCTGTATGATTTGGAAGTGCAAGGGAAGCAAAGGATATTATTTTTTTTAGTGGCAGAACCTGGGAAGGCAGCAGGAAGCCTGCACAACATCCCTGCAGCCAGGGACCCCGAGCCGCACGAGCTGCGTTTTCCAAAAACCCAGGCAATCCCAAACAACTTCTAGGCCAAGCTGAACCCTGTAAAATGCTTCATCCTGTCTGCAGAATAATCTTAGGGAGAGATTTGGGGCTGGAGCTCACTGAAATGAGAGAAAAGGCAGTAGCTGTCCCATGTGATGGCATCTTTACAAGGCAGTTGGGTTTCTACAGGAAGCTCTGCAAGGAGAAGCTTTTGGGGAGCAACGTTTGTCCTGCTCTTCCTAAACAGCTGTACTTATTTCTAGACGGTGTCAGACCTACTTCTTGGTAAAACATGGTGTCGTGGTGACATGGGCGAGGGTTTGCTTTCATAAACTGGCCGCTGGGCTCTGCAGGCTGCTTTCTGCACAGAGGGAACCTGTCTGTTCAGCCCTTGCTGCATGTAAGATTGCACAGAGCTAGATGTGCCCTCCTGTAATCTGCATTTTCGGTCCACTGAGCTGAGGCTATTGTAAGCAAACCTCATCTGCAAAATAGGAAGAACGTGAGGCTGGGAGCTTGTTTCTTTCCTAACGCTATGGCGTGAGTCACCCTGGGTTGCGTAGGGAGCCACGTAGCATGTGCCCCACTGACCTGGGCTTTTCTCTGACCAATAGCTCTGTTCTGGAGCCCCTGCTTATTTCTCAGACCTTATCCAAGGAAAAAATGCAAACTAAAAATCCACCAAAGTAACTCAGGGAAAAGTGAGTAAGAACTCTGGGATTTAGCCTGAAGTGTCTAAACTCACATTATAGAGCTTTGCTTCCACGAGAGAACACAGTGACCTTTGGAGTAAGACACTGGGGAGGAAGAAGAGATAAATGGTTATTTTTATTGTTGGCTTGGTGTAAATTCCCCTGCTCCTCTATTAGTGGTCTGGACAACCTCATAACTCAAGACACACTGAAGGCTGGATTTAGGCTGAGGAACACAAGGTCTCTGCAGGGTGATTTTTATGTTGCATTGTGGGAACAGTTTTCCCAAAGTTCTCGTTTAGGAGCTGGAAGATATTTGCTAGAGAAGTAAAATAAAACTTTGGCCACCTGAAACAATATAGCCTATATTTAAAAGAAGGTTTCAAACAGCCTGGGTTTCCACTGTGAGAGACAAGGTTCTGCAATCAATCAATAGATTTGAAGCTCCCAACATATGCCCTAAACGCCCTTGTGTAGGGTAACATCACGATGGACATATGCCATACCCAGGTGAGTCAAACCTCTTATTCTTCCCAGGGGGAAAGACCACCTTCGCGTGACAGGGGACATGAAGGGAGAGAAGGGAAATAAGGGAACCACGTAGCCATGGCCTGGACAGTGCTAACGCAAGGGCCAAAGCTCCTGAGCTTCCCTGGACCTCCTCCATGCCCACAAGACCCCAGAGAACATAGCAGGGGCATTGGGTTTAAAATTACCGACTGCAAAAAAAGGTATTGGTTCACTTGCGCATCAGAAGATGTTCCCTTGGCCCTCTGGATTGCTTGCACGTTACATGACTGGACTAATATCTGTTGCATCTGCTTTGTTCCTTTTAATCTGTTGATATCAGTAGTGATGTGGGCTTCAGATAAGGTCCATGAGTGTTTTCTGTTGTGAAGAGGATTTGTCTTACACTTCAAAGTTTTAAAAGGCAGATCTAAGCAAAATGGCTACCTGAGAGGATTGCGGACTTAGCTTCTATTAGTGAGCACAAACCCATACTCTTAATTTATGTGCGCATATTGTGTGGTTGTATTGAACTACTCCCAAGTCATCCTGGCAGTTAATTTAACCTCAAGAATTTCAGTGTCATCACTTCTGCATCTTATAAGCACAGCCTTGGTTTCACCGTGCCATCGATAACAGTTGCCTGAGAAGGACGTGCACCCCGCACTGTGGATCCGATCCAGCCGGCACCTCCACTCTGCCTTCACAAGGATACTGGCTCCAGTCCTGGGAGGGTCGAATAAATTCAAATGCCATTGCCTGGTGGGTGCTGAGGGTGCCCATTGCTCTCTCGGAAAAGTTCTCATTACCTTCCTGCTGTCACAGTTTCCAGTGTTTTGGTGTTTGTTTGAGCTCATGTATGGAGTACTATGGTTTGTGCTCCCTGCTATCACCTAAGGGAAAATACCATGACTTGCCCTTTGGCATTTTCCATTCTCTTGCTGCAGCTTGTCCCAGCGATGGTGTGGTAACATTTGATGATCAGATAGCACAAGGAGTGCAATCAAAGCCAGCAATGCATCCTGAGGGACACAGCTATACCTGGGCACAAGTGGCCTTGTCTGCATTGCCACAACCACTTCTCCTTAGCCCTGCCAGCTTCCCCATGTTCCTGCATCTCAGCTAACGCTCATTTTGGTAGCCACGCAGGAGAAATGCATTTTCTAAGTGATGCCTGACTTTTATTGGAGTCTTTCTGTTGTTCAGAAACACTGGCCTAACTTCCAATTTCTCTCAGACTGCGTGCAACAGGCTCCTTGACCAAAGCCGCATCAAGATTAAGTAAAGGCCTAATTTTCCCACCTCCACCATTTACAGTGTTATTGAGCTGGGTTTTTTCCCAACTTCTAGGCTCCATGAGGAGTCTAGGCTCCTCCATGAGGAGCCTAGACTTATGTGAGGAGAGGATTTCCTGTTTATTTTTTTTGAACCTATTTCCCCCCCTGCACTCTTCCATGCTGAAGCAGCTACTCATGCATTTTACTGACAGTTCCTTGACATTCGTTCCTCTGCTGTGTTTTCTTAGGGAACCTCAGCAAGCGCTGTTTTCTGCTCCATCCATCATGCCAATGACATTACGTGCAGACAGACACCAGTGTCTTCAGTGAGGATCAGCCATTGAAGACCAAACGCACAAGCTGGCATCGCTTCGGCTGCCGGACGCCTCCGGTTAGCAAGCACCTTGGGGTCTGAGGGAATTAGCCTGTAGAGGGAGGCATGAGCAGTTTGACAGCCTGCCTCATGATCTTTGTATTATCATTACTAGTAGTGAAATTATTATAGGATCCAGGAGCCTGAACCATGGATCAGGAATGTGCTTTTGAAGGGAAACTCCCGGCCATCCACTTTGGCTTGCACTGCGAGGCAGTCTTATGGCAGGCACGCACTAGGTTTTTTTCAGCAGCAGCTAAACTGGAAGGTACGAAGGGTGGTCAGTCCCCAGGAGCGGGCTAGAGGCACCCTAAAAAATATCCCCTAAAATACGCGTGGTGTGGATGGTGTGTCCTCAGCTCCAGCTGTGTTGCTCCATGAATCTACTCATACTACTCAGTACTGCACACTGGCAGAGCCAGACACTGCACAGGCACATAGACACGTGCCTCTCGTCAGTAGGAATATTGGCTGGTTAAGTCTCTCTTCCTGAGGTTATTGAAAGGCCACGGGTGTTGGGGGGTAGGCGCAAAGCACAGCCACTGGTTTAGCTGTTGTCATTTAAGTTCTCAGGAGCAAAGTGATGGTTGTTGTTGTTGGTTGTATTATCATTTAATTCTAACTACTTCTCAGAAGTTGAAGGGATGAGGAATTCTAAATGAAGTTACTGAAAATCAGTGTTGTGACAAAGGGGAGATTATCTGAAATATTTCCCATTAATATGGCATGTATTTTTTGTCTAAGGTGCATTATTTGCTAGAACAAAACAGGCTGTCAAAAGAGCCAAGCAGGAAAGGTAACACACATAACCTCACAAAAAGCATCAGAGAGCTAGTTATAAGGTATATACCTTGCTTAGCTTTCTTCAGGAAAAAACCCCAGTTTATCCAGAGTAAGAGCAGGATTAAAAAGAATGGACTTACAGCCTAGAAAAAGACGGGGTCCCTGTTTGCCAGAGACTGTGCAGGGAGTCAGGAACACCTGAGAGGAGGGCAATGAGGCAGTCTGCTTCTACCCATACGGTGTCATGCCTTAGAGAAGGCATACTAAAACTTGCAAAAAAGAGCTTGGTGAACTTGGGGTATTGCTTTCTCTCCCGTAAGATGTGTAACTCTCTGGTAAGGAAGTCAATAGTATTTTGATGGGAAAAGGTTGTTTTTGAGAAAAATCTACCTCTCTGATGACAGTTTCAGAGTCTGAAGGGACTTGTAGTTAGAAAGTTGAGTTGGGTTGCCTTCTTATGGTTGAAGAACAAGGCACATGCTGCCTAGTGAAGATGCTGAAGAGCAGGAGGGTGTCCCGGCTAGAGTAACCTGCAGGAAATCAGACTCATGTCCTGAGAAGAGGGCGTCCAAAGAGAGCCTGACTGCACTAGTGGTTGTGTCTAGCTAGGGGGGAAACACTAAAGCTTATTTTGACCAAAGTAGTGCAAGTCCTGGAAGCACTCCTGAAAGCAGTACTGTGCTGGGACCATTTTTCTGTGAGAAAATACTGTTAGCCCGCTTTGCAGGCTGAGGTGGGGAAATGTGGCTCAGGAAGAGCACTTTGTTGGAGTCTTTGGTGCTTGCTGAAGACCTCTTCATTGCACACTAGTTTGTCAGTACATTTCGCACTCTCCTCTAAAGCTCCCCAGGCTATAATGTAGGTGAGGGCTACCTGGGCTGTTGGTCACCTTGATTTGGGCACTTCTATCATTATCCTCCTCCTACATACATAGTGTTTTAAGTCTTCGCCACATCTCGTAGTAGTATTAAGAAAATTCAAAGCTGAAAATAGTTTTTGAAATGACTGCATGTTAGACCCGCAAAATATTACTGTACTTTAATGATAATGTTGTTTCCATAATGAAAATATTTAATACAAAGTATGATATCCTGTATGAGCTTCACATAAATATTTCCATTATATCGCTGATATGGATCAGAAAAATTTCAGTACACACATTCTGCAAATGCAAGTGTAATTGATACAAGGTATGTATCTTAATGTACATCTTGAGTAAACATAAGAAACCCATACCCTAATGGAAAACAGACTTTGTCTTACAACATGCAATCATGCTTTTACATCTAAACTGGACTTTGGGTTTAGAAAACAAATCTTAAATCAGTCCTATTCAGAGGACAAATCACAGTTCACATACTTGTAAAAAACTTTTGTTCTAGGAAAGCCTTTTGTGGAAAAGCTTGGGAAACTCCATCCAGCTACAGTGGTGGAGGGGTGGGAAAGGAAGGATTGAGGTATCAGTTCAAACAATCTGAGGAAAAAGTTGAATAAACATTGAAGACAACAGAATAGAAACCAGACGCCAAATATTCATTCATGAGGTCTTCAGAGGGGATTTTGAGATTTATTTTAATTGTTGAAAGAAAAAGATTAATTTTTGGATGAAAAATGTATGCAAATTCAGCTTTGGTCAACACTAAAAAAAAATGTTTCCTATTCAAAGCAGAAAAAAGCAAAGCAAAGAAACCCATAATATCAACTTTTCAATCCCCTGAGGTGGCCTTTAACCTGGGTTTGAAAAGGACAGGAAAAGAAAAAAAGCTACACCAGAATAATAAAAAATGTAGTGCTTGAATCAAAGGACGTGAATCTGGTCCAAAAAAGGGAAATCTCAAGGGAGTGATGTGATACGTAAACCAGAGAATGATGGGACTGCTCCTGAGCGTCCAAAATGATGTCTGGAGTACAAGGAATAAGTAGGAAGAACTTCTCCATCCAGTTTGCTGGCCCCACAAGGACTGCGTGGGACCACAGGGTCGTGAGGGAATAAACCCAAAGGCTGTAATAATGAAGGTGTGTATGTATATATGTAGTGATACATTAACTGATGTTCAGTAGGAGCTGCGGGGCAGACTTGCTGAATGTCTCTCCAAAAAGAACAGGAATCACAGGAAAGCACAGTCAGGGTTTATTTGTGCTCAATGAGAAGACAAGAGACAGCTGGGGCTTTTATTAAATAAACAACAGAGGTTTCTCCAGAGCTCAGCCTGGGGGATTTTAACTACTCAGGTACCTCCTGGGGAAGCGTGGCGGGACAGGACACGCTTCGGTGTTAGCGGCAGAGACGGTGGGTAGGAGAACACCGTTCTGGATATTGTACCACTACCAGGAGGGAGCTGATGGAGAAGGCAGGGCAGACAGGAGGGTAAGTAAAAGCAAACACAGCACGACCGAGTCCTTTGCTGCCTGCAAAGGAGTGAGAGTGGGGAAATAACGGGCTGGTAAGCTTTAAAAAAATAAGCTGAGCTGCCTAATGTTAACAAACATCCTGTGGGAAAGTTAATAGCTGCTGAAAGAGGGTCCATAAAGCAAAATGACAAGTTGTCCTGCTACGGAGGGAAGATAAGGCGCAGCATGGGTGCATCAGAAACTCTTCAGTGACCTGAGAGCTAAAAGAGGAACAACAACAAAAATAAATCTTAGAAATAAACATTTACAACTGTACGAGTGAGGATGAGCGCCCAGGGGACGGCGGAAGGTCTGTCCCTCTCCTGGACAGGAGGCTCACGCTGCCTGGCTTCGGGCGAGCGGAGCATTGTAACAACGCGGGGTGTCTTTACCCCCCGGGTTCACTCAGAGGTGCCCACCGCCGGGTACCTCACGGGGCAGTTTTGGGCAGCGCGGTGGGCAGGACGCCAACAGCCTAGAAAGGGCTTAGCTGAAGCCAATCGATGAGCATCGGCCGAGGCGGGCGGCAGCGGAGGGCCGGGGAAGGCCGAGGGCCGGCGGGGTCTGCCTCGCCCCAGCCCGCCTCGCCCAGCGCTCCGGCGGCGGCTGTGGGCAGCGCCGGCCCCGGGCCGGCACACACCGCCGGGCCGGCACACACGCCCGGGCCGGCACACACGCCCGGGCCGGCACACACGCCCGGGCCGGCACACACCGCCGGGCAGGCACACACCGCCGGGCAGGCACACACCCCCGGCCAGCACACACCCCCGGCCGGCCGCTCTCTCTAGGACCTGCGATGAGTTTGCCCGCCGGAGCCGGCCTCAGCGCCTGCGCGGAGGGAGGCGGCCGAGCCCTTGATCCCCATGGAGAGCGCCGAGGCCGAGCCGAGCGATAGCCGCCCGGAGGAGGACGGCGCCGCCGCGCTCTGCAGCGGCCTCCCGCCTCCGGAGCAGCCCGTAGCCACGGTGAGGGTGCGGGGGGTGGCAGCGGCGGGGCGGCGTCCCCCCCGCGGGCCGCCGGCCTCGGCATGGCCTACTCCGCTGGGGCCGAGCACCGGGCTTTCCTGAGCCTGCTGCCCAGCTGCCGCGCCGCCGGCCCGGCGCGGGCGGGGAGGGGTGCGGGGCTCGGCCGGCGCGGGGACGCCGGGGCCGGCGGTCGCCCAGCGCTGCCCGCCGCGGCGGGAAGGGGCTACAGGTGGGATGAGCCCCTGCCCGGGGGAGCCCGAGGAAGAGCTGTGCAGCCCGACTCTCTGAGCTGTGGGGTTCTCCTTCCAGCCCCAGTCTGGCCGGTGTCAGAGGGCTTTGTGCACCGTCTGCCCTCATCCCTAGTGCCAGATTATTATTTTTATTTTTTATTATTATTAATTATTTTCCCAATTTGTTCCCCCTGCCCCTTAATTTCACAAATAAATCCCCCTCCCCGCTCAGTTAAGCTTTGCCTTTCCAGGGTGGGCGTGTGGTCCTGACTGACTTCTGTCCGGCAATGTGTAAAAGATAACGATCCTCCTCTGAGAGATTAAAAGAAAAACATCTCAGTCCGGATGTATTCTGTTTCCAGTGAAAAGGGAGAGGTGGTTACGTGTGTCCCAGGTGTCCCGACGAGGAATTCACCGGGAGTTGGGAAGTGTTTGGGTAGAAAGTGCAGGGGTTTGTTTGTTTTTTAAAAAGGGTTACTTTGTTACCTGTAAGGAAAAATATTTCTCCTTTCTGTATCTTCCTGGCTGATGATGGCTTTTGGTATCCAAAGTTGTCTATTTGTTGACTTTGGGTTTTCTCCCCAAAAGCAGGTTTTCTGTTTTCATTTGCAAATGTGATACAGAACATGGGTATAAAATGAAGCCCTGCCAAAGCCTCTATTCTAGAGAGACCTGTCTTATTTGAACAAATGTGGTGTGAGAGAAGGGGAGGCAGGGTTACTAGCCTTTGCCTTGCGCGGCTAATGTTACATGAATCTTTATTTTCCTCCTCTAAAAAGATGGAAGACTGTTTGGCAAAAAAAATGGAAATCACTGTTTCGGAAGCTGAAAAACGGACTGGGAGGAATGCCATGAACATGCAAGAAACATACACTGCTTACCTCATTGAGACAAGGTGGGTGATGAGAGCTCACTCTCAGAGTATGTGGATGTGCCATTCTAAACATTTTGCTTCCCCCAAAAATATCAAGGTACAGTCGATGAGAGGATTTAGTTTGTTTATGATTTGTTACGTGATTATCAACCTACTCTGGAGGATCTTTTCCTGTGAAAACTTGGCATCTGATCTCCAATTCAGTATTAATGCTGGTGTTGTGTAACTGTGTACTGTAATTCTTCATTTGGAGCTAGGTGGAAAAATGTGTGCTTGAAAGATGTTGCTTTAATATGGTGTCAACAACTGCTTGGTTATTTCTTACATATGGGTTGGATAAATATATTCATATATATGAGGTTGTATGTGCAGCTTGTACGTGAGAGAGGTTGTGCATTGTGGTCTAAAGGAATGGTTAGGCTTGTTTGGGATCACAAGAAAATAAAGAAATCTCATAACTTATGTCATGTGGTCAAAATGTATTGCTCCACTAATATTTGAAGTGTTTTTCTTGATCTGATCACCACATACTCCTTGTAGCTGCTCTCAGGGTTAGGGTTAATTATTTCCTTCCTTCATACTAGCTTGAACTTTCACTGGAGAACTTACTGCTTTCAGTCTTCTTGTGTTAGCAAGATTAATAACACGAGTACGGTAAACACGCTTGATACCAGAAAGACAACTTGCAATTTTAAGTACTGAGTAGTGAACAAAGCTTTAAAATCTCCTCTATCTTATAGTTACTTCCTAAGCAGTCACAGACAACTCCTATTATGCAGGATCATGTTACTCAGCTGAAGCAAGAATTTAAGAATTAGACTTCATTAGGAGTTTTGTCTCTCTTCTTTATATTAACAGTTTTAACCTTTAGGCCTTGCCTCAGGAATGATCTGCTGTACAGATAAAACCTTCTGAAACAAAGCAGTTGCATTTTGCAAAGGCTCCGAAGAGTTCAAATTGTAATACTATCACATAAGTCTTCTAGTTACTAGTTAAAAGGCTTCTTAACTTGTTCAACTGATGAAGGGACACACCAGTCACACTAACTGCAGACCTACTGGGATACCTTTACTATATTTAGCTAAACTTTAAGAATAAAATCCAAATTAGACGTACATTGTATTTTTTTTCAAATATTGTATTTTTTTCAAATATTTGTCAGTTGCTCAGATGTTTTAAAAAATACTTTTACAGTGTATTGATATTAAAGATCACATCTTCTCACGTAAGTAATGTTATTTTTCTTTTAATGATATTTCTGAAGGAAAAGAGAAGAAAATCGGAATCATTGGTGTCTAATTGTGATGTGAAGTCTACTCTGGGGCCATCTTTATGCAGCCACAGAACATGCTGACTGCCTCTCCTTTCCCAGTCATCCTTACATTACTTTAGACTCGCTCCTGCTGGTCTTTCCCAGTGGTTCTTTCGTAGTGGCAAAACTGTATTTTGCTGCCCAGATTGCTTGCTTTCATTAAGATTTATTTTATTCTGTGGTCAGCAAATACCAAGACCAATTACATGTTTGTCACAGAACTATTGAAAATGTGGGTTTGTCACATCTCTAATAAAATAGGTTCTCTATTCCTTTTGCTGAGGAAGGCAAAATTTCTTGCATAAATATAATTGCTGGCTATTAAATGTGCTTCCTGCTGAGCCTGTAGCTGTAGGTGGGCTTCACAGCAATTTGTCTGTGGGTAATAGGATATTTTGTAGCTGAAGAATAAAACTCCAGTTTATAGTAATATAAAAGGAAGACCACTTAATAATAGTTGCATTATGTTTATGTGAACTGGGCTTCCACTGTTACTGCTATCTAGAATTTAATTTCAATTTGTACTGAGGAATTGCATGTGTCTGGGTGAATAAGAGACACAAGATGGATGCAATTACAGCCACTGTGTATTTGTTACAGAACAGGAGCTGAGTACCTAAACTTTTGACACAGTAGTTTCACTAGTGCTGATGAAACTGTTACAAAATGCAAGTGATGTTGTTGCTTCCTTTTTCTTCTGAAAATGAAAAGGTTTATTACTATTCTCACACTTTCATGTGACTTTTGTTTATTTTTTTAAGTGATATTACGCCTCCACGTAGATCTCTTTCTTTGAGACAAAACAAACTCTGTTGCTGTAGACTGCAGAGCCTCAGCAAATTCCAAGGGTTGTGCTTCCTGAAAGCATCTCCTTTATTCTTGGTTTACACCTTTCTACATTAGCTAAGTAGATTTTTGTGGTGAGCTATTTCTGTTCAATTAGTCTTGAAGTCAGTTTGTTTCACAGCTTCCATTAAACTATACAGTTGTTTAAAAATAACTTAGTTTTTATATTCTTCCTGTGAGAACAGATGAACACTTCTACCTCTTTGTGGGAAATGGCATTAAGGCAAATAAAAATTTTTATCACTAAGATGTGTAACTAAATATTCCTTCTTGAGATGTAGATGCTCAGCATATCACTTGCTTTCTATAACGGAAATTGCAAATATCTAGGACCTCACTTGAATTCAGATTTGCTTGCTCTTTAGAAATTTAGGCAGCTGTGTCTTATACCAGAGTCTGCATGAAACTACAAGAACTGACATAGTATAAAACCCAGAATTTGACTCCTGGTCTTGTACCTTAGTTTTCCATGACAGAGTTGAAAGTTAATCAGAATGCAGAGCACCTCGAAGTGCTCTGTGTTGATGGACTTATAATTATAGTACATACAGGGATGCCTTTTTTCCTGTTCTCCAGAGTAAACAATTTCTTCTGTAGTAGTAGGACACTTCCATTTAGTTAACTTTGCTTCTATCCCTGTTGACTTTCAGATCTCTAGCCTCGTCCTCCTGGTCACACAATATGATGACTAGAGAGTGTTGGGGCTTTTTTTTGGTGGTGTTTGTTTTTGGTTTTGTGGGCGTTTTTTTTTTTTTTTTTTTTTTTTAAATGTGGCTTTAGGAAAAAGTAACACAATTTTGTGCAGCCTGGTAGCTGACTACTTAATAGCAGGATTCCTGGTTTCCAGCCCTACTAGTCTTTACTTCCTTTTGAAGTAATTTGACAGGGTGGCTCACTGTATTGCCTTGTTGCTCCTCCAGTATGGCTGGGGAAGTTACTAATCTTATTTCTGCTTTCAGTGTTTGGAAAGTTTTCCAGTAGTTAAATTGCGACATGAGTGATACCTGCTTCTCCCTTAAGACCTTGGATTACCCATCCAAAGTGTAAGGACTTCTAAAGGAAGTTTCTGTGAGAAATGAACTTGGAAATCAGTAGCCAGCCAGGTCGCAGTTCAGTGGTAGCAATGCTGCACCATAGGACTTCAGGAGTTTTTCCTTTGTTATGTTTTGTTTGAGTTCCTTTCCAAAAGTCTCCTGTTCCACGTTGGGCTAGGCGAAGAGCCCAGGCATGCGTTTCCTGGGTAGAGGTGCAAATGAATGCCTGCAGAGGTATGCTGTCTTCTGATAAAACACCAAAATGCAGATTTTGGTCATTGAGAGCCAGGAAGACTTGTCTGCTCCCTCCAGAGGAAGTACTGGGAAAAAAAGAAGAAAGTCTGAATTCAGCATGAGCTTTAAACAGGGGAGAGTCAGGAGATGAAAGAAGGTGGAGGAGTTGAAAACTTAACTTTACTGCTGATTTGTACTTAATTGATACTACGATATCTGTATATTTTAGTTAAATACAGCAAACTGTTTAGGTGACAGTATGGCCAAAAAAAAAAAGAACCACACAACCAAAAAAACCCAAAAAAACCAAAAAAACACCTGGTTGTGAAAGTCTTCTGACAAGAGAACTGCCTCTTTGTCATACAGCTTGCCAGGTAACTTTTGGTGGTTTACAAAGTACATAGTTGATCTGTAATGTTTGCTCTTCTGTCTGTTGAGAGGCCTAAATACAGAGACCATTCTAAATAGCTAATGGAAAAAGTTGCCCAGCCCTCTAAAATGGTATTCCTCTACACAGAGAGTGAACCTTGTCTGCTGTAGGGGAGTGGAAGTGTCACTTCTCATACACTGGAAGGTCAAAGGCTGAAGCAAAGTTACTGCTTCTGCGATTGAAGAGGTGATTGCTTTTACAAGGAAATAAACTGATGTATTTCCTTCTCGTCTGATTTAATATTTTGCAGCCATTCCTCTTTTTATTGCATTCAGAATTGTTTAATGGCTCATTTAAGATAATTAGTTTTAAATGGGAAATGGGAAGAGGTTAATTAGATGGACTAAAGTTTTCACATTGGCACTTTGAATTAAGGCAAATGAACGTGACTTTTGGAGTAATGCAATCTTCTAATCACTTATGATAACATCAGTTATGAATGTAAAAGCTGAAGGTTTCAATTTTGTCTTTTAATTTTTTTTCAGGCAGGTTGGTTCATTCAATGAATAACTTGCATTGTTAAAACTGTACTTGGAGGGGAAACATATGGTTTTCCTGCCTGAAGACTGTACAAGTATTATATTGTGTTTTTAAAACCAAAACAAATTGAGAAGTTTGACTAAATGTCAACAAGTGATTATAATCTTAATTGAAACTGGTCTGCAGTACTTGCATTTAATGGTGGAGTTCGTAATGTGGTCTAAAAAATTAGATGGTAATGAAGGTATTAAGTGTAACGAGTACCTTTGTGGATTTCTACTTCCTTTCTGGAACGGGGTTCCTGGGGAGAAATGCTCTTGTAATTGGTGATATTTTATGGTCTCATGTAACCAGGTGGAGATATTTTTGGTGTGATTAAAAAAAAAAAAAGACTTCTCTCATCTTGCTTGCCTGTCCCAAATCCATCCATACAGTTTCAAACTCTTATTACCTCGTTTAAAAGGCAGTGGTGTGGACACAGGCTCATAATTGAGGGCTGTACAGTACTTTCCCACCACAGCTTTGCAAAGAACTTTGCTGCTCCCCTCATTTTACCCAACTCTGCAGCATTGTGTGCTATAGAGAGCAGAATCTGGCTGCTTTTACTTTCTCAAAGCCTGGGTGTAAGGGGGAATCTTAAACTAGTATTAATAATTTCCAAATGTGTCTTAAATTTATTCGGCTGCCTTCCTGAAATGTTGTCTTCCTCCTCCGGTCACTAAAGGTCACTAAACTGAAGTTTCACAGCCTGTTGAAAAAACACCTAGAGCAGGTGCTGCTGGTGGCAGAGGCAGCAGGGATTTCCATCCTGCAGAGAAGGAGTATTGTGGTGGCAGACTCTTGCTGACGTGCAACTGTTGGGGTGCAGCTTTTTGCAAGGGGATGTGGGCAAAGAACATCTAGACATTTATCTGGACAAGTGTCTAGCTACCTGTTTTGCTGTCATATTTGCTCCCTTTACCTTGTTGTCTCTTAACTGCTTTTCACCCAAAACAAGAACTGTGTTATATAAAGATAAAAGCAACAACTACAACCCAAAAAGGCAGCATTCACACTTCTAAGACAGTGAGAATATACGTATGTTAGAATAAAGGAAGTAAGTATGATCTGAGAAGAGAAATAACATCAGGCTGCTTAACAGACTACGTTGAGGAGGTTGTATCAGATGCTGTCTGTTTAAAAAAGAACAAACTACGCAGGCAGGTCTGACTTTCAAGGTTCTCTAGTAGTAATTTAATCTTTTTCTTGAGGGTATAATGTGAGGTTTGTGTATCCCTCATAAGGGTTGTAGAGCTTGATTAACTTAGACTTTGGGAAGCCTAGCCTGGTGTCCACAGATCTGCTTTGTCAGAATAAATTGACAGTAGGCTTTAGATCTAGTACACTTCCTTAGTTTCTTCAGTGTGGGCAGGGAAGATGTGGTGAGTGGCATGATCTGGTCTGGCAGTCTGCTTCCTTCCTCCTTGAGTTCTTGAGGCCGCTTGTGGGCATAAAACTTCAAGTAACAGGGTGTCTGCATCTCCATTGTGGGGTAGTACTGGTTTGTTCTGATGTAGGACTAGGCTTCTTTATAACACTGTGGTCCTTCCCCGCTGAAGTCCTACACTCCTAGATGACCTGTTAAAAAATTTTGGTTCCTATTTATAATTTTCTGCTTGATGTTTGTGTGTGTGGACTGAGATGTTACTACTCCGATTATTGTGTCTTTTGGCTTTTTTAAATAACTGATGTGTTCTTGTTAATTCTGACAAAAACAAAGCTGATATAGCAGGCATGTTGAGAAATTTTTTGCACAGTTAAGGCTCCACATGGTCTTTGCTGCTTCTGGTTTATAATTAACTCTGCAAAACAGTCATGAAGTGCTAAGAGCATAATTTACACTGGAACATTCTCTTGTCAGAAGGCTGTGATCTCTTACAATGACAGCTTACTGATGGTGTCTTGACCTGAACCCTTACAAATGATAAATGGACTGCTACACTATTAAAATATGTGATGATCCTATTGGTGTATTTGCCTTCCTTCAATACTTGTGGGATGGGAACGTGAAATTAAGTTCATTCTCTTCTAACCTGTAATCCATACCATGGAAGTAGAGTATATGTAGTTCCCCAAACAGACTTGAATGTGTGAAGTCACTTTTAAATTTCTAAAGACATTCTTCTTGATTTCATTTCTCTTTCTCCTGTTAATTTGTAGCAGAGAACTATTCTTTAGTTCCTTTCTCACACTTGTGGTGTTAAAACTGTTGAAACTTATTAAATGATTATGTGACTCTCTTGACTGCAGAAATTGGGAGTCTAAGAAAAATACAGATCAACTTTTACACACTAAAGCTGACTTGGCAAAAATGGGTGTATGGAGGAATGGCAAGCCAGAGCAGGATGGGTTAAGGCAGATCAACTATGGAAGACAAGCTACCTAACTTTATACTACTAATGTATGTTACTGTAATTGTATTTGATATGAGTGTGCTATATTGAGGCCACTTACAAATGCATACTACCAAAATTCGGGATAATTCTTTTCTAACATCTTGTGAAGTTGTATTTCTACAGAAGTGCACTTGAAAACAGAGAAGGAATGTCTAGACCAGAAACTTCCTTGAAAGATAAACTCCTTTTCATTCTTCTCTGTGCTGACCACATTGATATTATAGGTTATTCAGAAAGTGATAAATGTATGATCAGACTTGCATTGTATGGGGAATTGGTTGGGTTAGAGGCAGAAGACAACACTTAAGTACATGCTGTATTGAAATGAAACAGCCAAATGAACTTTTCTAAGTACTTTGTATTCAGGAGGTGGAAAACTTTATACTTGAAGTTGCCCATGGCAGTGTAAGCCCATAGAATAACTTAAGCAGAGATGAAAAATAATTGCAGCTAGCAGTACTTTTCCTTAGGGGCTAATATTGACAAGAAAAATAAGAATGATATTTAAAAAATAAAGTGAACTGTTCTTCTTGCAGTTTACCTTTGGTGGTAACTTCTTAAGCCTCTGTAACTCTACTGTATGTCTGAAATGTGTTAGGCTGCCATAAACTGTCAGTAGTGTGTGCACACCTAGCCTGCCTCTAGTTACGAGGTGATGCAGTCAGTCTTAAAATTCAGTTAAATTTTAAAAAAAGACGAATAATGAAACTCTCCTATTACAGAAAAATGAAAACTGGAAAGAAGAGCTAGTTAAACACAACTCCTGTGCCAATCCCAGGGTTGCATTTGCTGTGGCCAGGAAATCTTTATGGATAGGAGTGACAGAGACATTTAATAGCAGTGGATCAAATGCATCCTGCAGGTTGTTTTTTTTTTTTCTTCCTCTCTTTCTTGTCTGATAGAACATCCATTATATTACAGAGAACTTCTTGTTCCAGATCTGAGATCTGGATCTGTAATCTTCCTGCCTTTAGAGTAAGGGTGGCTGCAGTTTGCTTCACTCTGTGCAATGTGTCTGCCTAGCTCTAGGTGGGTCTCCAGTGTCTTCCTGCTGGTGCAGCAGCATCTATATTTACAGCACAGATGGGTCCTCCCAGGATGTGGCTGGGTTCTCAGGGCAATCCTGGCCTGTGTTCTTCTTGTCTCCCTATTCATGTTTGCTTGTGCAGTATGTTCTCAGGCAGGCTCCACATAATCCTGTGATGTAGTGATGGTGGCAGTCTTGCTTAAGTGTTGATAATAAGCCATGCAGAAGTGGTGCTCTTGAAACCCATGGTGTAAGTCAGTGCAACTGGTTGATAGCTGCTGAAGCTAGAGATTAAAAGGATCTCTAAATCTGAAGTACTTTTATGTGAGTGTCTTGAATGGCCGGATTGTTTACGAAACCCTGCTGGGAGTTTCTCCTCTAGGCAAGTGAGGTTTGTGCCTTCAGCTTTCAACTAAACAACTAATCTTCTGGGGCATAGTAGCTTAATTCTTTGTCTATTTAAATTTACCTCCAACTCATCAATAGTACAATCACTAGATACCTGCTTTTAGCTGAAGAGTTCTTGAAATGTTTAAATTGTGCAACGTTCGTGTAGGGAGGAATGCTGCACAGCCTGTCAGCCTAGCATTAAGCTGAGCTTACCCTCTTCAAAACTCTGTGGTTGCAGTTGCAACTTCGTTGAATCAAAGTACTCTAACAAGGAAGAATTCTGTGGGATGTTGGCAGTGCGATTTAGTGGCTGTCAGCAGTGTGCTCACCTTTTATTCTTAAGTCAGTCTTAAACAGTTTTAATCTGCAGCAGTTTGTGTTGAATGCTTGTGAATATATCCTTTTTTCTTCCTCCTTGTGAATTTTTTTCTACAAATTCAGTCACCTGGAATAAATGTCCTTTCCACAAGGCAAGGATAGATATACAGGTATGTTCTGCCATGCTCATTTTAAAAAAATTCCTTTTGCATAATTCTGTATTACATTACTTCAACCTCAAGATGTAACCATGCTTTTTTTTTTTAAACAAGGATATAGCAAGGCTGTTCCTCTCTAATGAGAGGTCAGAAATTGATGACAAAGGCTTCTTGTGTTTTGTTTAGATGTACCAAATAATTGGGGCTGCTCTGGAGTGGGATTGTTTGTTTTTCAGTAAGGTCATTAGAAATCCAACCTTGTAGGTTAAGAATAGCTTAAAAAACCAATAATTTGTGTGCTATTTAGATGTTTTTAAAACTTGACTCCAGAAAGTTCTTATGAATTCAAGAACTGTGTAGCCTGAATTGTGCTGGAAAAAATAATGTAGTACCCTATTCTGTTGAGCACCATATGAGTAAGTACTTGTAATTCATAATTTACTGTGCCCAGTTCTGGGCTCCCCAGTACGAGAAGGATGTGGACATACTGAAGCAAGTCCAGTGAAGGGCCATTGAAGATGGTTACGGGCTTGGAGCATCTGACATGCAGGGAGAGGCTGAGAGAGATGGGGTCATTCAGCCTCTGAAAGAGGCAGCTCAGGGGATCTTAGCAATGTGTATCAATGCTTGGTGGGGGAGGTAAAGAAGATGGAGTCAAACTCTTTCTGTGATGCACAGAGAGGGGACAAGAGGCAATGGCCACAAATTAAAATATAGGAAATTCCATTTAAATGTAAGAAAACCTCTTTACTGTGAGGGTGTTCAAACATGGGAATGGGTTGCCCAGTGTGGTGGTAGAGTCTCCATCCTTGGAGATACTCCAAACCCAACTGGGCATGGCTCTGAGCAGCCTGCTTTGAGCAAGGGAGTTGGACTACAGGCGTGCAGAGATTAGATTATCAACTAATCTGTGATAATCTCATACCATAGTTAATACTGTTTCATGTAGGTTTATGCCAGTGCTTTGTATGCTAATTAGTCACTTAATATAAGAACTAAGGTAGACACAGACATCACTGGTTTCTGTTAAGTGCCTTATCTGAATTGTCTCTCTGTTTATTCTGGCATATGCTAACTGCCAAGAAGTGTTACTGACCTGATGCTTATTTTATGATACTGCAAAGTATTTCTGTTGCTTTAAATGTCTTGTATGAAGGATGATTTTTTTTTTCCAAGTTTTTATGTTACTTTTCAATCCTATAATATTCCATGATTTCTCCTTTTATAGTAACATAAAATCCTTTAAGCCCTTGCTAGGTGATGTTGGCTTTAAGTTTTCAACAAATTTTTCAGATGCATCAATTTTGTACCTGCTTACCCTATCTTTAGCTAGTTTGTTAGACTATATGTCCTTAGTCCTTGAATATAAAACTTTGAACACTTTGAATAAAAAAAAAAAATTGGAAGTGCTTTGAAATTTGCTACATTTTTCTAAAAATATCCTTTAAAATTTCTTAATATCTTTAAAGTTATATTTTTAACTATTCTAGCTGTTGCAGGCAAGACAATTTTTATCCTCTGAAGTGAAGACTTTCCCATTGAATAGTAAATTCCTTCTTGTAATACTCTGTATCCTTCAGCTGCTCATGAAATCGTGCTGGCTTGGAGCCTAACACTGTTCCAAGAGAAATATGTCTAATTCTGTAGTGATGTGTACTAAGTCACTTGTGTGACTATTTACTTGACTGTGACCTACCTGTTTGCTTGTGGTGTGATGAAAATGCATTGACTTTTCCTGTGTTCCTAGAAAATTTGAGTGCTATCAGGCAGAAATTATAAATATTTTAAAATGAAGTATGTAGACATGAAATTAATTGAGGTTACTTTAGATTATGGGCAAGTTATGGAGTAATCATTACTGGGTAACTATTTTTAGGGCCTTTGCTATAATTGTACTGATGGTATGAGGGAGAAGGCAATAGCTTACTAATGCTCAGATTTGTTGTTTTATCTTTCAGAGCTGTTGAGTCCCAGAGTGAGGGACAGTGTGCCCCAGTGGACTCCCTGTGGCGACGTTACAGTGAATTTGAGTTGTTGAGAAATTATTTGTCAGTTACCTATCCACATATTGTTGTTCCACCTTTGCCAGAAAAAAGGGTAAGGAAGCTGAGGCTGCAGCTTGCTTTGTATTGTTTGTTACTTATTTACTATTAACACTCTTCTGTTTAAATAGGCTGAATTTGTTTGGCATAAGCTATCAGCAGATAATATGGATCCAGATTTTGTGGAAAGAAGAAGAATCGGTTTGGAAAACTTCTTGTTACGTGTGGCTTCACATCCTGTTCTTTGCCAAGACAAAATCTTTTATTCATTTTTAACGCAGGTATAGTAAAGTGATGTGCTTTCTAAATACATTCGTTAGTGATTGTTTATTTAAGATAATGTCCTTTTGCTCTTCTTCCCTCCCATTGACCCACAGCTTGTTCTGTGTCTAGAAGAAGCATAGACAACATGAATAAACTTGAGGTGGAAAAGGCTTGTCCATCTAAAAGCTTCTTAACAGCCCACTACAGTTGTACAATTGGCCTTCTAATGTACCTTATGAATTTTTTCCAGTCTAGTTTTAAGGCTCCTAAGAGAGAATTTCCACCTCTTTGGAACAGTATATTGGGAACTTAATGTGTGTTGGTTGGGAAAGCTTCCCTAGGACTAAAGCTGAAATAGTTAGCATGCTATACTGCTGGCTGCAGAGACAGTACTGGCTTCCAATTCACTTTTTGGATATCCATGGTTTCTTTAGCTTTGGGGTTTGAATCATGATCTGTTCATATGTGTCCTGGTCCAAAACCAGTACAATGTCTTATCACAAAAGTTGTGATCCAGTTGTCAGCTAAAGCATTGCATTCTGCAGTTTTCAACTTTAGAAGGTGTTGTATGTTTCTTTTTTCCTGTGCTTTGAGAGATCCCCAAATGGTGGACTGAGCAGATATGTTTACCACAGCACAGTGTAGTGTGTAGATGAACCAGTGCATGGGAACTGAAAACAGTGGACAACCAACCACTACACATGAGCGAGGTGACTGCATGTGCACTGTAAACAGTTGTCACCTGTATGTTCTCTGTATGCTCTCTGCCTCAAGCTGCAAAGGTCCTTGGAGCTGCTGATAATCTGATAGGCAATAGATGATAACTACCCTTCTTTCTAAAAAGCTGAGCTGCTACTTTAGACAAAGCTGTGTGGCTCCTGCCCCCAGTTGATAGAATGAGGTAATTGAGTAGGGAGGAGGAGAGAGTTTTCTGAGGGAGGTTAGTATGTAAGCACAACATAATGACATGTTATTGTTAACCCAGATTCTTGAAAAGACATGGGGAGGGTAGCTGAGGCAGAACCCAGGCTTACTGGAGAAGCTCTTCTGATACAGGGACTGATATAAGGACTTGCAAAAACTGGCACTCTCAAATCACTCTAACTGAACGTTCTTTTCCTATATTTTTAGGAAGGTGGATGGAAAGAAATGGTGAATGAGACTGGATTTCAGTTAAAGGTAATTACTGTAATTGTTTGTGTCATGACTGCTGTGACACAGAAATACTCCTTATGAAAGGCTGTTTGCTGTTAGAATGAGTTAAAGGCATTGGTTTATGTATGCTTGTAACTACAAAAAACAGTGGTGTTTTTAGCACGTAATAGGTAAGACTTCAGTTGTTAAGTTCTCTAGCAGGCTTGTTAATATGTGCCTGTGTGTGATGCTCAACCTTGTAATTCTGCTAGTAATACAGAATTATGATACTTACAAGCTTTAAAACCAACAAACTTGAGCCCATAGCAGTGCTTTTGTATGTTGTCAGTTTAGTTTAGCATTGTTTTAAAGATGGGCATCAGATTTAACCTGGTAAGAGGTGCAAGGTGTCAAAAAAAAAAAAAAAAGGACAAGCAAAGGGGTCTGAATTGTAGGACTTCTCTACAAGGATAAGTTGGTGAAAGGGACTAAGACAGATGGATGTGATGCCCCTTAACTGTTTAACAGAATGTGTCTTGAAGTAGTACTATCCCCATTGGCATCAGTGAGTTCATGGCTTGGTAAACTGGTGGAAGACTTGCACAAATAAATGATCAAAGGTCATGTGTCTGTACAGGACAAGAATCTGTGAGAAGCTGATAGATTGCTGGGCTGTGTCTGGACAAGACACTGTATGGGGACAAATACTGAGCTTTTGTTTCATTGTAATGTGATCAACTCTCATGAAATCACAACTGAAAACTAGGTGGATTATGCAGAATTATTCTGAATAGCGAGAGCTAAAGAAAATCACTGGTGCTCTTATCCTCAATGTCCAAGGGGCTTTGATACTGACACTTAATGTTGATAACTTAACTTGACAATAATTCTCTTCCGTCATGGTAGGGCTTGCATATTGCTAGTGTTCATAATGCAAAAAATGTAAAGCTCTCAAGCTGTGTTTTCCTAGTCAACACATCTTTATTTCAGCTTACGCTCATAGGAGTTCAGAAGGTTTGTACTGGTAGGGTATGTTAGGAGTGCACACAGTGGTGTGTGTATGAAAGAAAACTCGTAGCAGAATGCTGAGAATATTTGCCTACCTGAAACCATATTGTAGATTAAATGAGAGATGAGCAAGTCCTGTTTTCCTTCCAGATTTGATTGTGTGTATAGTTTCCCTTTTACAGTTCCTGTTTCCTTAGGAAAGAAAATTAACTTTTCGCAAAAGCCTGGGAAAAAGCATCTTTCCTTTATTCAACATCTGAAGTAGAAACCCCTCAAGACTGGAGGTTATTTAGCACTACACTGGAGGACAAACCTCTATTCACTACATGTCTTAGACTAGAAACAGACCACTGGTTTACGTGCTGCTGCTGTCTCTGCTGCCAATGCATTAAAGCAGGATGTGTCTTTTATCCCAAAGGGTTTGAACCAGGCTAACTAAACTTTAAATTAGGCATTAATGCAGTGTAGTATGTTATAGTTGAATGTTGATGTTGGAGACTTTGTTTACTCTGCCAACTGTATCATTAAATCATGCCTTTCCTCCCTCCCACCCCCAGCACTTAATTTTATTCTTTAAGGGATTTGTCACTTGGGATTTTAACCCTTCCTTTAGGAAGGAGAAAATACCCTCCTCTCTTTAGTTTACTTAAATGATTATAGGATCATAGTAGGAATTAACTGTCTGAAAACTCCTCTACTATACCCCAGTTGATGGGGAATTAATCTCTAAAATGCTTGTGCATATTAGTCTTAAATCAAGTTTAAGACTGGATAGACATTTTTCTAATGGTGTAACTCTGTGTGGTGAAAATGCTCAAAAGTGGTGTGTGGGAGTTACTGTGCTGTTAATGGCAAGAAGGAAATAACCCTACTTAGACGGTTGAGCATTGGCAGGATCTTGGTTCCTGCCTGACAGTGCTTGTGTACTTACTGAACCCTTCCTTCAGAGCACTACATGTGTCTGTAACAAAAGGCAGAAACTTGCCCTGTAACTGTAATGTAGGAAGTGATCCTTTTCAAGTGTAAACCTGTTGAATGTGCATGCTGTCCCAACAAACTCAAAAGGCTTTGGTGCCTGCTGCTTGAACTTAAATACAGTATTTTGTGAAATAGCTACTTAGAGGGAAGGACTCTGATTTAATGTCAGTGTACCTAGGTGGTGTCTGTCCTGTTAGAGAATGTGTGAGGAGTACACATAGGTGCGTCTGAACGACCTGAAATCTAACTGGCATGTGTAATGACTTGTGGGGATAGAGCAGTGGAGGTCCAAGGCCATACAAGCCTGAGGAGCACTCTGAATAAACATAAAGCCTGGGCTGGATTGGAGTTACTGCAGTGTTTTGTGTTCCTTGTGCTATCTTGGACATGCTTCCCTGTGCTGCCTTTGTCTTCCCTTTGCAAGATATTCTTAGAGGGGCGCTGCATGTAGTGGTGACAATGAACATGTTTTTTTCCCATATCAGTCGTAGTCTTGCAGGTTTCGTTCACTTATCTTTTGATTTGTGGACTATGTTTTTTTATTGGTTCTTTGGTGTTTGGAAGGACAGCTAAAGTTAGCAAGATTGCCATCGGTACCTTTCATCCTAGTTTGAAGAAAGAAACTGATTTTCCCTCAACTTGGATGCTGTCTTAAGTGTCCTCCAGATACAGAGGTGGTTCCAGGTGAAAGGAACTTGCAGTGATATTCAAATATGGATATCTTCTGCTCAACCCCAATGCAGTGGGAGGTGGAACAGCCTCAAACTGTGCCTGCCTCATTTGTAGAAGTTACTGAAAGGGCCCTAAAGGAAGGACTCCGTTCCTGGTTTGGGAAAATACTGTGTTCCTTTTACTGTCAAATTCAAAATAGCTCTTCAAGCTTTGAGTTGGCCATAACAGTGCACAAAATATTCCTGTGTCATATACTAGCACTAACAAGTACTGCTGAAGTTACTTACTGCTAGCAGTTGTGGCACAATCCATTAGCTAAAGGAGTACACTATAGGAAATCTATACACCTCACAAGATGTGTTATTTATTATTCTTTCAATGAAAAGAGGGATGTTCTGATCAAAAGTAGACTCCAGCCGTTTTACCTGAGTTGGAGTTTTCATGCAGTATAGATGAGCCCCGAGTGAGCTGTATGTAAAATGCCATATAGAAATGAAAAGTTGTGGGTGACGTGGGACCTCTTTGGATGAGGCTGGGGTATCTCATCTGTATTGGTGTCTTATTAAGAGTAAATACCCATTGCATAGTTTAATGTTCAATTAAACTGAAAAAACCCAAAAACCCTCCTTAGAGAGATTCCATACTGCTGTTGCAGTCATTGGTAAACCAACATCTCAAAAAGTAAAGTAGCCAATTACCTTTTTAATTAGGTATTGAACTTTCTTCTGTAGAGATTTATATACGCTCTGTTATAGAAAAGAACATTGCATTAAAAATGACTCTATTCTGATATACAAATTACATATTTTCTGTGAAGCCAGTCATAAAATAAGAGAACACCATATATAAGACTTTGATTTCACTGGGGAACTGTTCCTAGTAATAAAGAGCATATAGAGGTCACTCTACCACCGGTTTTATTTGGTTTGAAAAATATAAAATAGTTTGTCCATATGGTCTTATGTTACCTAATTGCTTCATCTAAAAAGAATGTAGGGTTGTGTATCTTAACTCCATGATTTGTGCAACATTTTAAGAAGGGACTATTTTTGTGGGATTTGGATTATACCAGTTTAATTTTAGTGGATACTGTTTACATCCTAGTTCACAAAAATAGCTTAGTTTTTTGACTTTTTAATAAAAAAATCTGACATGCAGGGCAGCTAGTGTCAACTTTGTTCAATGTTTGAAGATTTAAATATGCCAGGAAGGCAGGATTTTTTTCTAATGGTGCTGCCAGAAGGCTGATTTTTTTGTCACTGGAATTTAATTGCATTAAATTAACAAAGCTTTTTTTCCCCTTTTTTCAGGCAGATTCCAGATTAAAAGCTCTTAATGCAACATTCAGAGTGAAAAACCCAGACAAGTAAGATTCCACATCCTTCCTCCCTCCCTTTTTCTCTTTTTCAGTTACAACTATAACTTCAGATGACAGAATATTCTATCTCCTTAAAATAAATTCAGAAAAGAAAAATTATCTTTCTGCACTTCAAATCTTAACAGAAGCCCAGTAAGGAGGTAGTGTGAAAAGGTTTGAAAAATCCTGTTTCTAGGAACAGGAAACACTCAGAAAAATGCCATCACTTTATGCAAAATGAGTCTTTCATTTTAGCTAGATTAAAAGGAAGGAATGAAAAAAAAACAGACCCAGAAAAAGAACCTCTTAATATTTGTTTGCAAAGAAATCTTTCCAAACGTGAACAGAATACAGATTGATAGTAGGTCTTTCCAAAAATCTGCTAGTGTACAATTCTGGATGCACGCACCCTGGTGTTGCAGTTCATAGTTCTCGTCAAGCTGCCAATTTTTCACAGATGCTTTTGGAAGTCTGGAGGTCAGTTCAGCTCTGTTGCAGTTTAGGAAGCTCTGGGACAGGCACTAGAGCAATCTGCTAGATCAAAAAAATGTTCAGAAGTGTAAGGGTGCATAGCAGGAGGTTCATCATACCCTAGATGATGTGAGGAGGGTAAAATGAGAGTTTCTACTTCTTGTGATAGTTAAACATTAGTGTGCAGCCATAGGGTCAAGAGATGTTGCTGTTTGCCATCTATAAGCAATGGAGACCCGTGTGAACTGCCCTTCTGGGTTCATCTGCTCTCCAATAGTGGCAATAGGAGATGCTATTTAGGGAGAGTGCATGTCCCTGACTGCTTCCTGTTGTCTGTTCCCTTTGTACTTCCCTAGCATCTATGGGTATTGTATTAAGGATGTTAGAGGGTATGTACCTTTCTGAACCTCTTTATAGACTTATCTGTGAATTGGTGCAGTCCCTCCTTTTTTATTCTGTTTGCTTTTGCAGCCTTCTGTGACAGCAAGGAAGCTTTTAGCTAGGGTTTAATATAACAGATAACATTCACGAATGAGATCGAAAGACAGCAGTTCTGTCAGTAGCAATAGGTGAAATTGGCCCCTTGTTTGAATGCTTCATCCTCCACCATCTTCGTCTGTGGCTAGTAGGAGTTAGCTTTTCCTGCTTTCACAGCAGGGAAACTTTGCCAGTAGTCTGCCTCTAGGCAGAGGTGGGCAAGACTGGTTAAGCTGAGATGAGGAATATACTGTTATCTTTCTAGGTAACAATGTTTCAGAAGGCAAAGCTGTTGTGAGAAGTGGCTTGGTAAAAAGCAGGAAAGGAGTTAATACAAGGAAAACATGAGAAAGGGCTTGTAACAAAAACAGTCCCTGAGTGTATCTCTCAGTAGAGACTTCACAGCACTTAAGAGATATGGCACATGCTTTCTATTGTATTCTGCCAGCTACGTAGCTTCCAAATTGAACTTTTGGACACAAGTTGTTTAATAAATAACTGATGAGCATAACTTGTATTTTTATTTTTTTTTTAATTCAGGGAGAGCCTTTTAGCGTAGCATGTGTGGCCCTAACAGGAGGAATAGTGCCTTGCTCTGCCTAGCATCCTTAGCTTGAGCTACCCAGAATCTGATGTCTTACCCCTCTGCATTACCTTTGGTGCTTGTATGACTGGGTGCTAAAGTGGGTTCAGCAAGCTCACCTTGCTGAAACAAAAGATCTGACTGCTGTGTGGAGTGTAGGCTTTCAGGTTCCTGGACCAGGAAGGGTTCAGGTGAAGAATAGCTGCAACTCCCAGTCTGGACTGCCTCGCGGCTCAGTGGAGCTGCACCCTTCAGCTTAGAGCAACCTGAGGAGCTTTAAACAGCTGAAACGAAGCTGCTCTAGGAGTTCAAATGTAGATTGGAAACTAAACCTCCTGTGGGAGGCAATAAATATCTTTAATGATGGAATTATATGGTGATAAACATATGGTATTCTGGTACTTGGGGGTAAATTTGTATCTACTGCAGACCTCTCTAATTTGGCCTCATGGCACCCATCCTCTTGTTCTCTTTCTGTACTTTAATCAAAACAATAGCTTTCTTCTTGGGGAAAGCTTTCTTTAGGAAACACAAAATCCTTTCCTAAGACAGATTTTTTTTTTTTTTTTTAAAAAGAAAAACTCTCTTTTTTTTTTGTCTGGTTAGTTGGACAAATGGCTTGTTCTTTAGTGAACAGTTCTGTTCTTGTAATATCTTTCTTCACAAAACAGGAAAATGGTACTGCCCTCCCTGATGTAGGGAGGAGTACTGCCAAGTAAAATGCACAAAGTAAATAACTTACGTTGAAATGCTGCCTACTGTAAATGAAATTTTCTTCTCTGCCATTACCATAAAAGATATTTTTGAGAAGAAGCCCGGTGGTGCCCCTACAGAAATGTGACCTGATCTGTTCTTCATTTGTGTCTGAAGTTCTACTTAATAGCATAGTTAAATATCTAGACTGTTGGTAATGTTGCAGAACCAGTAAAACCAAGGGAAAAGTGCTAGGCTTGCTTCAGTCAGAGTGCCAAAACAATGTCTTGTTTCACACTTCTACTGTTATGATGCGCTGGAAAGTAAACATCCCTTTGTGTGCCTTGCCAAACTCAGTTTGGAAAACACTTTATAATTATGTAATATTTTTACTGAGCAGGACTTAAGCAAATACTTGAGGAATAAACCTTTGATCTGCAATACCACCAGTCTCTTAAAAACAGTTTTTCCTGAAAAATTATGTTTGTAAAATTTTCAACCTTCACAGAAGACTGGGCAAAAAATAGCATCACTTTGGTTTATGCTTTTCTGAGATAATAAAAAGAAGACAGCTTGGTTCTGAAGTGGTGATTTTTTTTCTTTAATTATTATTTTATTTTTTAATGGAGGAGGAATTGGCACGGGAGAAGATGTATTGCTGCTGGAGTCCAGGATACTGAAAGTTCTCTTAGGTTCCTGACTCTTGCCTTCAGGGAGTACGACATTCCTAAAAGCTTTCTTGCCACAAAACAGGATAAATAAAACTTTTCATTATAAATTTCTGGAGTGGAAATGGGAGTCTTCCTGAGCTGAAGGCATGCTTTTTAATCTTTTGTTTTTAGTTCAATTATTTCAAATATCTTCACTGTACGTGTCTGCAGCTGTCTGACATGCAGCCCTGGTGCATATTTTATAAAGTGTAAACTGAAAAGATTGCTCTCTAAACCCCACTGTGCAGATCAATGACTATATTTATTTTTCCCATACAGTTTCTCTGATGGCCTTTAAATCTTTTTATGTACTTTAACCCTGTGTGTGTCATAATCTTATAAAAGATGCTCCTTGGAGATCAAAAATATTAGAAATGGTAATAAAGCTCCTACTTCCTGAATGTAAGGAGGAGAATGTTTTAGGGGAAGACTTCCTGGCAGGGGAAGAAGAGGTGTTAAATGAAAAACCCTGGAATTTCATACTTGGTCACCCAAAACAAGTGACCTGATTCATTTCAGTAAGACCTCTTGGGTACAAACTATTCTGAAATACAAAGCCTGACTGTGTGCGTGAGCTGGGAGGAGGGGTGAAGGTTTGTTTTTTTTTTTATGGTTGAACATCAACCTGGAAGGCTAATCTTAGTCTCCCATTCCTTAATTCTAGTTCTGTTCTTCTGTGTTTGTTTGTTTATTTTCAGATAATTGTTTAGTAATTTAGGTAAAGCTCTTTCTGGCTTCCCATCTGGATGAAATACATTCTTGTGTACCAAAGTAGGTCATGAATTACTTGTGTGTAATAAGGAGGGTTTATGTATGCAGAAGTGGCTGTTGCACTGGTTTAATTGGTTACCTGTCACTAGCAAAGCTGTGGCAGCTGCCTCTGCTTTGTGATTAGCATGAGCTAAAGGTATCAACTTAAACTACCACCAAGGCTTAACTGGGGTGGCTGATAAAATGCCTCTTTCCTTCAGTAGTGGCAGGCTAGCAGTGCGCACATGGTCACCTGCAATAGGTTACCTGACTGGTACCTTGCTAAGCTGTAGTGACTTGGTTGCTTTTAGCCTTGCGTGACTCCTGTGCAGGTACAGGTCTCAACAGGGTTTCATATGTAACTATTACAGTTACCATATGGCTTAGCCTTAGAGGAATTGTGATAATTGTGAATGCTTCCTTGAACTTCTGAAAGGTTATACTCAAAACTGGCTAGATGGCAGCTTGCAAGTAAAGTATCTTTGTCAGGTCAGAAATGTGAACACGTTTTTATTAAGAAGTATGTATGCTTCAGCAGATTTTGGTTTTGTACTTATTTGAAGCTTTCCTATTCAATCATGCTTGCTTTTATAAATCCCATTTTTTTTAAAAAAAAAAACAACACGATGTAGTAATTTCAGTTAACTACTTATATTTCATAAAACTGTATCTCTTAAATTGTTCTGAACCGTCATCATTTACACAAAAAAAATAGCAGTTAGGCAAGTGTTGGGTTGTTCGCTTTAGGGAAATTAAACTCTGCAGTCACTTCTTTAGGAGTCTTCAGCTAATTCCACCTCAACATAATCCAGGCTCTGTCTCGCTGGCTGTGGCATTGTGGCTCTATCTTGCATTCTGTGAAAGCTTGCTTTCATGATGGCTAATGATGTACTATCTGTTTCCTGCTCCCAGGAGATTTACTGAGCTAAAACACTATAGCGATGAACTGCAGTCTGTCATATCACACCTTCTGCGAGTCAGAGCTGTAAGTATTTCCCATGTGTGTCGTGACAAATAGTATAATTTATTTCTAAGGCAGTATTTCTTCTTTAGTCAAGAGAACTGGTATATGTGCTCTAGAATAGGGGCAGTTTTGCCTGAGAGAGTCTGGCTCTGGAGTGTGGGGCAGGAGATGGCAAGGGGAGGGTGCTGACTTTGTACGGATTTGGGGGAAAAGAGTTCCAAATGTGGTGGTTGAGCTTGACAGTCATTGGAGGAGCAAACACATGCATGTTGCTAATCTGCCCTCTCCCCTGATGGTCACATATCAGAGGGAGGTGTCTTAAAGAGGATCGAGATGTCTGCTTCTCTCTACTCAGCAGACAAGTTGCTTTTCCTGGATGTCTGGGCTGGGAAGGGCCCCACAACACAGTTTTCTGGTCAGACATATAATACTTTGTTTTCCAGAGCTTGTAGTATGAAGTGTGTATGCTTCCGAGCACACTTTTTCTTTTTTTGGCTTATTCTTCGATCTGTAATGAATAATGTTCTTTCTAGTGATAAGAACAATTATGTCATGCATCAAGATATTCTGTGGGTTGAGAATGAAAGATTTTATTTTATTTTTAAAAGTCACAAAAAGGAAATAGGAAATTACAATTCCAATAATGAGGAGCACGATACTGCTTTTTAGTGTGTTCAACAGGGATTTGATTTTTGATGGAAACTGCAGCAGAAAGGACAGTAATTGATTGCCCTGTTGAGCTGAGGTTCTGATGTTCTACTGACAGTGCCTTTTTCTCAGGGTTGTATGTGCATGAGATCTGTTGGGCACTTTGTTTACATTTCCCTCTTACTGCTTTGACAGACCAGTAACGGTAACTCTTACCGAACTTCAGTCTTGTTCGTTGGTACATCGCAATTACAAGGGCATTATCAGGATTACAAGTCACACTTCAGAGTGTACATGTGGTCTTTTCTTCTGAGGTTGTTGCCAGCGTTGTAGTGCTGGCTGTAGCAGGTACTGACTCTCCAAATAGCTGAAATGACATATCTAGCTTGAGCAATAAGTTCTGCAATGGATAGCTCATTTCCTTTCCTTTGTTTCACTGAGCTGGATGGAAAAATCAAGTCACTTGTTAGAATTTTACTGAAGCTTTCCCTACAGTCTTGGTGATAGGAGGGACTTTTGTCTTGCCATCTTTATGTTAAATAAGCAAGTGTGGATATAAATTTGGCATTATAAGGGTAAAGGAGGCTATGTCTTACATCTGGTTATCAAAAACTGAAGGTAACTTGATTATTTCTGGTCTCCATAGGCATATCCTATACATGGGTGCTTCCAAAGAAGTACTTGAAACATTACTTTTCCGTATAGCCTTGACTGTGACCTCAGTCTTCAAAGACTTAATGCTGTTGATTTTTCCTTCAGTAGTGGCTTAGATTAGATTTAGGCCTAATCTTGTTTACCTGTATAAAAATATTAAGGCTTTATCTTGAAGTTTGTATGTGGGTTTTCACAAAGCAATTGCACTTAATGTTGATGACCAAAAATTGACTCTAAATAATGTTTTAGAGGGTAGCAGACCGGCTATATGGTGTCTATAAAGTCCATGGCAACTATGGAAGAGTATTCAGGTAAGAGTTCATCCATTTTTTAAGTATGTACATAGAGAGAGAGATGTGTGTATATAGAGAGAGAGTAGGGAATTTGTTGGTTATGTTGTTATGCTTTTGAAAAGTATATCTGAAACGCTTAAATGCCTGCCTTGGAAAACTTCATATTGCAGTTTGAATGAGATTTCTCTGTTGGATATAGTGATCTCTGGATCTGCTGAGCTTAGTCTCAAGTGGAAGACTTTAGCTTTTGGTTTGTGTTCCAGACCTTTGGGGCTTTTGTTGTTGCATTGGCATTCATTTTCTTCAGAAAGTAACTTAGTACCCATTTTCACGCAGTTGTCTCTGAAAAGCTTCTAGGCCCTTTTAAGGGTTAAAAATCAACAACTATATCTATCCAATTTTAATACCTTTTTTAGGTGAATTTGCCAATCGTTTCTTGATTTATATGAGTGAATTGCATGCTCAAGTTTTCCATCTCACTGGAGAATTAAAGAATCTAAACTTCTGGTTAAGGGAAACCTCCTGCTTCTACACGCTGTTCTAGTGCTAAATTTAATTCTCTGGGTTAATGGATTGCAGATGTCTTTCTCATTGGGGGTTTTAAAGTGAAATTAGGTGTAGTTCTGTAATAACACAAAGACAAACAAATGTCAACATCAGCAGAGTGGAATGTTTATGAAAAAGTGAAGGACAGAATAGATGCATTAGACATAATTTATATGTGAAATATAAGGGGACCCCCTCCTTTTTTCTTGTAAAAAGAGTTGTGGATGTAATTCTTGTAACTAAGAAATCTCATAAGGTTTCACAAAGCTGAGAACACAATTAAAATGGCAGTGCACATACTTGGGTGTCCAGAACAAGTCTTTTGCTATCTTTATTGTAGCTGTTTCCTTCTTTATCTAAATTATCTCCATAATGTGAATAGGTAGTGGCAGTAATGAGATGCTTGTAAGTTGATATTTTTTTAATGAATAGAACTAAACAGCAGTCTACTATGAAAATAGAAAACAACATACAGCAAACTGTTTCAGGAGCAGTAAAATGCTTGCAAATGTCAAATCCCACCTTCTGGTTTTTGGAATGAGAGGCTTCTAGTTGATCTGTTGCAAGTCTGGAAAGCTTAGTTTCTTCTTGATGAGCATGTTAGACCAAATTCTGTTTTAGAAAGTCGTCGTGTCCCGTCCCCCCCCCGTCCCCCCCCATTTTAAGTGCTAGTGTTTTGGGGTGGGGTTTTTGTTTGTTTTGGGTTGGTTTTTTTTAAATTGAGTTTTAGCTATTTAAACAAGACTCTCTCTGCCCAAAACCAATCCCAAATTAAGTATATTTGTGAGGATGAGTTTAGGTGGCTGGGACAATTGTTTAACAGAGTGCCGTAGATAGCCTTGCCACATTGTCAGTGTTGCTGCTTAGAGGAAGAAAACAGTTTGGCCAAGTCCAACTTTGAGGCAGTTTCCATTCAGGTGTCACCTGGAAAGAAACTATATACAGGATGCAGCTTATTAACTTCCCTTACCCTTCATGTGTGATGTTGTTTCTCGTTTGTTTTTCCTACAGTGAGTGGAGTGCAATAGAAAAGGAGATGGGGGATGGGTTGCAGAGTGCTGGCCACCACATGGATGTGTAAGTACTGACTGAATATCTGATAGTTTGATGTAAGCCAGATGTAGAACTCTCCCTCTTTCCTCTCTTTTCCCTCAACCCCAAAGTACATACAAGTAGTGCAGTGAGAAAGTTGGGGGTGCATTGTTTTTAGGTATACAGTGTTTCTGTGACTTGGATGCAGGCACAATTTTAGCATCCATGTACTGTATTAAGTAGCTCAAAAGGTCTCAGGAGAACCAGAGGGGTTTCTTTTTTTATTATTATGTTGAAATTGTAGAAGTGTTTGGAATTCTTCCAGTTTCTCTTTTAAGCTACTAGGCGAGAAACTGGTGGAATACAACCTTAATGTACTGCAGGCCTGATGGAGATCTGTTTGGTTTTGATAGCAGCATTTTGTACCATGCAGTAGATGGTACACAGATTTGGACTTAATTACAGAAAGTTAAGAAATTTAATTAATCAGCACCAAAACTGCAATGGATTCTTGAAACAAATACTGACTGGATGTAATAAAGTAGAGAATCCTCCCTCTTTGCATCTTGAGTCAGTTGGCAGAGTATGCAAAGCACAGCCTTCAAAATAAGAGTCTAGCACTTCAGAGTGCTCACAGAAGTTGTATTCCAGGCTCATGCTTTCTGCTTTCAGGTAGTCATATATAGTAAGTGAATCAGTATAATTTCTCATCACTCTGATTCTTCTTCTATAATCACGCAGTACAGATAAGTAACAACTGCAGCAAGAGATGGAATCTGTTTGAGAGTTCCTCGTACAGTATTTTTACTGATAAAGTGTAATTAGTGTGGAAGTGAAGTTATCAGTTTTAGTTTACAGTGCAGATTGACATATGTACTACTGCCTGGTTGTTATTGGTGTTGTCAAGTGGAAGGGTTTGAAGAGCCATGCCGAACTCCGCCCTCAGCTTCTTCAGAATAATTCTGTTTTTATCAATCTTTATGAATTTGAACCCTTCTGAATAATTTATTCACACTTCTGTGTGTTGGCTAACATGGTGGTTTGAACCCAAAAAAAACTATAATATTTTTTAGGCAGGGAGCTCTAGTGAGAATAAAGAAATAGAGAATGCATTCTGCTTTCAGAAGAAAATCATTGAAGTAGAGGTGGAATACAATGTTAAGCACCTATTGCAGTATAAACAAATTGAATAGATTATGAAAACATGGTATAATACAGAGGAGTTAGAGGCACGAGTAGGTTTTCAGTGGTTCAGATACACCACACTACGATGTCAAACACCTAGAAATGCGTAACCAACTAAAAGAAGTGGGCCTCGCTTCTCAGTCAGGAGGCTGAACCCTCTCCACACATGCAAGATGTCTAATATTTCTGTCTGTAACACAGTTAGGGTTAAAGATCCAGAGTAATGGCAATGAGTTTCTGGGTAACTTTAATCACTGCATGAAGTCTGAAGTAGCTTTCATTGTCTGTCATCTCTTCTGCTCTGGCACTCTTGTACAACAATAATCTCTTAGTGACAATCAAGCAAGAAGCAGCAGCTGTGAGATTCAGGAACTCATTCAGTGACCCTTGTGGTCTCCTACCAGTAAGGATCATATCTATGATCTCTTGAAAGTATAACTTACCAGTCCAGTTACCATTCCCATAACATTAGACAGGAGTTTATTGCAACAGAAAGCTACTTCAAGACCGTTGCCTAATATAGATGTTAAACTTCAAGACTAATTTAATTATTCTCTATCTACCCCATATGCTGTAGTCTTTACTAGATGTTTATTTAAACTTTTGAGTTGTTATTGTTTAGTATGATCTAAAACTGCTTAATATTTGGAGAAGACATCCCAAAGCACCTCTGAGTGTGTGTTTTATAACAGGATGAGGCTTGCTAAAGTGATAGAAAACAACAGAGTATGCTGAGAAAGCTCAAGTGAATGTCTGTGATTCTATCATTTAAAAGATGAAAGAAAAAAATGCCAGACCTTTGACTTCTGTCCTTTATGCTATTAATCAGTGACCCTTTATCTCTGTATCAACTAGACTGTCATTACAGGTGGAAGCAGTCTAAATTAAAACAGGGGTTTAGTTGATGATTCCCATGAAGAGTGCGAACATATTAGGTACCTTTAGAACTTATTGCAGAGTTTCTCCTTCAGATTTTCCCTGGTTTGTCTACCTGCTTAAGACAAACCAGTATTTAAACTTCAGCTTAGGCAGTCAGAAATATAGCTTGTCTTACTACTTTTTTTTTCAAATCAAACTTACGTGTCATTATGAAAACCCTGTCTAGGTAAGGTGGGTTTTTGTTTGGTGGGGGGGGGTTGTTTTGGGTTTTTTTGAGGGTTGTTCTGACACAGATGAGCTATAGCACTGTTCTAAACTTAGAACTTACTTGAAACTGAAATGTGGTCCATCTGCTGCCCTGAGAAATCTAACCACTATACTAAAATTATTGTACTTCAGAACTTAAAAATAGAGAGGGTAAGCCACTTATGACCTGTGTGGCTGCAGGATTTTTTCAGAACAAGTATGTTTTTCAACAGTTTGGACTTCTTCCTTACTGTGATTCATAATGTGAATTCTTGTTCTGCCTGTTCTTTTATCCCTTCTACTTAAACTGATCTGCTGTTGCTGGTCACTTCATATGTTAATATTTATCACCAATAGCCTTGGTGGGGCTTTTTCTGGGTGTGCCATGTCTTTGATTTTGCAGAGCATCAAAACAACTCATCTTGCTTGCAAACTTAACAAAATTCATACTTGAACAGATGGGCATGTCTACAACTTTTCCTCAGGCTCCACATTCTTGCAGTTATTCTGCAAGTAGCCGTTCCCTCTTTAAAGAGCCTTAGTTCACATGCCCTACTGAGCAGGCCTGAGGATGATGATAACTTTCAGCAGGAGTGTCTCCCTTAGGTTCCTAGGGGTCTAAGCGATATAGTTGTTTCTTCTAGAGCTTGCAGGAGGGATTTCTTGTTTTCTCCCAAGTCACATTACCAGTTCCCTTTCAGCTTGAGACTCTGCCTCTTCTTCCATAGAGCCAGTTACTGGAGAGGCACAGGAAGAAAGGGAAAAAACTCAGACTTTGCAAAAACTTTAAAGCCAGGAGGTGCTGTAATTAACATTTGGGTCACATTGTGCTGGTCACTAGACAAGCATAGACATACACTCGCTGCAGAGAGCCCGCAGCTGTGCAAGGGATTGCCATGTACTTGAGAATCCAGACCGAGCTGGCAGAATAGATGAAGGCATTTGTGATGGGATCGCACTCATTCTGGTTATCTCCAGTGGTACACGCCGTGTATTGCTTGCTAAAGTGGCATCTTATTTCTGTCACTGTGCCAAGTGAGATGTGCCGTTACCTCTTAGCTGTAGGCCTGTCCCTGCAAATGTGTTCAAGCACAGTCATCTTGGTTAGTGAGAACCTATTAAATACTGTCCAATAAGCAATATAAACTAGGAAAAGAAAGTGCTTTTTGCCATTTTTAGGATACATCAGCCTAAATGACAAAACTCTTACTGAATGCAAGAGCTACAGAGTTGGTCCAAGCCCTTGTACTTCAGATTTCTCCCTAAAAGGCAGGTTTAAACTCCTTGTTGCTCTGAATTGATATGCCTGACTTACACAGCAGACAAAGCAACACACTTTCAAGGAGCTGAAGGACTTAATGTTGCAGTGTTCAGAGCACTGCTGTGAGTTCTGTTGTACTCAGGCTGAATAACGGACAATGAAAGCAGCCTTTTAAATACTGCCTCTCTGCTTTTCAGAGGGTATGATGTTCACGTTCCTATGCCTTAATGCTTTTAAGCCTTGCAGGATTTCTTCTGCACCATGTCTTTTTTGCCTTGGTGCTGCGTATTGGCAGTCCATGGAAGAAAAGGAATAAATTGTTTTACTTTCCTGTAATAAAAACTGCCTCATCTTCAGCAGGAAACTTATGATAGATTTTGTAGTAACAACTAAAGAAACAGGCCTGCAGGAGTGTTTATATTTGCTGATTCAGAGTTTAATTACAAAGAAAGAAAAAACCCTTTAAAAATAATTGCTTTTCAGTCTTTTAGTTTGTGACCAGTGTTTCTGTCAAACAGGTGTCCTCCCTTGTTACTCTATGTGTAGTCTTTAAAGGTTAAGTTAAGGAACATGATATTTAACCATGGCTGTCTTTCACCAGATATGCAGCTTCTATTGATGACATACTGGAAGAAGAGGAACACTATGCAGATCAGCTGAAAGAATATCTCTTCTATGCGGAAGCACTACGGTATATACAGAAGTGTATAGCTCAAATGGAAGCTATAGTCCTTTCCTCTAACACTGTGTTGATGTTGAATTTAGCTTGGTATCCTTTTCTGTTCTCTGAGAAGTAGAAATTTCAACGTTGTGGAATCTCCATGTTCTCGCCTTTTATTTTGCTTACTCATATTTGATTGTGATGTGGGTGGCAATAAAAATTAGAACTGAGCTGATGAATAGTGAAATGACAGAAATGTTAAAATCGGTATACTGTGAAAGGTAATGCTGTTTATTCCTCTGGTTACACTGTTTCCTTGGCTTCTGGTGTAATAGTGCCCCAATGTGCTGAAAGCTTCAGCTTTCAAATGAGATAGGCCAAACAGAGCTGCTACAGCCATTACAAATTCCAGCAAGTTTCAAAGTGCCCTTTTATAACTTTCACCTGCTGTGCAGTATCATGCAGCTCAATACTGATGTTTTAATTTATTTGCTTATTTTTACACTAGCCTTTATAGGGCACTCCTCCTTTACAAGTGTGGATACTAAAGTAAATTGCTTTATGCTGTAAGATTGCATCTAAAGCTATTGTGCTGTCCACGGGCTGGCTCCAGACCTCTTGGAGAGGTTCGGTAGTGCTGTCGAGAATCAGGTTGGCAAGTGTGACGGCTGCTGTGGGAACCCAGAGCACAAGTAGCTTCTCCTGGGAGATGAACGGAGTTTATCCGGCCTTGGAGTACGGATGTAGCATTGTCAGCCCACACAGGACTGGGACTTACTGCAGGTGGTCAGAGGAAACTCCTCTTTTCCAGATGAAAGGCGCTATATGAATCTAGGAGCACAGTTTCTTGTTTCATTGTTTAAAAAAATAAACTGTGAAGAATTTTGATTGACTGATACATTACTGCTGTGACAGGTACCATCTCCAGGTACCTTTTGTCATAGTTGTGATTTTTCTGTAATATATTTTAAATAAAACTATTTTAGTGGTGTCCTTAAGTAGGTGGTAGGGCTCGTATTGCTGAGAGTGTCTCGGAATGAGTCTAAAAAGAGGAGCAGAAGAGCAGAATGCTGCTGTACTAAGAACTTTCTTTATACTTTGATCCAGGCTTGCTGAACTACAGCATTTGCAGAGTTATGCATTCTGTGATAAGACTGTTGAATTCGAGCTAGATAAATAACTGAATGTGCTGCGTGCCAAAAAAAAGCACGATGCCATTTTTAAAGTTTAAATGGAGGGAGACGTAGCAAAACAAAGTATTACGTGACAGATCTTTCATTGCTTACTTTTCAGGGCAGTTTGCAGGAAACACGAACTAATGCAATATGACTTGGAAATGGCTGCACAGGACCTAACATCTAAGAAACAGCAGTGTGAGGAACTGGCAACAGGAGTAAGTCTTTCCACTTTGTTCTCCAAGATGCCTTTTTATTTTTTTATTTGAGCCAAGTTACTTAGAATGACATTTAAATGGCACTAACATGCTGGCTGCCGCTTATGAGAAGCGGTATCATATGAGCTGTAGGCATCTGAGGTTTAAAGTAACTTGGTTCTTGGTGACATAAGCTGTTTGTACCAAACTTCTTTTACTGAATACTGAGCAAGTAAATGGTTGCAGGAAATATGACCTGAGCAGAATAACACAAACAACTCTATCCAAAAGGTCAAAACTCTGAAAGGCTTCCTCTGCCTTTTGGAAGGTGGATATTACTGATATGTGGTAGTCCCTTTTATATGGAAGATAATGTTACTTAAAACATTATCTTCCAAGTGGTAATTTCAAAAAAGGGTTTAGAATTCTTAATATTGCTGTTGGATCTATTGATGCTCTATATGCAGCTACTTTATGGCTTTTCTTTCTTATACAGAAGACAACACTTAAGTTCTTTCCTACTTCAGTAAGAAAATTGCTCTGAAAGGTTACCTGTGGAATGACTCACTTTGGTCCTATCCACAGACTAGCCTTAAAGGTTTGAACATGACATTACTTCCTCCCTACTTTGCTCAGCCTAACATGAGCCACCATACCTTCTATAGCTACTTATCAATGGGACATTAATGGAATGGAAGTTAAAGCCAAAAATCAGCTGAATAATAAGAAATAAGCCCAAATGCTGGTAAAAATCACATCATGTCCTGTGGCTGTGCTCAGGAATCCCAAACTTAGTGTCTTTGTTTTTTGTAGACTGTGAGAACATTCTCCCTGAAAGGGATGACCAGCAAGCTCTTCGGGCAGGAAACCCCTGAGCAGAGGGAAGCCAAGATAAAGGTTCTAGAAGAGCAGATACAGGAAGGAGAAGAACAACTTAAGTCTAAAAATCTGGAGGGCAGGTAAATGGGCTTGACTCTTTCAAAGAAAACATAGGGCTTGTCTTAGCAAAAGTCCTTGACTGGATGCTCTTGAAGGTGTTTGCATTTTATAAGTGTTTTTAATATATTCTTGGTGTTTATGAGCTGTCTATAAAAGCTCCTGTCAGCTGCAAGTTGTGAAATAAAGTACAGTACATGCAGTTAGCTTCTGGTCTGAGTGTATGGCATATGTAAAACCTGATGACTTTCCCAGTTACTGAGCCCACTCTAATGGCTGACTTTGCATGCTTTTATGTTCAGCTAGTAATATGTTTAGCAGGTGGGCTTGTAGGTCTGCAGCTGAATAGCCTAAGACTCAAAAGCTGATTTGCTTCAAATATAGTATTTAGTTTGGTTTATGCATATGGGTCCTGAGCTCATATTCTGCAACTTCTCATATGGGGGACAACTAACTCCTGTTTGAAAGAGGTTAGAAGTTCTGGTGAGTTGTGTTTGAGTAACTGCTTCTCGGTGCTCTAATGAAATTTTCTTCAGGAATGCAAACATCAAAAACAGGAACTAACATTCCTAAAGCAATGTGATTGTGTCAGAACACATTCATCGTATAACACAAGGGGTAAACGTGGGGTAATATGTTAGGATTAGAGCTGGAAAGATAAGACTAGTTAATGAATAGTTCAAAACAACAAGACACTCGGTAAATGCAATTTCTTAATCATTTTGACAGAAGTATGGGAGATCTGCTTTTGTAGCTCTGGAAGCAATTTTCAAGTGAATACTTGCCTTGTATGTATAGTCCAGCACAGATGAAAGCTATGAATTACAGAAATTTACCTCCATTTTAGTTAAGGAGACCTGAAGACACATCACCGAACCAACAAAATTAATTCCTGAAGTGAATTGTCCAAGTCAAATTTGCATTGTAAATGTTTGTTGTACTTGAGTGTCTCAAATCCTGATGACAAGTGAGTTTTCACGTTGGAAAGACCAAGATTCTGACTTGACAATTGACAAAGAAATGTGCAATGTTGTGTGCTGAATGTTAGCATAAAGATACGTAGTTACCCCAACAGCAAAGTATATTCTGAATTATGCTGGTTCTATGGCAGTGATGCTTACTGGAGAAAAAAAAATGCAAAACAAACAACCCAACACATTCTGTGAAACTGATTCTTTAGATTAAAATCTTAAGAAGAAGATGGAGAATTAGGTAGTAGTGCCAATTATGAAATGAGGACACTGTGGGATGCATAACTACAGAACTTGGTTTACTGACTGAAAGATGGAGCGCTTTGTCATACATAGCTTCTCTGGTGAGGGTTCAGAGGAAGGAAGATCAGCTGAGGATGGAACATGTAAAACACTAACAGAAATATTGCTTTTAATTACAGAGACTTTGTGAAAAGTGCCTGGGCTGACATCGAACGGTTTAAAGAACAAAAGAATCACGATTTGAAGGAGGCGCTTATAAGCTATGCTGTTATGCAGATTAGCATGTGCAAAAAGGTATGTTTGTGAAAGGCCAGGCTAGTGTATATATCATATCAGCAGGGGATCAGATGCACACTTTCAATAACTAGGAACATTGCAGTCACAGAAGGCTGGAATTCACTAGCGTAAAACCTCGCACATATTCTGTCCTACTCTAACTCAGTCGCGTGTTGATGTTGATATATAATAGGCAGTGTGGTCCAATTCCAGTGTGGTCTCTCCCTTATTCTTTTGTGAAGTTTTGTGGGACTCTTTTAGAGTCTTCTGCGTAAGAAAGTCTGTTGATGAGGTTTGCAAACAAAGTACATTTCCACCTCTTGATTTTTAACTTTTTTTAAAGGGAATTCAAGTTTGGACAAATGCAAAGGAATGCTTCAGCAAGATGTGATTATCTGGAAATGAATTCCTCCTCCAAGTGCCAGAGAACGGAAGCACAAATGTATAACACCAATGTTAAGTTGCTACATGACTTACGTATAAATCATGAAATAAATGAGTGAATAGTTTTTCTTTCTGCTGATTGTAATTGTTAATAAAGGACAAAAAGGACATGTTATTAAATGTTTAGCCCTGACTGCCACTTCTGTGGCATGTTTTATATGTGGTAGCAAATAATTCAGGGGTAAAAGAGTTACTGAAAATTACAGCTCTGTATTGGGGCAAAGGTATAGGGAAAGTTATCCCAGAAAGTATGAACTGTTCTGAGACTTGTGAAACACCATGCTCTGTAATGTGTAGATCACTTCCAGATGCCCTTCTTTTCAGCCATTGCTGTTTAGAATTTGTAATGCTCAAGGGTGTTTTGGTTTTATAATGGGACACACAGTTGTGTTCTTGAGGTCTATACCATAAGAGGGCAAAAAATGAAATACTGTAACGCCTAGGGTTCATATTTAAATGCCTTTGCATGTCCATAGAGAAATGTGCTTTTCCAGAGTTCAGGTTAAGCAGTCTCAAGCTCCTGAGATGTTTGAAACTCTCTACAGTAGAGGTGTTGTACAATGGTTTGATACAATATTCTGCATTTACTGGTTCCCACTTAAGTTTTGATATGGGCATTGATTTCTTATCAAACTTCTTCCTGCAAGTAAAGGAGACTGGTGATCCAGCTGAGCAGCAAAACCAAAGTCAAAGCTGGTAAGAAGCGGATGCAACTTCTGTTTGGTTGTTTGGAACCTGTTTACACTAGATGTGAATCTGGCCTGTGGTACCTCTTCTTGTAACTGAAGCGGTTTGGTTCTTAAAAGAATAGTTCTTAATGAAGATGCTGAAATAAAAAACCTGGTGCAACTTCGGTAGCACTTAAGGGCAGTGACGTGCAGAATCCACAACGAACCAAGGTGTCTGTTTGGCTCTTGTAATGATGTTTCAGTGTGTGTATATGTGTGTGTGTATATATGTGTATACATATACACCGGTATAACATGATTTGCAGTTACAGGTACTTGCATTAAATGTTCCCAATTATGAAAAACACTTACCACTGTCTAATATTGGGCTTTTGCTACATACTTACTTAAAGTTCCTGAAGTCTTGTGGAATTTGTCAGACTTGATTGCTAGTCCTAAAGAAAGCTTTGTAATACTCTGAAAAGCGTATTTAATTATTCTGGATTATAACACTACTCGGATTTTTATTTTTAAGAGATACTCCAGGAAGTCCTTAAAAGTTCTTATGATAAATTATCAATAACATAGTTCCTGATATGCCCCATGTTACTTTTGTCTCTGCAGCAATTCTTTTTTATAAAACCATTGTAAAAAATTTGTAGGCCTGGTACACACTACAGCTTAAAACTCTGAAGTAAAATGCTGGTCACTCTCATAACCTATGTTGGCTTTTTCAAAGCATATGACAGTGACGCTCCTGGCTGAGATGATGTTGGGCAGAAAGAGGTTGCTCCATAGAACATTTACAAGGAGAAGCGTTCCGTTCAGAGGTTGTGGTATCCAGTTGCAATACAGGCTGAAGGACTCTTACATTCCAAACCAAGAAGTTGCACACTTGATGTATTCAGTAAAACTTCTAAAGGAGTGGTGCCTTAATACAATACCGTGAGGCGCTCAGAGTAGGTATTTTTCATGCACTTTGATTTTTGGTAGATCTTTCTGGTGCCTCTTTCCACATTTCACTTGCTGTACAGCTTATTAAATGTATTAGTATGCCTTTTTTTCCTTGCTAGTTGTACTAAATTTAAGAAGGGAACAAAACAGTTCTTGTAAGTTTTGTGCCAAATAAGCTAAATAAAATTGCTCTTTGATATTTTTGTTATGTGGTTTTTGTAAAAATGCTGTCTTCCTAATTCTGACAACTGCTGTTCAATTTCTTGAAATCGGTTCTTGTCCATCTTAGCTCTCAAATGGCCTCCAAACTTGGGTTTAAAATTTAAGTAGTAACTTGCCCACAACTACCTTATTTGCCTTTTACGTGAAGAACGTAGTGTTAAGGCCAAACTTAGATGCTTGTTACAAGCCAGCTTCGATCCCTGCTTTGGTTTTGCCCAAACAGAACTAGCTGTCTGAATTTCATGCATGTCTTCATCTAGGTAAGAGAGGATGCATTTGAAAAGGGTTTGCTTAGTTTGAAAGAAATTGGGTGAAAGGTGGGTTAAGGATAATTTGTAATAACTTTATTTCTTTTACTTCTGCTGTTTGCAGAAAAGTATTGCATGCGGTCTGTGTACTTGTGGATCTTAGCAAAGGGTGAAGGTTTCTCCCCCTTTTAGCTTTTTAACTTTTTAAGGGGAAATGATCCAGTTAATGCCTGTTTCCATGTGGTTAATAGAGTCCACATGACAAAAGCGCAGTTATGAAGCATGCATTTTTCCAGTTACAGTGCAGATTTAACTTCTGTAACTCAATCCACTTTGCCTTGACGAGCTTCCTTCAGTTATCCAGTAAACATCAAAAATTGGTGGAAGGCCTTGGGAATAATAGCAGGTAGGTAGACCATTTTAACTTAATCTTGACAAAATGCTGGTGTATGAAAGTTTTCCTACGTGGATCATCTGAGTTACTGATGGAGCTGTCACTTCTGTCCCGGGCAGCTTTGCTGGGTGGATTGTCACTGTTCGTGCTATCCCTGACCTTCCCCATTACTAGCAGGACCTTGACTTGTCGGTACATTTTAGTTGCTACTGTTGTCTGCTCCTGAAATGTAGCTAGGGTAAGGGAGCCAGCTGAAATGGAAAGATCAAGTATTTTTACGAATTCTCTTTATTTTGGTTTTAGATATATTATTTCAGTATCTGGCATGTCAGCCAAAGCAGAGTTAACCTAGCAGCTGAGTGCAGGGACTACCTTGGCAAGTGCAGAGCAGATCTTGGAGCTCAGGTCCACACTGAGGAGCTTGCCTCGTGCAGGTGGGCCAGAGGAAAATTGGCAGCTGTAGCCAAAGACAGGGCAGAGCCAGTGGAGCAAGGCTGAGGTCCCAGAGCAGCTGGCTGGGCTGTGAGCACTGCATCCTAGGAGAGACCTTGTTGTCCTCTATGACTCTCCCTACCACCGACATTCTTTTGTGCATTTTGGTTGAAGAAACGAGAAACATTTTCTAATGTCCTCTAAAGTGTTATGGGGAAGGAAGTTGTCTTGATTCCCCACGCTTGCCATGCAATGGCAAGGCAGGGCTCTAATGCATGTTTCCCTACATCTGCCTCTTCTGTGCATCCCTGTCTTGTATTTGTTCCTAGAGCTCTGTGGGGAGGCACAATCTCTGTAACGAAAATCCTCATACAGGGCTGCCGTAGAAATAATGCAAACAAAGGAAGCAAGCGGAGTGAGAGCTAGTAAAATGGGAGCACAGGCTTCAGTGCCAAATCCAAGTACAGCACGCTTGTGTGTCACCAGCAAAAGCAGTCACCTCTGTAAGCAGTCACTTTGCTGCTGCTGCAGAGTTAAGGCTGCTCTAAGCCCTGCAGTCTGAGCGCTCCTGCCTGGCAGGTTCCCCGCCGCTCCCCCAGCAGAGCTGGCATTTCTCGGGGCAGGGGTGACTTCCAGAGGATGCGCACTCCTGATCCAGCTCCCGTAGAGACCTTGGCACTGCAGGACAGTAACTTGCATGAGCCGCTTCCCTCTGCTGGGTGGCCCCCGGGGAGGGCAGGATGCTCGCTGCGGCGGTGGGAGCCAGAGAAATGCCTCTCTTGAAATGGCAGAGGCTTCAGTGTCCCCCAGCCAAATCGAGGAGGCTTTGCATCCATCCCCTCTGCGGCGCGGCTGTGGCGGGTACCTCCTGCTGCCTTGGGCAGCCTGGAGAGCCTCGAGTTCCTGCGAAGCAAAGGGTTGCGACTCTTCGGCTGCCGTTTTCTGATGCTTCTGGGCATGATACAGTGTTATCAAAAGGATTTTGCAATTGTGATTTCTGTAGGGTCAAATGCAGAGGAGAAACCTTTTTTGCTGCCTTTTAGTTGCTTTTTGAATGGCTTACATAGACTGGCCTTCCCAATGCTGTATTTTCTTTCAAAAAAATTTTTTTCCTTTTACTGGTTGTAGAAGGTATCTAAACCACAAAACAAAGCCAAATCGGAAAGGATCCTGGGTGGATTTGGAGGAAACCAGTTCCAGACAGTGAAAGTGCAGAGTATTTGGAGGCAAGGGGAGCCAGCACCACGCTGGGAGAAGTAAGAGGGGATTAAGGTGTATGCACGTGAGGGAAGATAAGAGTTTTGAGGAGATGCACAAGAGGGTGAGGAGGTAAGGAGGAGAGAAGAGAAGGTGAACAGGCAAGAGGCAGAGCAGAGATGGGATGGGTGGAGGAACTGGAGAGGAGAACAGATGGAAAGCTGCTGTACCTGTGGGGCGGGCTGTGCTGTGCAGAGAAGGGGAAAGCAGCACTGCATTGTCCTTGTTTTGGAGGGGTGAAAAAAGTGAGGGAGGTGGAAAGAGGAGCTAAAGAAATTTCAAGAGGTGTCAAAGATACAACTATATAATACTGACGATAGTATCTAGGGCTGAATGGAACTTGTGGTGGTGACCAAGGTCTGAAAGCCGAGTTCAATACTGATAATGGTGTAACATTTCTCTTGAGCTCAGAAGGAGAGACTTAATTTTGTCTAATATTTTGTATCTATTTTTAATATGATCTCTTTGAATTTTCTGAATAAATAAAATATGAGAAGAAGCTTCAGTCTTCAAAAACCCAGCATAAACCTTGTGGACACCCTGATGCTAGCCATGTGATCTGGGGGCCTGCTGGCTGATGCAGCTCTAAAACAGGCTGCTCCACATACCACAAACATCCCAGCGACTACAATTAATAAACAGCGTCTTCATCTGCAGTAAACATTTTCTGTTATCTGTGTATATCGTGGCATATGATAACACCTATTACTTTCTCTTCAGAAAGTAGCTGTAAGTGGCCACAGAAGACGAAAAGTGACTTTGTGGTGAGCCTCCCCAGGATGCTAAGGTGGAAAATGGTGTAGTCGAAGGGAAAACGCAACCCCGACCGCCCTCTTGTGGGTCTCCAGCTCGGGCTCGCAGGGGTTGGAATAAAACTTTGCAGCAGGAGGGAGGCAAATGCCACCTACTCCCCTCCGGCCGCTCAGGGGTGCGAGGGCCATCGCAATAGCCGTAGCGTCATGGGTGCCGAAATACAAAGGGATGGTTAGAGTGGAACAGATGTCCACGCAGGAGTTAGTGATTAATTCATGTATTGCTGTAGGTTGCTATTACTAATACCGTGTATTACACTGTGATTTGCAGCTGGTGTACGGGTTCCTCAGGCGCCTTTCACACCGGGCAAGTGGTGGTGTGAGCTGGACTTAAAACACAGGTTTCTGAGCTAGCAGTATTATTATTATTTTTTTTTAATAACTGCTTGGAAGTGGTGCTGGCTACATGGTCGGAAGGAATGACCTGTGGCCGTTTGTGTAAGCTGTGCTCCCGTGTAAGAGATGGCAAAGTCGCCCTTGCCCGGTGCTGCTTTGAATTAGCTTTTTCTGAAGCGTGTGCTCTCTGATCCCAGCTTTGAACCTCTCCAGTGACAGAGAGGCCAAATCTCATGATGGTTGTTCCAGGGGCTAAAAGCATAGACTTTATTTTCAGTCTGGTTTGTCCGCTTTATCTTCCAAGCGAAGTGTTGGTAGGCTCCTGCCTGCTCAACTCTGATGGCCCTGCGGGCACTGGATGCTCAGGGGGCAGGAGGGAAGAGCCATGGGCTCCTTGTGCTGCAGCGAGATCCCTCCTGGGTCACACGGCAGAGCCGTACATCCCTCCCATCCTGCGTTTGCCGAACTGGAGTGGGCATTGCAACAGCCACAGCAGCGTTCTCACTCCTGTGGGACATTCCCTGCTCTCCTCCATGGATCATGTCAGCCCCCGAGGCCATCACTGCTCGTTTCAAGCCACGTCTGGTGCTCCTGCTGTCTTTCAGAGCGGCTCTTCCCCCAGCCCGACCGCGCTGGGGCTGCACGAGGCTGTGCCGGGTCTGGCACTGAGCTGCTGCTCGTTTGCTTCCATCAGGTGACTCCCGTCACTGCTTCACCGCAGCGCAGCCTCTTCTTCTAGCGGCATTTTTTATAAACAGGCAAAATATTAGCCTTCTTCCACCCTTGTGGAATTTCTCCTGAAGTTCAAGACTTGTTGAAAATCAGCGTCTGTGGTTCAGAGATCTCTTATGTTGGGACTTCTATAAGCCTGAGAAGAAGCTGTATGGATCTGCAGATACAGGCATTAATTTAAGAAGCTGACATGTAGTGCTGCACCCTGGGTGTGACTCAGGAGAAATTGTCTCCTTGCAATGGAGCTAACGCACAGCTATGGTTGATGAAGCGTGCTCACGGAGTATGATTCGGTTTTAGCATCCTCCTAAATGAAATCAAAAGCACATCTTTACATAGTTTACGGGTTATGACGTTATAACTCTATACTGTTGCTGAAGTTTGACCAAATTCTCTGATGTCTCAGAACTGAAGTGCTGAACTAACCTTTGAACCATGTAAAGTGTCAGGAATATTCACTGGAGAAGGGGGCTCACTTGTGGACCAGGAGACACCATTTGGTCTGGGAAGCCGAACTATTAGAGGAGATGAGGAATCCTTCCTTCAAAATCTAAAATCCTTCTCAGTGTTAAATCTTCCCTACATACATCTTGCTTCCTTATAGATAATTGATCTTTCCTAACCTTTAACTTCTCTTTATAGTTCGCTTTACCATTCCTCCCCTCTTCATCACTCTTTACCTGTTTCTATTTCTCCTCTAAGCTAGGATAGGGATTTGAACATGTGTTGCCTTTTCCAATTTCAGGGCGCTTACTTAAAATATTTGGAAATAATTGCTGGTGATCATTCACTTTCTGTTCGACTCCTTCTCCCTGCTGATGTAGTTACTGCTATTTTTAGCTTTAAAATGCTAAATACGTAGTGCTTAGCTGGGTCTTTTTCCTTCCAACAAATATAATGATTGTGATTACAAGGCAATTTAGTGGTTGCTCAGTTTCACGTTACTTTTAAAGTTGAGAGAGAAAAAGGAAATGTTTTCATGTTGACGTCCACTATGGAGCTTCCTGTGCTGGAGTTAAATGAAAGAGATGGTAAGCCAGGGAGCGGGGCTGTATTGCCAGCAAACGTGTGAGCGGCAGGACAGACGCCTCAGTGGTGGTCCTCAGCAGATGGTCCTGGAGAATTTTTGACTCGATTCAGGTTAAGTTTCTCCTTCCTCCCTACGCCCCATTACCAGAGTGGGATGGCTTTTGCACTGCGGTACTGGAGATCCCTGGCAACCATGCAGGGATCAGGGAGCTGGGTCTAACAGAGATGCTCCTGGAGGGTCACGGGGCAGCAGGTTCCTGGTTTGTGGGTGTTGGTAGGATTCATCTGGTCTCACACGAGCTGCCTTAGGAGCCCGCTTTCGGGAGCTGTAACCTCTGCGTTGCGAGATCCCGCTTTGAGTAGGCAGATAAGGATATAGAGGGGAAATTAGCTGTTAATAGGAGCAGGGTTGGAGATAAGCATGGGGAAAGAAACCACAGAGCTCTGCAAGCCCAGCTGGTGGTTTTGGGTAAGGTCGGGTTTGGCAAACACAGGCTCAGCGGGTGGAAGAGTTGGTTTATAAATTTGGCTTCGAGGACTGACTTTCACATGAACCTGCCGTGGTTAGGAGATGGCCCTGCTCGGGACCTGAGTTGGGGTTACCTTTTCCATCCAAGGAGCGACACGTGGGATGCAAAAGCCCCGGCCCGAAGCGACAGAGCTGGGAGTTGGCACCTCAGGTGAGAGTGGCCTGTGCGGGGTGAGAAGGCATGTTTTGGTGTCCTGGGCAGACTGAGCTGCCTGAGTGGGTAGACACAGTTGTTGGTTCAAAAGTGGTTCCTACCATCTTTGCCAGCGGATGCCCCTTCCCCTCCTCTCTTGCTACCTACCTTTCTGCCTTCCATCGGTGTTAATGCTTTGGCATGTGAGTCTTTCCACCAGGTGTTGGTAACACCGCGGTGCCAAGTCTGTGCCTGCAAATGTGTTGTAACAGTTGATTTTGTGTGTTACCCGCTCTGTGGCACTGCTGTGCAGGCAAGTGGCCTGTTTCCTTCATCACTTTTGTTCCGAATGTCCTGGCTCAATGGCTGCTCCCCTTCATCCTTCCTTCATGCTACTTCAATCCCTTCCAAGTTGTTTAGTCTGCCTGAGCCTGCTGCTCAGAACATTGGGGTGGCTCCTACCGATACGGTGGCCATCCACAGTACACAGCCTCCCCTCCCGCTGGAAGAATGTGCCACAAAACCTTCATCTCTCACTTTACAATGCGATTGCATCCCTGATTTCTTTCTGTTCTTCCTATCCATTGATTAAGGATGGGAAGGGTCTCAAGAAATGTTGCTGAGAGATCTGCTTCTTCGTGTCATGCAGAGTCCTCTAAAGTCCTCACCCACACACCCAGTCTCCCGGGGTGTACGTCGGCATGGATGGCACTGCTTCTTTACAGGGGTCTGTAACCAACCATAACCAGCTGTCCCTGGAAATTTAAGCTTAATTACATTTTATGTATTGGCTCTAGAGAGGCAGGAACTGCGTCCCTTGAAGGATGTTCTTCTGTTATCCAGAAAGAAGTGGTTTTATGCAGTGATTGAAGAGCTCTCTGGGCAGCATGGATTGCCTTTCAGGTTAGGTTGAGCAGCCACGTTCAGCAATGCTTCTCCTCTCACCTTTTGTCTTCTGCCCTTTCCTCTTCTGTCTCCAGCCAACAGTGCTTTGTCCTTTTGTCTCATGTTTAAAAACTGCAGAGACTCCTGCTTAGCTTTGATATGAACCACGTCCCTAGCAGACACTTTTCTTTTTTCCCCATCTCCCTTACAGAGTGAGTAGCAACTCCTCTCCAGCTCGGTTGTCCAAGAGTTCTCCAACTGCTGTGTCAATGTTTGCCTTCCAAACCCCTGATTTTCTTGTAGCACGGTGACCAGCATTCACTCCTCAGAAACGTCTCCCGCCGCAGGTGGGAGATGTCGCCTGCTGCAGCAGGCAAGAGGTGCCCTTCCCCGACTGCCCGTAGGAGCGTGTCACGTTCTGTTTATGCCTCAGCAGCTGTCCCTCAACAAAGGATATTTCTGGATCCAATGAATGGAAAAGCGAACTGTTGTGTGGCTGTATGGGAACTCTAAATCCAGTTATTAGATTGCCATAATCTGGGGAAAGAAAGGAAAATAAAGCACAAACTGTGAAATTGCCTCCTCTCGCTGACTGATCTTGCCATTGCTGCTAGTCCCTTGGGTCAACATACACCGAAGATGTTCCTTCACCTCCAAGAGTTTGAAGAGGCTAATATTTGGAAGGACAAGCTGCTCTTCCAAGTGTAAAGGTGCAGTCTGACTCACACGTCGCAGAAGACGGGATCTGGAGTTATTTCTGTGTAGCATCCCTGGGTGCTGGGTGTGAGAGGGAGTCAGTCACATCCCAAGGTAGGTGTTCAAGGCAGGTTGAAGAAATTGCTCCCTGGAGAGCTCGCTCGCCCTGCCTCGACTGCACAGGGAGTTGCAGAGAGATAATTAGATTTCAGATGTAGTCTACCCTAAATAAGGAACAGAAGCTGTAGTGGATTGCTGTGCATTTGCTTTTGAAGACTTTGGACTCTTTTGAAGATTTTTTTTGTCTGTAAAAATTAGAAACTGGGAATTTTACAGAGCCTTCTTGGATTTGGTTCAGAAACACCAGCTTTGCTGTTCTCTAGGAAAGGGAACCCCTGTCTTATAGATGTTTCTTTCTCTCTTCCTCAAAAATTAAAAAAGAAAAATAATTTGCAGGTCAGGGTGCCTCTGGCACGTGGGTTTATGTGCTTGAAGCACAGGACACTGATCCCAGAAGAACCAGACGCTGGCTGGAGAGCTGGGTGCTGTTGCTGTAGCGGTGTTTGGCCTAGCAGGACGGCTGCAGGCTGGCAGAGAAGAGTTAACTGGTGGTATCTAGACTCGGTGTGCGCAGAGCAGCCGCTAATCTGCAGATGAATGTGTTCCAACAGGAAAAATAAATCTTGTCTGTACCTGTGCTCATTTGCTCCTGCCGGAGCCAAATTGCAGCACTGCCTGTCAGCCTGGCCCAGGGCCGGCTCGCGGGCTCCCGGCACCGGCAGCACCGGCTGCATTTCTTGCCTGGCTCCAAGTCAACGTTGCTCCTTGGGTTGGAGGATCTTGTGCAAGCGGAGTGCAGCCGGGGGGGTCAGTGCGTGTGTGTGAAGGCACCAGGATAAAGTGACAGCCCATACGCCGTTTTGCAATGTGATCTCTCCCTGCTCGCGCACTTGCCAGCGCTCGCTTACCTGCCCCATCGTGTCCGCAGCGCTATTTGCTAATCGCTGCTCTCCAGCTGTCCTTGCAATCACGTCATTCGCAGCCACATCGTCGTTCGTTTGTCTCCCAGGTGTTTGCAAGCGTACTTGTGAATTCTGTCAAATCTCAGCATTTTAGCACAAACACTTATTGATGCCACCGTCACACACCCGTGCCGCCCCCGCGGTGGGTGAGCCCCCAGCACGGCTTTGGTGAGGATGCACGTGGCACGGCGAGGGAGCGCGCGAAGCAAACCCACGCCGCGTGCCTTGTTCAAACAAGTGCCTTTTGATCCAGCAGGCTTCAGCAGAGAAATCCAAAACTAGACTAAACAAAGCCAAAAAAAAAAAAAAGGAGAAAGATTTAAGGCATGCTTTTCACAAGGTGAATGGTTGTTTCTGGGTTTCTTCTTCTTTGGCTTTCTTAGCTAGCCCTTAGCTTTTCTCTGAAAATCAGACTACTCGTCATGAATTTTGGGAATTGAAATAAGAAATAAATCCGGAGACCTTTGCCCGCTGCGCGGCAGTCGCCATTATGGGATAAGCATTTGCAAATGGCAGCTGTTCTGTTGCAATCAGTGTGGTGGGGAACGCAGGGGAGGAGAAGCCACCTCTGCCACTCGCCAGCCCTCACAGGGAAGTGATGCTTGCTAGACAGACTGGCTTGTGAAAGAAATGTAAAACAACAACAACAACAAACCCCCCCAAAAGTAATCTAAAAAAATAGAAAGTCATCTAAAATCCAAGAAAAGTCATCTAATACACACTCACTGTTGGCCTTGCCTTGCAAGCTGATATATTGTCTTTGCTATAACCATGAAAACAGAATCCTTCAGCTCAAGTTTTTCCTACTGGACAGTGTCTGTGAGAGAAACCATTTCCATTTCTGGGCCCGGAGAGTTAAAATGAGAGAAATAACTTCTTTGCTTACGGCTAACCTGTCAGAGGAGAGGCAGATCTTGGCCAACACGCTTCCACCCCCATCCAAACTTCCTCAACGTTTGGAGCAGACAGATTTGAGCTTTGCTGTCGTACATGGCTCCAGATGCAAAGCTTTGTTCCAGCTGCTCTGAGAGGCTTTTTGGATCTCCCTCTTGGCTGGGGACCATCTCCGACAGGAACTTCAGGAGCAGAGCCTGGACTTGTACCTTCTGTTTAGAAAAAAACAAACAAAACACCCCAGGGCGGAGAGTGTGCAGTCAAGGTGCTCCTCTCTCCTGCAGCCCTCTTCGGTGCTGACTTCTTCCAGCCTAGTGGGAGATGCTTCTTCCTCTCCTCTTCTTGTGTAACGTCAGCTACCGTCAAGCGGTCATTTTCTTTGCTTTTGTATCTTTTTTCCTCCAATTATTTGATAACTCATCTCCTTGTTCCTTGTGACATGCTCTTTGCCGCATCCTTACTATTTCTGCCATTTTTCAGAGCAGCTAAAGGAGGTAAGCTGCGGGTGAGTCTGTGCCACCCTGGCCATGGCACTGGTGGTATGGATGCAGCCATAAATCCTGAGATTCAGAAGGAGCTCCTCTAGCAACAGCCATGCACCTGTGGGTCTGCTCGATGCAAATAATTTGTGATATATCGCTAGGCTGGGCTGCCAAGATGCAGGTTAGGGGCAGGTGAGTCGGAAATCGCTGCAGAAAGACGAGGATGTGCCAGTTAGCCACCTCCATCCTCCACTTTGGGTGTCTATAGCACAAAGCAGGAAAAGGAGAGAGATGGATTCAGTTGCCAGCACTTCACTTAATGGAATGCTGGAGGGGCTGCGGCAAAGGCTGTCCCCGGTTTCTGGGGATCTCTGTGCTCAGGGGCGAGGCAGATGGGCACGAGCGGTACCGATCACGGCTGTGCTGCCTGTGGAGCTGCACGGCCACGCTGCTCCCACGTGTACCCAGGGCTGCGTCTGCTCTGCCCATCCCCTGGACGGGACACCGGCAGCCTCCACGGTCTTTTGATCGTATCTAAGTAATTTGTGGTTGCAAGTTGGTGCCAATATGAGATGCACTGGGACTTGTTGGTGTCCTTTAACGCTATTTTAAGAGGGGCTCAGACTTGTGTCCCACTGTGCTGTGAACAAAATTGACTTTTTCGAAGTTTTCCACCCCTTGGGGAGAGTCCTTCTCCACAGTGTAAGGACTGTCCCCAAAGGCTGGGGTGGCTGCTCCTTGGGCATCTTTCAGTGGGAGATGCACTGGAGCATCCCTCGGGGCCAGGGAGGTGCAAACCTGCCCGTCCCTGCTGGGTGGCTGCAGAAGTTATGGGAGGAGGAAGAGGACATGGAGAGACGAGCCGCCCGGTGCCATGGCCGCCACAGCCTCCCCGCTTTAGGAAATAAGCTGAAGGCAAGTTCCCTCTTCGTACCATGGTCCCCTAAACTTGCATTTCATGCCAGCTTAGCGCCTGGTGCCTGATGCTGTGAATCTGGAGGGAAAAACCTGCCATGGGATGCTACTTTAGGTTGTGCAACGAAGCGTGTGACTAACTTGCAATTAATGAGATGGCAGGTAAGGCTTTTCTGGGCTGAGATCACCCATATTTTGTTCTCTGTGTGGATTGCCCTGCTCTGTGACTGCCTCGGTGCAGATGGCAGCTACTCATAACCTCTTCCTCCCAGCGCCTTCCAGCAGTTTAACCAGTGCTCTCCAGCAGCAGATATGGTAATTCCCAGAGTAAGTGCGTGACTGATCAGAAAACACGCCAGCTGCCACGGGAGCCTCCTTTCCTGTGAGCGTGGCCCAGCACAGCCCACAGCCCCGGGGGCTTCTCCTTCCCCCGCCATCCATTGCTCTCCCGCTGCTTGCCGTGGCTCTCCTGAGCTGCTGGGGAGCGGGGACTGTCACCGTCCCTGGCTGGGAGGATGCTGTGCCTGGCTGGGGCTGGAGGGTAGCTGCTTGATGGAGGTAGGACATCTCCAAAAAGGTGCTTCTTAGCTGGCTCCTGCTTTGCTCTCCTTCGGTTCCTCTGCTTTTCTTAATGCCGCTTCTTGTTCCCTGCAAAATCATGCATGCTTTGCTCCTCCAGATACAGCTCCTGGCTGCAGCCTCCTCTTCATCACCTTCAGAAATCCTTTGTTTTGTGCCACAAAGGGGGTGCTGCAGCCCGTGTAGCCCTGTGTCCCTGGTGCCATGTTTGCTGTACCCTGACTATTTGTATTCTTTGGTAATCGCAAAGGCAGGGAATCTTATAAGGGGTCTAGAATAAAACCCAGCTACAAGTTAGCGTGCTTAGTGGTGTGATACTGGGCAGTACCTTATCCCACCTTTCCCAGGTTGGAAAAGGTCCGTAGGGAATGAATCTGGGTCGCTGGTAGCTTCTGGTGGGCTGTGATGTGGCCTGAAATGGCCCTGCGGCAGGAAGCAGTTTAAAGAGCAATTTAAGGGCTTCAAGGTGTTGAGGGGGAGGCCGGGGACAGGTGGGACCCACGGCCATCTGCACAAGGGAGTGCCCGTCTGCGTGGAGGCTACAGGGAAGCGATGCATTGTAGGAGACCAGTTCCCGTCTGGTGGGACCGCTGGTGATCCGTGGGTGCGGGGACAACGTGACACTGGGGGTGCAGGACCTGGGCACGGCACAGGCAGCAGCGTACAGGGGATCACAGCCCCTGTGGCGTTTTGAAGCTGGCTCCAGTGGTACCGCTCCTCAAACAGGGCTTGTGCGTGCGTTTCTCAGGCGAGGCTGCTGCGTCAGTGGCTCTGGGATCAAATGGGGGCATGTTGTGTAGTTTGAGTATTTTGAGAACAATTAAACTGCAATTTGTGCCAGCATGACTGCTCTTACTCAAAATGTGATGACAATTAAATGAAGTGCAATGTTTAATGACCAGTATCTCATTTTGTAGAGGGCGATTGAGACTTCTTTTTCACACTCTGATGCAAATTTCTTTAAACTTAAGGCCTACTAAGAGGAAAAGGGAACGATTCATCTAAGACAAACCACAAAAACTTGCTAATTCATTTAGGTGTGTGCCCTGTGTTGCTGCTGTTTTGCTACTGCAGGCTTTACTATAGGTCTGAAAAAACTTCCACCGTGCAAAGAAGGGGTTTTTTCTGGACACCGAAGCCATGACCCTCCCTAGAAACTATGCAAACACAAAGGGGCAGCCTGACCGTGCAAGGTGGTGCTTTTACTAGCAGCTGCTGGTTGGGGTCAGGCACATCACAGGGGAGGATCACAGCAGTTCCCTGCTCTCCCTTTCTCCTCCCCAGATTCCCTAGCTGCGGTGGATGATTTAAGGTTAACATTCCTTCATTTGTTAATTTAGTTGTAGCTATAAAAACCAGACATCTTACAGGCAATGGTAAAAGGATGTGCAAATCTAGCAACGAGAGATCGAGAACACTATATTCCTGTTGGTGGTTGTGTCTTTACATATTATAACAGACTTGAGGACGGACAGACATCTCTCTTTTGACGGTTATGTCCAGCACAAGCAGGTCTTCAGTTCCAGCAGGACCTCTTAGGTGGTACCACAATACCAACGAGTTAGGAATGATTTGATGTATTAAAAGATTTGATAAGTTGAGACTATTAACAATTTCCAATAGTAAACAGCATCTGTGGTTTTTTTGCTCTGTGTTTTAAAGGGCTGTGCCACCCTGAGCCGCTACCTTGTAGAAATTTTGGTCTGACGTAACTGTGAGCGGCTGGTGTTCGTCGTTGGCTTCAGGATACTGCTCCTGCAAGGGCAAGTGAAATTATTGTACCTTTGCCTTTGTCTGTTTTAGCTTCAAAGGACATGTTCCTATAGCTCCAAATTATTACGAAAATCATCTTTCACTACACTAAACTTTGAACCATTTTATATGCCTATGATCGGCGTTTCTGTGGTGAAGACACAGGAACACCCTCTTTCTGTTTTGACGCAGCTGATTTGCTATTTTTGCATTTAATATTTTAATGCTGTCTCACCCTATGCTACATCATACTCTTCTAGTTCTTTTCTTTATTTGATTCAGATAACCTTTGTATTACCAACATAACTTACTTCCATAACACATTCTATTTAAGAGAAAAATGATGTTTTGAACTTGCTTTGTGGTTTTTTTCACCATCTCTCCTAAATGATTTTATTTCTCTACTTTGGCACTAAATAAAACCTAGTTTTCTTCCTTTTTAAGGACACTGACTTACTGATTTCTACATGAAAAGTTCACCAGCATTAAGACTACTCATTAGTATGCACAGCTATAGCACAGGATGTTTTATTTTTTGACAGCTCCAGCTTTGTAAACTTCTCTGTAAACCGTGGGGGAAAAGCAGCCATTTTAGTACATAAGTGGGCTGTACTACAGACAGACACATTTCCCAAGCAGGAACCAATCTGCAAAATGTTGCCACTTTGCATGCAATTAGGAATGAGATTGACTATCATATCTTTAATTAAATATGCTAAGTGAGTTGATCAAAAATGGCCAAGCTGACAAAATGAAAGTATCCTTGATCTACATCTAAATAGACATTTCTCAAAGGAAGTCGTAGCTTTTTATCATGCCTTCATACTCCAATAGCTGGCATTGATTTCAGCCTGTCAGCTTGCATCTACTAGTGTTGATAAGGAGCCTTTGATAATATGTTGATTGTTTATTTTAATAAAGCTATTTTTTTTCCCCCGGAGATGTATGGATTTTGGGTCACCTTGTTGGGTTTGCCCTTTTGTATTCAATGAGTGGCCTAGAATCTCCTGCCCCTATTTACTTATTGCCACTTTGGCAAGGTTATCGGCTAGATATTTTATCAGGGTCTACTTCCTCCGTGCCTCTGGCTTCTGAAAATTGAGATTTAACTTTGTCTAGCAGTTAGGACCAACTGCACAACTGCCAGCAGCTCTGCAACACTTGTGAGCCCACCGGAGGGGCTGCGGGAAAGGGAAGCTGCCTCTTGTCTTGGGACGATGCTCTTCCCCACAGCTTTGACCCAGAAAAAAAGCCAGTGCATTACTGCGCAGCCTACTGTCACCATCTGTCCTCTCCAGTTATGTCCTCTCCCCTCACCAGCTCCTTTTCCACCTGCCCTTTGAAGCACTGATGGGATATTTTTTCCACCATTTACTGTGGCTCCTCTCAGGCTGGGCAAGAGTCTCTCCTTCCACCCAGGGACCGGTTTTTCTTCATGTGCTTGTCTGGTTTGGTGTGCACGCATCCAGCCAGCAAACAAGGGCAGCTTACTTTACAAAGAAACTTGGTTTTATTTATTACAAACCATTTTGAACCATTTATTTGACTTTTAAATTATCCTCAGCATTGAACTCTCATCTCCTTTGCAGATGGAAGGCAGCACTTACTAAACAGCCTTTATTGTCTGGGGTATCCCCAGCCCACAGTCAAACCGTTCTGATGGTCTTCTGACCACTTTCATTTTACGTTGTCCCTAAGGCTCAGCCAAGGTCCCTGGATTTCCCAAGCAGGCAGTAATTGCTATTCTGGAGGCTTCCTGAGCTGGCGTTATATGGGCCAGCCTCCTGACCGACCTCCCAGGCTTTCTGAATCTGCCTGGGCATGAAATGTGAGGGTGTGCTGTCCTCCTTCAGGGTCTCACCTGCAGGACACAGTTGGTCCTCCTTATTCCTCGCTGAAGCCTTCTGGAGGCTTATGTCAGTGTGAAAGGGACTTCACAAATGCTATGCCAGGTGTGATGCTCTAGAGCCTGTAAGCTCTTGGAGATCAGGAGAGATGGTGCTCTTCCATCAAGCTAGTTGGAAGTCCTGTACAATTTGAAAACGGCATCGGTGCTGTTAGCTGAAAATTGTCTGGTGTTGCTACATCACTAGCTCTAATGTTAAAAAACAACTGCTGCCACTAATTAAGTCATCTATGGAGAGACCATATCATGTGCAGCATCCCTTCCTTACCAAAGTGGACCCATGGAGAGAAGCTGAGGAGGGACCTCTCTCTCGTGTAAAATACTGCGATGTATCACCATTACGGAGGTCACATTTTTCTTAATGCCCACACGCAGCACCACGTTCCTTCCCAGAAACTGGTCTCTTGATGTTTGTTTTGTGTTTTAAACAAATTTCTGGTATGTCTCTGAGATGTGCCCTTAAACTGATCCGCCTTCAAGTTCAGTTCTTCATAGGCACTAGCTGAAATGTATAAATAACTGAAAATTTAATGGCTGGAGTTATTCAGTAATAAATAGGTTTGTTAAGCTAACTTTGGGTAAGACTTTGCAATGAAGAGCTTTGTCCTTCTGTTTATAGATACTGTCAATGCTGTCATCTGGGCTGGAGATCCTTTGCTACTGTTTGTTCATTATTGGATAAACTAGAAACACAGAAACAGCTAGATACACCTCCTTGTTAAACACGCTCGGTTTTCTTAGGATGATAACAAGGCCACGATTTTACAAAGTCTGTTCAAGTTACTGCTTTGGGGCAAAGCAGTGTTTTTGGCTCAGGACACGTTATATATCTAAGACAGAAAGTGCATGGATCAGACCTGTCCTCTGTTCTTTTGGCGATGTGCAAGTACGACCAGCCAGTCCCCAGCCTACCGGGATGAATAGCGTCCTCTTAAAAACAAGCAGTCCTTCTTTTTGGCCCCTTTGCTGTCTTTTAAAAAAGCAATATCTGAAACTTAGGCATTTTGGCTGCTTTCCCCCATTGCATGCCTGTCCTGCGACTGCAAGCAGCTAGCCGGGTTTGCGGTGTGACTTCCCTGTAGTTTAGGGGGCTGCCGGCCAGGATGGGTTTGGTGGCTCTTGCCTCCGTCCGGACACTGGCAGGAGCACTGCAGCTGGTGGCAGAAGGCCATGCGTCCTTCCTTCAGTGACTCGTGTTGTTTCAGTAAGGAACAGCTCTAAAGGGATGGAGCGCAGCCGTAAAGGGCCCATGGGGGACAGCAGAGTGAGGTGCAAAGGGCTGACGTCGGCAAGCTGAAGCAGACTTTTCTTCATAGGCTTTAAGGTGTCTCATGTACCTATGCTGGTAAGCCATTTTCTTTCTGAATCCTTTTGTTTTTAGCATCAATGCTTTGGATGTACCATAGCAGAGAAGTTCCCGGTTTTAATGTCTTGTTGTGTACTTCCTTTGATTTTTCTTAGTTTTTTTTTTTTTTTTAGTTTTAAATATCCCACCTTTAGTTTGATAGTTCAGAGAAGGTCCCTTTATTCTACAGTATGAGACAGGGAGAAGTGAAGTTCCTGATCAGTCTGTACTAGACATTACTTCATGTACTTTTATTCTGTCTCCCTTGTTTTTCTCTGAAGATAATAATCCCAATCTTTTAAATCTTTCGTGAATTGCCATGCCCTTGATCCTCCTTGTTGCTCTTCTTTGAATCCTCTGAAGTTCCCAGTCTCTTTGAGATGGCTGGACCACAGCAGTCTGCTTGAGGTTGTACGACAGATCTATGTCAAGATAGTCTATCTTTTTATTGTTCTTCATCCTATTTTATCTGCTTGCTTATTTTATATGCACACTGAAAGGATGGAGTTGTTGAGCTTTCTGTTGCACAACAGCAAACAATGCTGGGTAGCACCTGGGGGCAAAGGCAATGATCTAGGTTACTTCCTAAAGCATTCCTTGTATATTTGCCCAATCTGTTCCTAAAGACCTTTGGTGACTCCACAGCCCTATAGGCCATCCTAGTGTTTTGTGACCTTTGTTACTAGAAAGACAGAAAAATACCTAACCTAAAGCTTCCCTGCTGCAATTTACATCTTATATACCTCCTATGGGCAAGGAAAACAGCTTCTTCCACTTGCCCGTGCAATGGCCTCTTACTATTTGAAGGCTCTCGTCATGTTTCCCCTTTAGCATTCTCCTTGGGAACAAGTGCAGTTCATTTAGGCCTTTGGTCATGTTTTCTAGATCTCTTATCATTCTTACTGTCCTTTCTAACTGAGCCATGTCTTTCCTGAGCTTCATGCCCCAAACCAGACATAATATTTCTAGCTGAAATCTTAACAACGCTGTGTAGACTGAATGGAAATGATTTCTTTGTGTCTTACAAGGTATAAGCCAGTGCGTACCTAACAGCATGATGTGCACATCAGTTCCTGTCCAGCTTGTGAACAACTGTACTGCCCTACTAAACCATCTTCTGAAATATTGCTGTCCTGTAGCTCAGACATAGATTCAGTGCAGGTCCTTCCTGAGCTAAGCTCCATCTTCTCCAGCTTACTCCTAGACTATTAAGAGGAGGCTGAACCTGAACCTGGACTCCAGCCATTCTTGCAGCCATCTCCAGCTTGGTACAATCTGAAAATGTAGCAGTCTTCATCCTCCAGCTGAAGCACTGAATAGTCTGGTACAAGTCCTGAGCAATTCCATTCAATGCATCCTTATACTTTGAAAGAAAATCAGTCATAACTACTTTCAAGAAAGGTTTACTAATTAGCTTTGCATTGGCCTTAAAGAAATTTCATCTACTCCACTTCACATACTATGAGAAAAGCACGTGACAAAATTACTTATCAACAGCTTTACCTTCTTGCCTTTCCCTGCCAAGAAGAACCCCCCACCTGAAGCTGTACCTTAGCCATTTTTCATCTGTAAGGTATATTAGCAGTTTGCCTTTTCTCCTAAATGCATAACTTCATGCAGATACAATGAACTTCCTTGGCCATTATGTTGTCCATTCATCTAGCTTTTTTGAAGGTCTCTGAAGTTTTCTTTAGTCCTCTCTGGGGCCTGCTTAACTTAATAAATTCATACCTATGTTTTCTATTTACATCCATCACATCCCAGTTTAGCATTCATCTTTTCCTGATCTGTACTATAACAAACAACATGAAATGGATTTAGGATGGAAGGCTGAGGCCTTTTCTGTTAACCTGATGCCCTGATGAAAAGTGACCACCTAACCCTCCTCTCTGCTTTCTGTCTCCTGGACAAATTCTGACATCATAAATTGTCAAATATATTTTGGAAGACAAAGTAAACTTATGTTTTTCCTTATTTCTTACCTTACCGATACAACCAATAATTCTAAGAGATTAGTGAGATCTGATTTTCATTTACGAAACGTTACTTGCCATAACATGATCTTCCAAATATTTTGAAAGACCATTTTGATCGCAGGTAAAGGAGGATGTGTGGCTGTACTTTTGCTGTCAGCCCAGCTATTTCAGCTTCCGACAGTCATGGATATGCTCTGTGTGATTTGGAAAATGGCTAATAGTCTGTCTTGTTCCAACATTTCCTTATTATTTTGATGCAATTTTTGGGAGTACTACCGGAGGAGACCAGTAAAGGGAGGGCAACTCTATGCTGGTTTTGATTATGAGACTGCAAAACCCTCGACCCCTCCTTTTTTTTTTTGCTTTGTCAAGCAATTAACTTGTAGAGTTCCAATTCCAACCTTCGAAGGCTTTTTTACTTCTTACTTCAAGAATCTCTCCCCGTTTGGTCTACAAGGTCCATTTGTGCCCTTCTCATTTTCCCCTTATTCACTGCCAACTGAAGTTTGAGATTTTCCTTTTTACTGGCTTTCACAGATGCAGATTTCTATACTCTGTCGACTTTCCTATTGGCTCAAATAATGTATGGAAACTTCCCATTTAGCATAATGGCTTGATCCTTGTCACCCTGGGAATGTGCATCCTCTTGGGCTTCATTGTTTTTAGCAGCACCCATGTCATCTCCAAAAGGTTTTCTTTTTTTTTAAGTTTTCCTGTTTTAACTGTTCAAACTAGTTCCTGTTTGAACTTTTGGTTAACAAATATCAAACTCCCATCCATATCCCTGCCTCACAGTTTGGTACGCTACCTGCTCTTCGAATCTTTTGAGTATCGCTTTTAATCAGGTAAATATTAGATTCGTGAAGAGATGTGAATCTGAATTTAAAATACAGTAGTTACTTTAGATGAACTCTCAGTGCGTATTAGGTGGTGTGATGCAGCCTACAGCACTTTAATGTAAACTAAGAATATTGACACAAAGTAGATATGAAGTAGCTGGACTCTGCACCGAGTAACCTCCCCATACAGACAAGCCTTTAGCTAATGGTTCAGCTAATGCTATCTTTTGAATTAGATCCACTGTAATACTTCAAACTAACGAACTCAGTTGCAGTGGGACACTTGGGAAAGATTAAGATGAATTAAGTAAAGGTGTGACATTAAATTGCAGTAGTTAAAGCCCACCAAATCCCTGTGTGGATGCTCTCTCTTTTACAGATTAAATATCCCTAGTTTCCTTTACATTTAATTCTGAAAGGCTTAATTCTAAAATGTTCACACTGGGGTTTAAGGCCCTCTTACTTTCCCATCTTCAGTTAATTCAACTTAAATGTCTTAGGTAGACAGCCAATCTAAGTTAAGAGTGAATGGTTTTCTGCTCTGCTTATAACTTGTGTTTTAAGGCAGAAATTGGTTCTCTAAATTCTGCCTCATTGTGTCATTTGACAATTTATGTTAGGCAGAGTACTACATTATCATCATTTTTGTTGCTTTTTCTGCCTATTAGGCATCTCAGCATGGGACATTAAATATCCTCTTTTCTTTTAATCTGGAGATTTATAATGCTAATTTTATAGGAATGCCATGTGGGACCAAGTGAAACATACTACAGATATCTGAATGTCTTGTGTCTACACAAAACCATCTTGACTGATGCTGACTTGCTATCTTTTTTTTTTCAGACAGGTATATCTCTCATCAAACCATTACTTTTCATTTTCTCTGGGATTTTTGCGATGTCTTCAGCTCAAGTTTTAAAGCACTTCAAGCTGCTTATTATTGTAAAATAAATGAATGAGTCAAGTCAGGCATGTTTGTGGCATGAGAAACTAATCTGATATGAAGACTTCTTCAAGGCTTAGGTGGAAGCGGAACAGTGTTCTCCTCTAGATAGATTTGGGAACAGAAAAGATTTCAGGAATGAGGAAAAAAGCCAGGTGACTTGCATGCACCCTCTCCTTCTGACCAATATTTTCCATAATTAATTATTTTTGTTTACAAGCATCAGATACACAGGTATTTTGAGACATACCATATCATCACATTTCTCTGCATTAGTTAATGTTAGGACAAGCATACTGCACAACTATGTGACTGATAGCATGATGATTGATTCCTGATCCGCTAGCAGTACACGGCAATGCAGACTCAATTGAGTTGGGCTTACATGGGATAATGAATTGAAAGCCTGCTATTAAAAAAATAATTAAAACACAAATTCAGTCAGGGATGCTGAAATGAAGAGGAGTGACTTACAGACATGAGTGGATGCTCAGACAATGGACTCATTTAATTTTCTGCACTGAATATTTGTGTTAGTTCAAGCCCTGGTGAAATATCTGAATTGAAAAAAATGGATGGAAGGAGATTTTCTAGCTTTCAATAGCAAGTGTTCCCTGATTATATCCACTGTTGAAATGTCAGGCATTCATCTAGGCATTTCTGAAGCATCATTCATTGTATCACTGGCACAAACTAGGATTAACCAGGGCTACAGCAGCCTTAGTGGTCCAAGGAAGAAGGGGAGGAGAGAAACTGAAGAAGGTATTTAGTTTTCTTTCTGATTCAGTATCTGATATCTCCATTTAATTCAATGGGATATTTCCATGTTTGAAGCTACATATGTGCTTTGCTTTGTTGCTGAACAGGGAATGAGACATTAACCTGCGATGAGGACTAACCAGTGTTTATCTCCACTTCCGTGGAGACAAGCCATTTACAGTAAGCCACTTTATATTTACTTCTTTCTATCTGTCCTGGGTTTAGTCCCAATGATGATTACTGTTCCTTTATGCAGTCGTGATTTGGTACTCATTTTTGTCAAAGGGGTTTCCAGGCAAAATTGCAGGTGATGTCCAGCATGTAGACTGGTGAGATAGACAGACACTAAAGCTTAAACTAACTTTTGCATTAAAAGAATAACTCAAGTGGGTGGGGGAGAACACATCTGTTATCTCTGAAAGTCAAGTTAATCTCACCCTGCACCAAAGTTGTTAACTTCAATTGTTTGATGATTGCACAAGCACAGAAAAGGCTGGTTTAGCATTGTTTGGGAAGATGAATTGTGTATTTCCACACCTTAACACCCCGTGCTTTCTCTTGGATGTACCTTCCTTTTGAACTTTCTGTTTGCAAGTACCTTTTTTGGAGAAGACAGAGATTTTTCAGGCAGTGTTCCCTATCTATAAATTACTGACATAAACTCTTCACTGATTAAAGTCTCTGAGATTTAGCCTAGTTATAAAATACTCAGTAAAAATACTGATACTTGACATGCAGATTGCTTTTCACACTTCCTTTGGCCTGATCCTGTAACCACATACAGACATGAATAGTTCAACAGATTTTTTTTTTAACTCTAGAAAAGCCAATTGTGTGTGTTTGAAGGAATAAGACTATTAAGCTCAGGCGAGATGAATTCAGATGATAAACACAAAAACATAACTTTAAGAGGCTAAGTGGCCATCTTGAAAACCCACCTAACCGGTGGACTTCTCTCTCAAATTCCCAGACTGGATCTTTCCAGATCAGCTGCTGCTTCGCTAGAAGTTACTGGCTCGATGCAGAAATTCCTGAATGAAATCCCTGTTTGTCTTGTAGGAGTTCAAATGAGATGGTTCTGCTTGTTCTACAGTTACTTCTGAAGCTACTTCCTGTTTAAGACCTTTTAAAACACATATATATTCTCTAACAATTCCCAAAAGCCACTCTTCCTAATACATAGCCTACTCGTGCTTCCTATTTTTCTTGGTTTCTAGATTTATACAGAAAAGGGAAGAAAAAAAAGGGCCTTTTACTTTCCATTATTTAGCCCTCCTAAAAAAAGGAAACTGAAACGTACTCTGCTCCACGCTGTGAACACATTGCCTTTTAGAGGGTTTCTCATGGGTGGGCAACTTCTGGAATTCAGAAGGGAGAGGGAAGACTATATTAAAGACTATTGAATTTTTCCCTAGGGAAAAGCAGAGTTTGTCTGCTATTTACAGAGAGGCATGAGGAAAAAAAAAAAATAGGTCAAAATGCAAGTGCTCCTTTAAGCTTCTCAAGCTACTGACTCTACATATTCTTTTTCTATTTTGTTATGTCAAAACACTAATATTAATAAACAAACACCGCAGCATTAAATGTGTGTCAAAACACTAATATGAACAACGTCAAGTGCTGTAGCTGTGTGACTTGGTGAGGAACTACCATCATTTGAAAATATGGGTGGCAAAGAGGCAAAGGTCCAAGGTCTGACGTGTCCCTTTACTACCCCTGCCTTGGCGGAGGGGGACTTCCAGATGAACAAAGCACTGTAAGATTCTCACTGAACTTGACAATTTGTAGGTCCTCAGTTCCTCTTAAAACAACAGAAAACTCCACCCTAACCCAAACTGACATTTGAAAACTGGAGCATGTCTTGATTAAGGTCATAGAAAAATGGTAGGAGAGTAATGAACAGAACCCAAATATGCTGAGTCTTACTTCTTTGCATTAAATACAAGACAGTCTTTCTTCTTCATATTACTCTGTTAATTACCAAACAAAATTTTTTGAAAAGCAGGTTCCAATTGATGTGTCCTTGGAGAAAGACTTGTGCTCACCCTGCAGAAAGCTTTAATTCCTCAGTGTATTTTAACATAAGGTTTTAGCGCTGAGCTTCCTGACTCAGACTTAATGAAATTCAAAAGATCTTTTTTTTGACAGGTAAAAATGAATAGAGTCACCAAATTAATTGTCTTTGAAGGAAAAAAAAAATCAAAGCTGCATAAATGTACATCTTCCCTCAGTTTCTAAAACTCTATTTTTGGAAAATAAAAGTTTCCCATTTTATTCAGCAAGCAGGTTAATGACACTTCTTGTATTTATGTAAAACCATAGATGACTGCATGAAATGTAGCCACATTTTATTAACTCCTTCCTCTGTTCGTACAGATTGAGTACTCAGTCCAATTATTTTGAAACATATGCGTTGCATAAAGTCAGGGCAGACCTTCAAACTGGGTCTTAATGTCATTAATATTTTCTTCTTAATGCAATTTATTACACCGTAACTGGATGGCACAATCTATGACCTGCATAAGGACGCAGAACCTTATTAATGCATCTCGTTAAAGGACCTAGAAACCCTACACAAAGCTGACTCACCAGGCAGATGCATCTTACTTCTAACAGGACCTGAACGAAGGGCATAAGCCTTGTCATGGAGACAGGGTGATCCTGTAGGACAACCTGGGAATAACTAAGCTTGTAGCAAAAAGCTTTGGGCTCCTGCCGATTGAATGACTCACAAAGCTAAGCCCAAAGAAGCTGGTAAATTTTACCCAACAGAGCTTATGCAGATTTTGGCTTCAATCCAGCAGAGCACTTAAGTACATGCTTAATTATAAGCAAGTGACATAAAGCAATTTAGTTAAGCACGTGTTTAAGTGCGTTGCTGGGCTAAAGAACTTTATTTTGAAAAATGTGGAAAAGTTGGTAACCCTTAAAAGAGATGAAGTTGAGAGATGCAAGAGAGACCAAGACACAGCCGAAGTTGTAAAGGTGCAGACAGTTTGGGCGGAGAGCTATTCCAAGGAACGTGCAGGCTTTAAGAAGATTTGGCCTCTAGCAATTCTCCAAGTTGTTTACTGTGTGGGGTCATGGAGGACATCACGATCATGGAGACTACAGCGCACAAAACTCATCTCAGGACTTCTTGATGGAGCTGGAGGCCCCGGGCGTCCCACGGCCACTACCTCCGTACACACACCAGTGCTCTGGGGTCTCCCGCGGCCCCAGAAGGCCCCGGCCTCACCCGAGAGAAGTCGGGTGCACCGGGAGAGGGGAACCGGTCTCTGGAGGGATCGGGGTTTACTTCAGCCGCCCCCCTGGCACCGACCGCGGCCGTGCCGGCCCCCTCTCCTCCGAGAGCCCGGACTGGAAATGAAGCCGTCGGAACGACACCGGGGGGGACACCCCCTGCACGCCCCCCCGGCAGCGCCATCCCCTCCGCCCGAGGCCTGGCCACCCCGCACGGCCGAGGGGCCCTTCCCGCCCCACCTCCCCTCAGGGCCGGCACGGGACCGCGCTCGGCCGGGCCCGACCGGCGGGGCTTCCCACGGCCGCGCCAACCTCCTGACCCGCGCGTAACCCGGGCCGCCGGCACCGCCGGCCCCAGCGGGAGGCCCGGCCCGGCGCCCCGCGCCCCTCTCCGCCTCGCTTCGCCGCGCCGCCGGCCCGCCGCGCCCGGGCGCCCGCCGGTCCTCCGGGCGTGTTTCCCATGCTGCACCGCGGCGCGGCGGCGCTCTGGCCGGGCTGTCGCTGTCACCGCCAGGAGGAGGCTGAGGGAAGGCGCCGCTCGCCCCGCCGGAGCAGGAAGAAGCCGCCGCCGCCAACTTCCCCTCGGCCTCCCCTCCCCCGCCGCCGCCTCCCCTCCCCCGCGCCCCGCCGCCGCCCCGCCATGCCCGGGGCCGCGGCACGGGCACTCTGAGCCGCCGCCGCGCCCCGGCCCGGCCCGCCTTCTCTTCGCAGCTCTGCGGCCGGTAAGTGCCGGCGGGCGGGAGCGGGAGCGGGAGCTGGCTGGGTCCGGCCGGGCCCGCCCGCCCGCCCGCCACTGCCGCCGCGGCGGCGGGAGGTGCGCGGAGGGAGGGAGGGAGGGAGGAGGAGGAGGAGAGGGAAAGGAAGGGATGGGAAGGGAAGGGAAGGGAGAGGAGAGCCGAGCCGCGGCGCGGCCCGGCGCGTCCCGCCCGCATGGGCCGCGCTTGGCCCCGCCGGCGGAGAGGCCGGCGAGCGGGGGATGAGGAGCGAGGCGGCGGGCGCCCTCCTCCCCCGCTCCCCGCCGCGCGGGGGGGCGCCGGGAGCTCCCTTCCGCTCCCCCCCGCTCCCCCCGGCCGGCGGCGGGGCTTCCCCGGCGGAGCCGGCCCCCCGCGCGGCGGGCCGGGAGCCGCGGGGCCAAGCAGGCCTCGCCGGGGAGGTGGGGATGGGGCCGGCGCTGCCAGCGGGGCCGACTGACAGACGGACAGACAAAGAGCTGGGGGAGCTGCAGACGGACGGACGGACGGACAGGCGGGCAGGCAGCGTGTCCCCCCGGCCCCGTCCTACCGGGCGGTCGTATCCTCCCGCTGCCCGCGTCTCCATTGTTCCTGGTGTAAGATAGGTGAAGTGTGCCGACTTGTGAAAATTTATTTCATTTAATTTTATTTTTTGAATATCCTTCTCCGAGTCTCCTCTCAGCTGCTCGGAGGAAGCTTTTGCAAGGGACCTCTCTCCAGCGTCGGGAGCTGCTAACAAGTGCCAGGCTGGAAGTGGTTGGGAGGGCAGGGGGGACCAGTAGGAGTTGAGGAGAAATTAGTTGGGCTTTAAACACTTTCACTCTTCATCGTCTTTCCCCCCCCCCCAGTTCCTGCCAAACCTCAGCTGGGATGAGTGCAGCAATGTCTGTATTAAGCTGGCTCATAAAAAGGGAAGACATTTATGTTGCAAACGTAAATCATCTCTCTGATCACTTCGTTTTTGTAAACTGTTTAGAGCAGCTGTGAGGGCTTTTGCACAATGATAAAAAAAGTAGATATGTAGAATCCAGTGATCACAGCTTTAGTCTTGCTTTGAAAGTCTACCTGGAGCATGACCTACCTCTCTGTCTGCATACATGTGACATTCCGGTCCAAGAAGTTTTAGATGGGAGACATGTCTTATTTCTGATGAGCAGCATCTTTGCCGTTGGTACAAGACATATGACAGAGGACTATAGTTCTTCTCTTGAATAGGGTCTCAGTTGCTTTGTTTATTTGCTGTACTTATTCACAGATTTCAGTAATACTTTACAAGCTTGCTAGGAATATGTTCCTGGGCCTGTCATGCTTAAACATTTTGGAGTGCCCATATCGGATTTCGTCCTTGTGAGTGATACAACTTTTGCAGTCATTCTCCATGAGTTTGGTGATGCATGCCTCGTGAAGGAAAGAGGTGGAAAAAATAGTGCTAACCTGTATCAGTTTTTGAAGGCATCTTACACTGTACTCACAATCAGACTAGATAAACTGATGGGCCGATCTAGACTTAAAATCTATCCTGCTATGTAAAAAGTTTGCATACCTTTGGGCAGCATTAGTTTTTCAGTGTTCCACTTCCAGTGTTTGGGATTCATGCACGCGTCCAGTGACAGCTGTCATCTGCAGAAGCTTTGGCTGTGCTGGGAAGCTCCAGAGCTCACGAGGCCTGCTTTCCTGTCGATCTCATGGGATCTGCACACTCCTGGTACAGGGTAAAGTCAGATTCATAGCAGAGGCAGGCAAACCCCGCTCTTGTTGTGGTGATTAAGGAAAACTTTACAAAATTAGTTTTTTTCAGTTGCATGATTTCCTGAAAACAATTGTCATGGCCTTTCTTGATGTATACTCAGCTGAATGTACATGTGTATTCAGTTTCCAAAAGTATTTTCTTCGTAGTTGTTTCTGGATGTCCACATGCCCCTCTTCCCCAGATATCCATGTAGTTAGTCAGTGAGCTCATATAACTGAATAAAGGTAAAAAAGATGAGGCTGACCTCTTGTATTTAGCTGCCATGTGCACATGTACTTTCCTGTCTTCGCTCCTCAGGCTAAGGCCTGAGAGAACAGATGTATATGTAATCTATGTTTATTATTGTTCTTCTTGTCCATATGCGTTTAATTTCTTCAGTATTGCAAACATATTCTATTTATGGAAAATCCCTAATATAATGGATTACGAAATCAAATCATAAGTAGGTAAGTAGCTACGTGAAGAACCACAATGGTTAAAAAAACATTGGAAGAAAAATTACTCGGAATGTGAAAAGTTATATTGCAGGCTAAATTATTCACCTGAAGGAATACATACTTCTGTAATATTATTATGTAGCTTCTCAAAAGATGATTTTCCTGCTCAGTTTGGTGTATACAAGTTTATTGGTATTAGGATTTAAAGCTCTGTGGAGCGTGCATGTATTCTAGAGAGAGTTGGTGGTGTAAAACCACTGAGGTTGGAGGTTCTTACTTCCAGCTGAGAACTTCTGTGGATCAGTAATGTTAGAGTTGAACTACGAGAATACTAAGAATATTTTACTCTAGTGAAATATGGTGACAGTACATCTGAAAGAGTTTAGCTCACTTGTAGATGGGTTCTTTGCACCACAGGTTCACTAATGTAAATTTGCAAATAGTGAAGTTCACGGTATTGGTTGTTAGTGTATGGATTTAGGTAAAACATTTTAAAATTTACTAGTGGGGAGGAAGGGTTTGTTGTATTCTAGTATTTTGGGGAAAAGCAGAGTGGGATTGTCTTCTGTATCTGCTGCTAGAAATTTGTGATGTTTTTTGTGACTAGGATCTCTGTAGAGTCTTCCTCTGGTTTGGACCACTATGTGGGCTGTTGTCCCGTTGTAAATATTGCAAATGGAGAGCTGTCTGTATGGAGCAGCTTGATAGAGTGGGTCTTAATCTATGAAAACCACTTTAATTATTTAGCGTAATTTGGGATGAAGTTTGGTTTAATTTTGGCTCTAATATAAAATACATTTCTCTGTGCGAAGTAACAAAAGTTAAATGAGAAATAGTAATGTTGGTATAATGTCTTTGATAGATAAACATACTGCTATTGTTCTGGAGACCCTAAACACGAAACCGAGGGGTCCAACTTTCTTGTCCAAACTTAACAATGTATTTTATATTATATTAATGGGACAAGGAATGAAAAGTAAATGCCATTGGAAATATTTTTTACTTTGAAGGCTCTTAAGTGGATCTAACAGAGAAATAGATGTTTTATTTAAAATAAGTACTTTTTGTGCCTTTGCCTGGCGTTTTAATGATAGCTGCCTTTCAAACCAGCATCATTTATGATGAAATAGATTCAAGCCTTCAGCTTGCAGTCTGAGCTGCATAACTGAATGTTTAAAGCCAAATGAAGTCCCACAAAGTCTCCATGGATGTAAGTAGACATGGGTGTCTGCTTCTGTCAGGTTGCAGGGCTTATGTGAAGGATCAGTACTGTGATTAACTTGCACTTTAATTTGTTTGTTTTTTTGACAGAAATACTTTTGGGAAAATAGTATTTCCTGGAGCACTGAGATTCATGAATTTTTTTTTTTTCTTTTTTTCTTTTCACTTCTGTGTAGTGGACTCTATGCAGAAACCCTTGAACTAGTATTGAGTTTACACATTTAACTTACTGGTTTTTAAGAGCTGAGATGTAGCTATTGACAGGACATGTCAGCAAAACACAGCCATTGGCTATAATATATAGCTGTATGCCAAGCACAAACTTACGTCTAACAAAAGAAAATCCATTCAGGTTTTCATGAGATTTATTTTCATTTACACAAATGCTGTTAGTTACTTTATTTCAGTACTCTCCTGTGAAGTTAAAAACACAACTCCATCTGTTTAGCTCATTAGTACTCTATATACATTTTAAATATACAGTATTTTTTGTCATCTACATAGAACAGAATATTTTATATATCAGCAATAATGCTGTAAACTACGCAAGTGACATAGGTTTAACCTATTTAAATCACAAGTTATCGTACAAATTAAAATACAATAACGTATCTGAGTATTTCAATATTATAAGTGATTAAATTTTCTTCCCTTGGCTGCACATAGAGATATTTTTCATGTATCATTCAGATATTCAGCATGTTGGAAAAAATTGCTGGAAAAATCCATAATACATTCTCATAGAACTTGATTATAAGTGTGTCCTAAGGGGAAATTCAGTGTCTTTTAGAAAGACTGTGGAAAGCACAACATGCAGAAGGGTTAGAATCTCCTGATAACTTCTTCCATACTGTCAGAATTTTATTTTGGGAGATAATGTAGAGACTGATACTGCTTTTGCTCAGAAATAATTTTTAGTGTACTCTTACAATATTATCAGTGTGTTAATGTATTCAGGGCTATGATATCAAGAGGTAACAGTGCAAATACTGTAATATAGTTAATGTATTACTAATTTATATTACTTCATGATTTCATTGCACTTTGGAAAACAGCAAGACATAGCTCTTTAACGAGGTGTATATATACTGGCCTGATCCTGCAATTAGTATACTCTACTGGCATATTAGTATTACAATATCTGCATCTTGTCACAGTTAGTGCAGAAAACTTTAAGACAGTACTGTCCAATTCTTTCCTTATGACTAGGATGACATTTTTATAAGTGCAGAATTAAACAGTCTGATGATAAAATGAAATCTGTGTGGGAAGAAGTTCCAACCTGCAAACAGCAGTAGGGTATAATTTATGAACAGCCTATCAAATATAAACTGTCTAGGTCTCTTGCACTGGAAAGGAAAAAAACAAACCAAAAATCAAGGTGCCTGTAAAATGTCTGTAAAACAAAATAATTTCTTGATATAATAATTTATATTACTAATGCGTAAAGCTGTTGTGATATCTGTGTAAGTGAACTCAGGTATGAGGCTGATAAGTCTTCTGCTCTAAAATTGTTTCAAATGGCAGCTACATTCATAAGGTAAAAAGATGTCCATTCATAAAATTTTCGACAAATATCTTAATGTTTTTGTAATAATTTCCCATAAAGTCTGTATTAACTTTTACTACTTATATACGCCAAAACGCATATAGAAGACATCATTCAAAGGATTTACTATGCCAGTAACATCATGACCAGGTCATGTTACCTTAGTGTGAGAGGTGAAGTGAGAAATATTGATGCTGGGCAGATTTGACACTCATATGTTCACTAGCAGTGTTTAAGAAAGGGGAAACAAACATCTTTTTACACTCTCTGAATTTTAACCTCTACGTGATTGCCCTCAAAATTTGTCAGATTTCTTTTCTCCTTTTGTTGGGATTAGATTTGAAACCAGAAAGTGGTGATACACTCCTAAAAAGTATGTGTGCATATGTATGTATATGTAAAACACTTGTAGCAGGTATTTATGATGAAGTCTGGCCTAAAGCTCTAGTCATCGAGTATGAGAAATGTTCAGCATAAAGTGAAGTTTGTTTTGCCAAACACCAAGCAGCATGTTATGTGAGTTAGCTGCCTGGGATGTAGTTGTGTTTTGCAGTTTACTGGGAAGGGGCAAAGCAAGTAAGCAACTTCTAAATTCACTGGCTTTCTGCAGGCTTCCTCTAGTAGTGAAAACTATTTAGTCTTGCTTTCAACAAGCGAATCTGTAGTACTGCATTGAAACGTTCTTCAGTTTTGTAAAAGGAGGGGAGAGAGAGCAAAATTAATATTAAAGCCAAGAAATGAGTACATTTCACGGGACCCATGGATGATTTTTTAGTCTGTAAGCATTATAACAGTCAGTATTTCCAGATGCAGTGGATGATTTCAGAGTTTTTCAAATAGGATTACTCTAAAGCAAATTATAATCTCTGTTGCTGACCTCCTGAAGTATGATTCTCCCCTGCTTTTGACCACATACACAGTGGTTCCTAACATAGGTCATTGTTATATGTGAGTCCTTGTCAGACGAAATATATGTGAGATGGATGACAGTTGTCACTCCTTTAAGTTGGGTCATTTATAGCGCTGAGCATTTCTAGGTACAACAGTAACTATATAAATAAATTTAAGACATCTTCTCATTTTGTGTCCTTAAAGTTTCTTTTAACAAAGGAGTTTTTCATGAAAGATTGTTAAACTCTACCAACTCCCTTTTTGCTAAAGTAATCTTACACTTCTTTACCTTGAAGAAGATTTTTGTAATGACCACAGTAGGTCAAGTGTAGAGGGAGGTGGTCAGGGTACCCAGTTGTGGTACAGTTATTTTAGACCACAATCACTTGCAGGTTTTCTAGAAGTGTCCATGGAATATTGGTTTTCAACTTATGTTTTGACGTTATAACAATTTTTTTTTTTTGTAAAATCTAGTGTGAAGGTGCCCTGTGTGAATATTGCTTTAACAATATCAAACAAAAATGAATCATTCATATGGGAGAAAGACTGCCGTCATCCCTCAAGGAGGAAAGCTTTATTAGGCTGCTGTTCTCAGGAGCTTCCTCTGTCACTGGTGAACCTGACAGTTATACTCTGTGATGAATTTTAATCTGAGTCAGCAAAAAGATGTGAAAGTTATGTGATTGTCTTCTGGGGATTGGGAAAGCTTGTATTGTTAGGGGGTGTAAGGAAGTCAGGGAAAGCTGTTTGCCTTTAATGTTGCTTTTTCCTTATAGAGATTATGAAGTTTTCTTTTTAAATGACTTGTAGAAAAGAATTTTTATGTATTTAAAATGTGGTTTTTATGATCACAAATTATTTATCCCAACATGAAATTAAGGGATTAGGAGGGGGAATAAAACAGAGTTTATAGGAAAGAAGCATGCAGAGGATGATCATCCAGTTGTCATAGTTTATTGCTTGAATATGTAGAATAGGTGGCAATTTGCAGACAAAACCAGTGGGCTTGTTGTCTTAATCTGACAGTTAAAAGTAGATCATGCAAACAAGGCATGTTTAGGCTTTTCTGGTGCCTGTTAGGAACCTATACTCCATGTTATATACACTGTATTGGATCAAATATAAGGCAGCTTTAAATGTGAGTTTACTGTCACTTTTCAAGGAATAACAATGTAAAAGGACAAACTGACAGAAAACCTAATCTCTATTCTTTGCATGACCTTGCAGTTTACTATCTAGTGAGCCTTTGTGTCATCCCTGGCTTACATTCCTTATAGGTCACAGGACAGGCGTGGGGCTTTCCACAGTTGTGGTGGTGATGAGAGTGTGGCTGCATATCCAGAAATCATGGGATCTGTTGTAGTTACATGTTACCTATGCCTAAAATTTGCTGTAAAAGTGGGAAACTCTTCATTTCCTATCTTTGGTTGGGCACAAGTTCAGCAAAGTGGTCTCAGCTCTGGTGCTTGCATCTTGGGTGCCTGAAATTGTTGCCCTGTTACCTGTGGGACGCATCTGAGCATTGAGGGAACCTGGATGAGTGCTGCTGCATCAGTGGGTTGAGGGCTTGAGGACTTGAGACTCTTAACATGGTTGGATGAGGAAATAATATCTGGAAAGCAGTCTATAAACACAGGACATGCAGGGTTTTTCTTTTACCAGAATCCTGTAAGAATATTTTCTTATTTTACAGATTGGTTTCCTGCTTGCTTAGTAGTATGGATTGTACTGAATGTATTTCACTAAGGTGTGGCTTCAACATGAAGTTATTTGGCTATGGGTTCTCCAAAATTTCAGACCTGTTTGGGATGGTAGCTCTTAATTGTTGGCCTGTGAGTTAATGGCATCAAGAACCTTCAAGATTTTTGTTCCTAATAATTACAGGAGTTATTATAAACATGAATCATATCTTTTGATCAATCTGAATTTCTGTTTTAGTGTATTCTAGCACTTAATTAGCGAGAATTAGCTGCAGGGTACCAAAGTCATTGAGGTAGAATCCAATTTCCACAACCTTTTTATTCAAGAGGGCACAATCCTGAGAAGTCTGAGTTTTATTTTTTGGATTATTTTCAATGTTAGTTAATGGGCCAGGGTATCTATGTTATTATTGCTCTTATAAAATGGCTTCTCGACATCTCATGTTTTGGCTTGCCTTGAGCTGAAAATGGTCTTAAGTGCTTTAAAATTGTTTGAGAAATGTAAAACTTTAATGAGGAGTAATCACCTTGGGGTATGTGATAGAAGTCAGCGGGATTCCTTGTTCATACTGTTTTTGGAGTATCAGTGTGAAGAGTTACCTGGAACTTCTTGACGGGGTTGTGGATAGTCTTTTGAAGTGGATATGCTGCAGAAGCATACTGGATTTAGTAGTTACTTGATTTGACTTTTTTTTTTTCCTTTGGAGTGAGGATCAGCCAGATTAAAAGAGGCTAATTTACAATTCTGGAATTTCATGTAAGCGGGATAGGAATAGTTCTTAGTTGATTTAATCTGACCACAAATGTTGCTTATCAGTAGGGAGGTGGTGGATTTGTTGCAACAATGTGGAAAAAAAATCCTAACTGTACAGAAGTGTACTCTTAAAAAAATTCTTTGCTGTCTTGGCAAATTTACATGGTCTGTAACATGCTTGTATTCCAAGGGGGTTTTGAGAAAGTGACCTAGTTGCTCGCTTCCATGAATTTAGAGTTTATTTCTACTTCTTCCTCTGGCTGATTTCGTACTGTCTTTAAATACTAACATGTGTCCGTTTATGTGCTGACTCTTCTGCTTATTCTTGATGAAGATGCTTGATACTGTTCTGATGCTGTTGTAACAGAGTGCTGGTTAGGCCACAACAATCCCTGATTCCACTGACAAAAATTGCTCCTTGGTGCTCAGTTCATAACTGGTTGAATATGTTGAAGAACAGCAATAGATTTTTTTGTTGTTGTTGTTCACTGTTGGTCAGTGGTCTCCCTGATGGAGCATTGCAAGATCCTCTGCTCCTTGTTTTTTGTCAGGCATTAAAGCAAAGAAAGGGCTACCACCAGAACGTACTGTCCGAGATGCTGCTTCTAACGATACCTAAATCATAGTCACTTCACTGTTTTTATATTCTTATATAGCTGCCATCTCTGAAGGGTCCAAACACCTTATGGAAATGTCTTGTGCATTATGATTAGTAACTGTCACCTGTGATTCTTTTTCTTTCCCCAGGGGATTATTATATGGGCTTATTTTTTCCATCCACTGTGTTATGTGTGTGTGGCCTTGTGTTTATGTTAGCAAAGTAAAGTAGATAATTAAGTGCTTGAAGTAGTTTATTTTCTATGTTTCATGTTTAGTTTTGTAGTTTTTAGTTGCTAGGTGTATTAGTCTTGTGGAATAGGTCCCTGAAAGGCCTTTAGTTTTATTGTAGGTAGGGTAGACCTATGGCATTTGAGGAGTGGAGCCAAGCAGTCAACTGAGATCTATGGCTTTGAGCTTTAGGAAGGGCTCTTTCAGATCTTCTGGCCCAGACTACTGGTGGCTTTGAAAGACAGCCACTGAAGGTGATACTGTGGTGTTTGAAAAACAATATAGAAAGCATAGGATTTGCTTGGTCTGCCTGCAGTGAATCTTTTACTCCAGAGGTATTCATTCTATCATGGTTTCAGAGTAATTGGATTTTTTGAGGTTACTGTTCCATTGTGTAGGTGAAGGGTATGTTTGAAACACAGCAGAAATGCAATAAATATACATTAAAAATGAAGTTACGCTGGGATATGACACTGCCTCCTCAGCAGGTTTAAATGGGAAAATGTTCCTTGCTAGTACCACTATGTGAAAAGTTAGTCTACAGAGAACAAGGATATTTCTCAGAACTTGTTTCTGGATTTTACACAGAATGTAATTTTACCCTGAATAAGTTTACCATAATGAAATTAGGGGAAAAAACCATGTATTTAGTGCATGCCGATGTCCTAAAACTGAAATTGCAATTTAGGAGAATGGTTCCTGTATTCTGAAACACTTGCATTGCCCTCACAGCTCAAGAGTCCATCTTGAAACAATGCTTTCAAATACTGAAGTAAGATCTAGAAATATTGCCTGTGCTCTGTTAAGATCTGTTTTGTATCCGTTATCCATGTTCTTCTCACCTATGGTTTAGATTACTGTTGGTATTTTCCTGAAAGTGTTCCTTATGCTGTCATGTATGTAAATGAGGGATGTCTTCCAGAATCTCTTTAGACCACTTTCGCTGCTAACTTCAAATCTTTTGGATCAAAACCTTCTTGATTATACTTCTGTTAGCTTATTGTCCAATGTTATTTAGTCTACATGGACATATTAAGTAATTGGCTTGAATTTTTCTGTAATTACTATTTTTCTTTACTGCATGTACATGGCCTTTTACAAAACAATGAAGCTGAAGTAAAGATTTACAGGCAAGAAAAGCATGCTTTCAAAAGGTGTAAGTAAAGCAGGCAAATGTTGAAATTGCAGCATTGAGCTTTACCTATGCCATCTTAATTTTGCCATCCTAAGTGTAAGTACAGGACTATATTACTAATATATTGTACCTTAATATTATATTGTAGTCTTTCGTGATACGTGAACACAATATTCTCCCCCCAGAAGCCCCTACCTTTTTCAATGTTCGGGATGCATGCTGCTTGTTGAATAAGCAGCTGCTCTGTAATTTGCTTTCTTCTCGTTGCATAACGTGTGTTCTCTTACTGTGCTCCCGCTCTGAAGGCGGAATGAATATATTCCTTTGTGAAATTTCTGTGACGGTTATCAGTAGGTTTGTGAGGCCCTACTGCTCTCTTCACACCTAAATGACCTAGGTGGGTCATTGCCCCTGTTTTGGAGACAAGGAAGTGGAAATACAGGGCGGGGAATGATTTGCCAAGATAACAATTTGCCCAACAGCAGTGGCAGAGCTGAGAAAAGAAGCCAAATCTCTTACAGTTCTGTTGCAACATCATGGTGGTAACCGTTGTTTCTCTCTTCAGTCTTACTGTTGTGCTTACCTTTTCTTGATGACAGTCCTACATCTGTGTGCCCCCATTCCTCTAGTGATTTCTCCACTGAAGTGGCTACTCTGTTAGTTGGAAACCTACTGGTTGTGCTTTCTGATCAGTGATTAGGTCCCAGGAGAGGCCAGACTCCTCTCGCCCACCTTCTCATAGTAGTTACCTAAGTAACTGATGTGGGCTTACCTTTCCGTCTTACGTGTGCCACCTTGGCCCCTCAGGAGCTGTGCTGGCCGCAGGAACAAGAGCACTGTAAACTGAGTAGTTCACCCTTGTGACCGATATTGAACGTTGCTTATTCTTACAAATATTTCACTATGCCTCAGGGAAAGGAAATGGATATTTCTTATTTTATGGTTGGAGAATTGATGCCTGGGAGTAAGATGAAAATTTGTGTTTGGTGTGGATGTCCACTGAGCTCTTTAAGAGCTTTTTGTAAAAAAAATAATATATGGCATTGCATCCCTCTTTATATTTTCAAAGTATTGCTATCATTGATTTAATTGCAGCCTTGCGTACTCAGCATTTAGGGTAAATCTGACCCAAATGTGTCAGGATAAGCACCCAGAAACTGAGAAAAGTATAATTATTGGTCACCTATTTAAAAAAAAGAAAAAAGGTTTGGTAGAAATGGCTTGTGTAGAATTGTGTAAGATCACTGGCAGGATCAAGGATAGGATCCTATTTTGCAGGATAGCATTCAACTGCTTAAATGGTCATGACTTTCTTTTCCTGCTGTCCGTGTCTTGTTTATACATATTTCAGCCCTTGCAACAAATGGAGCAAGGATATTATGAAATATCTCACTAGTATCACCTATTTCTATGGAGCAGATCCATCCAGTGTGCTAAAGGAAATGATGCTTTGTAGAAAAAGATAGATAGATATATATATATCTGTCTCATACATATCATATATATAACCTTTTAATTAAAAAAAATTATCACAGTGCCAATAGGCTAGAGAGGCAAATTATGATGAGACAAGGTACCTTAATCGTGGTATCCCTGACTTCTGTATGTTTGTATGTGACCTCTTGTATTCTCCCAGGGCTTTTTGTGTATAATGTTTTACAGATTTTAAAAAAGCAATCTGGAAAGAAAAAACAGAAATTCTATTATACATACATCTATACAGACCTATGTCAATTGGGCCAGTAGGGTAACTGATAGCAACAGCAGGTTGTCATCTTCTGTAAAACAACACTAGCATAGTGCTAGTGATGAGAAGAGATGCTCCACAAATACTTGCAGATAGTAGAGGAGCGGTGACACCCAAGGAATTTAAGGGCTTGTAAAAAAAAAAAAAATCACAGTTTTTAAAAAGCAACATATTTTTCTTTTCTGTTTATTTTCAAGGTTAAATTATATGAGATGGGCTGAGGCAGTTAGGCTATGAATGCTGAACAGGGAAGGGCCCCACTCCTGCACCCTGGTTTGAGCTGCTTCTGACACACTGTTTTTGTGGTAAATCCAGTCAGTGAGTTAATCTGGCAGAAAATTAATAACTTAAAAAAAAAAAAAAATGTTTTTGCCAGGCCAGTGGACTGCATAAACCAGTATGTATTTATATGAGCACCAGAGTAAGCACAAAAGATAGGGTGGACTCTCACAGTTAGGAGGAGGGAGCAGGATTGCCCCTTTCAATGACAGTTAGCTGTTAGGTTGGCTTAGCTATGTCATATAACTGCACTGTTAACAAAATCAAATGAAAAAACATTTGATAGATTATCTGAAATATTTTTAAAAAGATTCAGCTTGAGGCATGCATGTGATACATGAAAATTCACAAAATATTAACCAGTTGGACTGAAGTTATAAACTACTAAAAGTACTTAGAAGATGCTGATTAGCCTTAGTTATGTGTAGTGCTTTCTTTCCTGCATATAAATTTCATCTGAAGTGTCCACAGTGAGCACTTTCGAGTGCCTGAGTTTCATAGTGTAAGGGCAGAAATTTTGCATTGTTCCTTTGGGGTTAACTGTACAGTGGTAGAAATTCCCACATAAATTCTCAAAATAACTATTTTCTAGTAGTTTATAATTTAGTGCCACAAAATCAGTGGGCTTTTTTTTTCCAGATAAAAAATAACATTGCATATGATTTTTTAAATATTTAAAGTATGTTGCTACACTGGTGATATCCCTGTGGATTTTGACATGTAACTGGCTTTGTTAATGTAGTATTGAAAGCTTTCCGATAACGCACATTTGATATTAGATTATGGTTATGCTGGTGATGATCCAATACTGATTTTAGGATAAGCAAGGTGGCAAAGATTTTCACACATGGATAATTTTGTGCATGATAAGTAGATTTTCTGTGAGTAATCCTGTTGATTGTAATAGGCCTATTCGCAGCTCAGTATGAGTGTAAATCTTTGTAGGATCAGGCACTGTACTGGCATGTGTTCAGCAACATGGAGCATTTAGAAATAACTGTGCAACAAGTCTTAAGAGTGTTTGTGTCATATGTTACATTTTAGAATGTGTTAATTTTATGATCTGTGAACCTTTTCACAATGATTTCTGTTTGATTATTTTTGCACGTCAACACATTTTAATTAATTCTTACAAATGCTTGTGTGTTAATTTCAATATCTTTCTTTTGGCTATGTCTTATTTTTCTGAGTGGGCAGAAGAGATAATTTTATTTAATGTTCTTTATTTAGAACCATTAAGTAGGGTATTATTTTTTACTTTCCAGGCTTCTGCAGTATGTTAAAAACTGAACTTTCACTATTGTGAAGGCCAGCTGTGTTTCCTTTTATATTGGACTATGTCCAGATTTTAATAGTGCAAATAAATATCTTTTCTGATGTGAAAATACTCAACATGTTTCATGGTCTGATAGGGCTTTTAAGTGGACATAGGAACCTGTGAACTTCTAATTTTTTCTTGTGTTTGGAGAGCATTGCATTGATGGCAGTTTTATTCATGGTAATGCTTAAACATAACATGAATTATGCACTTGTAGTTTTAAATATGCTATTAGGTCATGTTGCTATCTCTTTTTTCATTAGCATTAGGAATTGCAGAATTATTTGTGACTTTTATACTTCCTCTTAGGAAGAAAGCTTTGAGAATGTAGATACACATTTTCCCCCAATCTAAATTTAGCATAGCTTTTAGGTATGTCTGCATGGCAGCTGTAACTCCTTCATTTGTGTGTGCACATTGCATTTGCGGAGCAGTTTCACAATATGCTTTAATCTAATCTAACCGCTGACTGCTGCTGAGAGAAGTGGTCCTTTTCCCTCCTCTCTGCCTCGTCACTTGTCCATCTCCCCTACACCCTGCCTGCACAGTCCCTCTGATCCAAAGGAAAGCTAATGGCTTGTCTGGTGGGTACTTTTTTGTACAACTCCCTTCCTAGTTGCACAGTGCGTACTCGACCCAGTGAAGGCAACAAGAAGGTCTGACTGGGGGAGAGGTGCGGGGCACTACTCCTTTGGGCTGGTAGCCCATGTATCAGATTGTTTCTTGCAGCTATATCATTGAGAGTTGGGTTGACTTCTTCTAAATCAGAAAACACACAACATGTCTCATTGGAATGGCCTTTTGGTTGTTTGTTTCCCTATCTGAATTTCATAATGGATTTATTTTAATCTTCATTTTCTCATAGAAGAATGTGAACCTCTCTTGGCTTTGTAGCAGACTAGTGGGGTCTCAGTTGTAGTTGCTTTTTATAGGAGTTTGTCTACTTAGAAAGGTTTTATTAGCAGTGCCAGTAAAACGGCTCTGATTATATAATGATTGGCTTTTTTTGTTTAGCTTAAATCTTTCCAAAGTGAATTACACTAAATAGGGAAGGAAAAACCCCAATTCTGTAGTAGAATAAGAATGGTTACTTAGGGAGTTTTGTAGATTTATATACGTTACATTCATTTAAGTTTACAGTTTAGCACAAATCATTGTAGTATGACCATAGAGGTGAGCCATAAGAAGCAATAATATGGTTAGGGGTTTCCATAGATTGCCTTTAAGTTTCTTGTATGTACATTGTACAGTTTGTTGTTCAGTCCCAGCATGCACTTATTCTTCCAAAGGCTGTTGCGGAAGCAAGGATGTGGTAGGAATGTACTTGGGTACATCTGTAGCTTCAGGTGTTTGTTCATTAGGAAGTTTGCCTTGTCTTACCTCAAATGAAAACACGCTTCCCAAAATGTGGAACTAAAATAATGTCATTGGGCTACTGCCAGTGTAAGGTTACCCTGAAACCATTTAATACCTTGAATTGAGCGCAGTCTCAGCTTTTGTGAGGGGAACCTTGGAGGTAGATGTTTTCATCAGAACAGTATCGAGTTGCTAAAGGCATGTTAGAATTGCTCGTGCATCCTGGCTCTTGTGTTTGTGTTGTTGAATCTTAGAAAACATGGTTAAAGGGAGTTTATGGCTACATATGGAAGTAATATTTCTATCTCAAGTCATTGTTAGAATCCTTCAGAAGGAGGTAAGGTTTAACCCAGGGAAATAATTAAATTTTAACAAACTTTATTTTCCTGTCTTCCTCAACCTTCCTTCTTTCTATGTTGCCTTGCAAAAACAGGGAGAAGTTAATATAGGAAAGAGGTGGAGTGGGATATGAGTATAGAAAGTAGCAAATCCTGCTTTTTAATGCTAAAAAAAAAGTAGGGGTCTTAAAACAACAAAGACTTTTGCAGGAAATTGTTTACAAATAGAAAACGTTCATTTTACTTTAAAAAACAGAGCAAAAACATTAATCAGTTCTGTTCTACAAATAGATATTAAAATGCAGGTGATTTTCATATTTTGTCTATCTGTTATTAATCCTTAAGCATATTTTCTTTTTTCATCTCTCATAAATAATCTTTTAAATCCTAACTACAGAAACTCAACCCAGTACTGCACGTATGAATTTTGTTTTTAAAGTGAACCCAATTAGTATCTCTGGGTACTTGCTTATTGTTAAATAATGCTTTACTACTTGCTTAAGAAAAGAAGGGAGAAGACAGAATAATCCTTACCCACCATCAGTTGAAGTGGAGAAAAAGAGCTGGACCTTGTGTTGTACTCTGGTAGCTAATAGGTTTTGCCACTTTCCTTCATGGTCTCTGTTCAGCTTTACTTCATAGCAGCCACCATCCAAGCTGACTTTCTAAAATCCATTAATGTTTTCTTTTGATTGTATTTTAATTTTTGATTCTGAATTGGAAAGGTCATCACACTTTTAATTTAGTATGTTTTTGTTTAAATGGCTGTTTCTTTAATTAGGAATATTGTCTTTACCACTTAGCTCTCCAACTTACTGCACCAGTAATCTTTGGAAAAAACTGATGTCAGGGTTACTGAAACGAATAGCTCTGAAGTACTGCCGTAGGGTTTGGCATAGCAGCAGTTTTTGAAATGAAGCAACATGGTTCAATGGCTGTGGATGTTCTGCAAGCAGCTGTGGAGCACTGTGTGAAAAGAGAAGGTGCTGGGATGTCCTGGGAGACTTTTCCTGTGCAGTCCCTCCCCTTCCCCTTTCTCCTCCCCCAAAATGTGTGCACACCCAGGACGCTCTGCCTGTAGATGTCTCCTGGGAAACGCTTTGCCTAGAGTAAAGGTTTGGAGAACCTCTACCAAGCAAAATGGATACTTTAAAGATTTTGTTGACAGCTTTTTTTCCTCTCGGTGTATAGGGAAACTATATATTCAAAGAAAAAATCATATGATTATTTAGTGAAGCTTAATAAAAGTTCTGAAATTCCATGGAAAACATCTCTACAATAATGATAGCAATGTTTTATGCCAGTTATTCCCTCAAGATCATCTCAAAATAAGTTGATCTTTGTTTCACGGATGCACCTTGCACTTAAAATATTTATTTAATCTTTGCAGGCTTGGTAAAATGAGCTTGTTTGAATGCTTTTAACTTACATTTTCTTTATCACACTTTATCATTCTTCCAAGAACACTTCTCCTCATCTTCAGTTTAAATGATAGGATTGCTTTTATGTGAGCCAAAAGGTGTCAGTTGACAAATTACACGTGTTTTACTGAATTGATTGCAATTGGGATACTTCTTGTTTGGATTAATAGCTTATTTTTGTTGGTGAGAGTAGCAGGCTCTTCTGTGCTCTTAAACACTCTGTCTCTCTATTTGCATTTGCCTGCCTACCTTCCTGCCAGGAAATAGCTTTAAATCCAGGATTTCTGCAATTCATACCTAATTTCAGAGTGATATGGCAGTATCCTCCATGTGGAACAACCTTCTGTGCTGTTTTCGTCAGTGGCTTGAGCAGACAGATTAGGGCCACTGCGTTCTCACACTTGATGGTGTTTGTTCTTCCTTTAATGTGTTTGAGCATCTTGAGGAGTTGTATTCTAGTACCTGTCCACGTCATTCCTCTAAAGAATCTGCAGTGAGCTTATGCTGTCACATTTCTGTAGTGTGGAACAAAAGCATAGTGAATGACGATCTGTGTAAGATGTACCCTGAGTATGGATTAACTTGGGATAAAGGCTGAAATGAATAAATATACCTGCTTGTTTTCCTTGGAGTCTGTCTTTCATGCTACATATTTAAAATGCCCTACCTAAGAAACCAGTCTCAACCTTAGATCTTTTGCACCATCTCTTATCAATTAATGGCTCCATGGGAGACAAATTCTTAAGAACTTCAGTTCCTTCTCACATTTCTTACTTGGCACAGGATAATCCACACTGATAAGATGATAAATTCACCCTCTTTTTCTTCTTTTAGGAGCACTAAGGTCTGTTGTTGCAAGATCTCTCTGGGAGATGTGCATTGGTGGAAAAAATACAGTCTTAGTGCAGTGTCAGGCTTGTTTTTTGTTTGTTTGTTTTTGTTATGGCTGAGAAACTATCAGTATGGTTTCCCAGTTACCTCCAAAAAATACTTCATGGATTATATGTCTGCAGGTGGCTGTGTGGCATACCGGACGTGCATTTTCCCTTGAAGACATGTGAAATCTCATTCTCTTACTATAAAGTGGATTAACTTGGGAATAAACTTGTCACCTAGCACTACCTGAGCTCGCTTAAGGCATTAAGGAATTGTCCATATTTGAAGACAGATGCTGTGAAAATCAAGAGTAAGATTTCAAACTTCTTTACGTTAGAATTGCAGAAGAGCAAAAAAAGGACAAATTGCAAGCATAAATATTCTGAACAGACATTTTCCCCGTGTTCTCCTGCTGTCACAGGCTTTTTTGGTCCCTAGAATGTGCTTTTTACATAGGAAGGAAGAATATTAAAAATTTTGATGACATTGTCATATATAAACATGTTTAGCTTGGTGACTTGGTCCTCTTGACTTCCAGCAGAGGAAGGCTTACTAAAAAAAAAATCTAATTGACTGAAAAGCTTCTTTCTTTGGCGTGCCTCTTAAATATTTGAAACTCGGAGATGTCAGACCATCCTGTCTGTCAGGCTTTTTATGATATATTCAGAAATTTAGAACCTCTCACAATAGAGCATAGGGACAAATGTTCTTTCACTTTCGAGTTATACGACATGAGTTGCTACCAGAAGGTGTTAATGGGCACTTTTTTTTATTTCTTGGGGTGTGTGGGCGGTTGGTTTGTTTCTTTGTTTGTTTGTTTTTTTAAGAAATTGAGTGAATTTTACTTTCAGAAGGTTAAGAACTAATAGTAGTGTTTGAAACAAAGTATAATGTAGCAAAACTTTGAGATCTTTTTCAGCTGTTTCTGCTGGTGGTTTGCATTCCTACCAAGTACTCTAGGATCTCACCTGAAGAAAGACCACTATTTATTTTGTAAACTCAGTGTAGTTTGGTATAAACAAATCTTCACAAATGTTTAAGATACATCAAGAATTTTCAAAAGATTTTCCTGGTGAAGAAAAATTATTTGGAAAGTGATCAAATGGATCAAACTGAAAATGGCAATTTAAACATTTCATGTACATTCGTTTGATCCAGTCTTTTTGCACATTGGCAGGCTGTTAAACTGGCAGGGGGTTATAGTGGTGCAGTTCTGCAGGGTGATGGCCCTGCCAATTCTAGGCAGAGACACTTGATTTCTTTGGTTTGAGTTGTCATCGACAGCTGCAGGGAAAGATGCATAACCTCTGATTTAAAACTGAAATGGAGATGGAGCCTTTCACCATACTGCATTCTTAGGGGGGCAGAATTTGAAGCTGATGACTAGCAATATACCAACATCACAGTTATGTCGTATTTCTGAATGCATCAAAATCAAAGGTGCTGATGCTGTCGTAATACTCCCCAAGTCTTGTGCTCTGGCTAGGCCTGCTCTATGTTGTTCAGCTCCGCCGTGCCTCTGCTCCCATCCCTGTGTCTGCTGTAGCCTTTGTATAGCCTTTGCCCTTCAGCCGTGGGGAGACAGAGGGGTGGAGGAAGGATGTCTGTCTGTCTGAAGGAGTAGACCAGAGCACTGTGGAATGGGTAGAAGTTACGGGCCTGGGGAATAGGGTGAAGGAGGCTGACTGCTGTGACTGGACATGCAGTATGCCAAGGAGAAGAAGAATCTTAGGACTGCCTTGCATGTATAATAATAAGTAGAATAAGTAGATGCTGCCACTTTCAGTTTCACAAAAGCCTGCTGCCCTATTTTAAAAAACAATTAATAATGCTATGACACTTGTTGGAATATTATGATTTTATTATCTATCTGTATATCATGTGAATGTAATGGTATTGCTATTCATGACAGGAATTCATATTTCCTGACTAATGCTCCTGCTTAGTGGGTGTGAAAGCGAATGCCTTTTTAATAAACAGATTTGACCTCTCTATAGTCCTTCTTTGACATATACCTTTAGCCAGAAAGTTGCCTTTTCTCTCTTGTGGATATTAAGATGTTCCAGTGGCTACAGTATGCCCTGAGGTAGTAGTAGTGAAAGGGCACTTAAAGGACAAGGAAGTAGGGAGAACAGGACCAATATGAAAGAGGCATTTGTAAAAATGGAAAAAGGGAACAGAATAAAAAGGGCACACAGGAAAAAAAGGTTTTCTAAGGAATGAGAAGGAGGAATTAGCTATCATTTAATTACCAGAATTTTGCCAGTAATCAGAAGGCACTTTGATTTGAAACTTTTTATCTGAAAGTGTTCATTTGTGTACACATACATGTGTGTGAAAGGAGAATCTTTTCATGTTGAACCAAGATAGCCAACTTTTTGCTTTTATTTGGATATCAATTTTAGGAATGCATGTGTATATGTTGAATACTGACTGAGTTCTTATAAAATGTTTTTAAGTAAAAATTTAAAGCAAGAGCACCAATTGTAGATGTTTACTATTAAAACTTTCTTTGTAGGTTATTGCACTTAAGAATGAACATTGAAGACAAGCTGGGAGGATTATTTCTTAAATGTGGTGGCATAGACCAAATGCAGTCATCCAGGGCTATGGTAGGGATGGGTGCAGTACCTGACCAGTCTGGAGTATCGGGAGAACGGCAAGAGGCAGTGCTTCAAGATCGGACTATGGCGCACCAAGAAATTCTTGCAACAGATGAAGTGTTACAGGAAAGTGAACTTCGACAGCAAGAGATGATTTCACATGATGAACTCATGGTCCATGAGGAGACGGTAAAAAATGATGATGACATGGATACGCAAGATAGACTTCCTCAAGGGCTGCAGTATGCTGTTAATGTCCCTGTAAGCAATTTCTTTGTGAAATATTGGAGAAATTACTAGGAAGCTTGATCTGGTAGTCTAATCCTACTCTGGCAAGAATCTATTAATTGCTTGTTTGATTTTGATTATCAAAATATTTATGAATGGATGCTATTTATGAAAATGTCATTTGCCTCTGGCTGTGGATAAATTTTGCCAATTAAGTATAATCTTTAAGTGTCTGTTTTATAAATATTTTATAAGCAGGCTGTTACCATAGAATTAATGCGTTAAAATGTGCTCTTTTAAATATATTTAATGTTCAAGGGTAACTACAAACCAGAATAAATAGTGTTATTAAAAGGTGCATACTGTTTATGCTGTTCATAGTACTATCTAGTTCCTTTTGCTATAGGAAGCATCTTGTATGTTTTCAAAGTATGCGGACGCTTAGCAATTGCATTCACACTGCAGGTTGGACTGTGACACTTCATACATGACCATAAATATGCCCCTCCTTGATATCTCATAGAAGGTGTACTTCAGCTTTCCCAGAGAGAATATAGATGACTTCCTTTTTGAAAACAGAGCATCTGTCTGTTAATGCAGCACATCATCACTGTTACCCTTCAAACATAAAGGATAATTACCAGGACTTTAAAAGTAGATAGCCTTGTATACGAAGAATAATCTTTAGAAAGGTAGCATTGTTAAAACACTACTCTGTTAGCTGTAGATCAGGTGATTCAGGCATTAGAAAAATGTAAGAGTATCATGCTCTTTATTAAAGTTTACATTAGATTATTTTTTGGAAAAAACTTCATTAGCACTATTCTTGTTTTCTTAAAAAATACTTCTGTCTTAAATATATACTAAACTATTCCGTTAAATCTTGCATTGACAACACATGGACTAAAGTAAAATAGGTATGAAAACTGAATGGTTTTACAGATGGAAGTGATTTTAATACAAGAACTGATCTCAAAATCACCACAGGTCAGAAGGAAAAAAGACTTTGGGAGATGAATGAAAGGATACATCAAAATGTCTCTGTAGAAATTAACTATGCCCTTTTTATTTAAGATACTTATTATTCCTTTCACTTAAATTTCTGAAAGAATGAAGCCACAAGACAATTCCCTTAGAAAAAGGTTTTCTGTTTCAGCAGTTTGTCATCTTCTAAAATTGAAAAATTGCTTTTCTGTAGTGAGAACCTTACCTGAAACTGGCACTTGGTATCTTAACAGATCAGTGTAAAGCAAGAAATTACCTTTACTGATGCATCTGAACAACAGAAACGAGACAAAAAACAAATACGAGAGCCAGTAGATTTGCAGAAAAAGAAGAAAAGAAAACAGCGTTCACCAGCAAAAGTAAGACATTGATTTGGCAAAACCAAGATTAAAAGAACCTGAAGATTTGGTTGACTATGACTAATTTCATTAGCATTTGAAGTAGTTAGGCTGGAAATTGTTTGTTTGCTCAGTAAAGATGCAGTTCTGAAGTTCACCAGAGACCCAAAACAAAACCTGATATAACAGTGTTTTTCTTTGAACTCCTTTTAGCAACATGAACCCTTGACATATTTTAACATCGGTCTCTCCAGGCAGTTCTCTCTCCAAATATTTTTTTTTAAATTATGAGTCAGTAGCTTTGTAGACAATTTATAAATCATTACTCTGTATCTATCTAATAATAGTTGTGCTTTCTGTGAGCCTGATAATTTAATATGCTTTATGCATAGTAGTGAAAAGTTTTTAAAAAGAAGTCTAAAATGGTAGTTTTGAAAATTCTAAAAAGTTTACTAATATATATAAAAAAATTTACCAGTAGGGAATATTCCTGTGGTCATAATCATCTTCATATATGTATTTATTTATATCAAAAGATTCTTAACCATAGCTGCTGGTTTGTTACTTCAAAATTTGTTTTGTAGATCCATTCATGAAGAGTATGTATCCCTGTATGTCTGAAAACAATTTTCTTCTATTGAGACGCACTTCAGATAAAACCAGAATCATTTCACCTCATGAGGTAGCACTGTTATATCTTCTAGTAATTCCCCAAATCAGTATTAATCTTCAGACTTAAAATAGAACATATACAGGCTGCTCTGATAGGCAAAAATCAGTTATATATGGTCACACAGCAGCATTAAAATAAGCCTACTCTGAAATCAACCCAGACTGTGTATACATTGAAGGAAAACTGACCTTAACACCAAGAAAAGCTCCAAAACCTCCTTTTTGTTGCCCTGGGAGTGGGACCCCTCAGTCCTCCTCAAAGCACTGTCAAATTAGGTTGCACCTGTAGTATTCTTGGAAAGTCGAGAAATTGTTTCAGATTGGGTGTGGAAGCAAGTTCCAAATCCTGTGCATCAAGATACTTCTCGCTTTGACAGAAAAAGGAGATATAGGTTGAGTACCTCCACAGATCACTTCCATGGAAACATGGCAAGGTAGGAGAGGCATGTGTCCCTCTGTCTACAGACATACACTTGCATGCTTCCTTTTTATCTCCCAATCTGTCAGCGTTAGTCTTCTGAGATGACAAAAGATTGAAAAATGATCAGGAGAATTGTTAAACAGGTTCTTTTTCAGTCTCTCTTCCCCTTTTTTCAAACTTGTCAGTGTAGAAAGGCAGAAAGAAGGTGAAGGACTGACATAGGTGAGAGCCTACTGCAGTTTAAGTTAGTATTCCCAGAGTAATGGAGTTGGTTTTCCATCCAAACAGCAGCTGGGACTTTTACAAATGGAAGTCAATTAACATACTGAAACATTTTAAATTTTATTTTATGTTAACGTAGTCATCCTATAAATAAAAAGTCAATAGCTTTTATGAATCCTGTCTACTTTTCCCTCTTCCATGCACACAAACACATGTACACACGCATACACACACGCACTCTCACACACACATGCGCAAGCTTTTTTGTTGCTTTTATTAGGAAAACTGCACTGACAAAGTTAACTTTCTTCCTTTAAGAGGTGGTATAATGAATGGATGCAGTAGAAGAGCCCAGGTTTAGGATAACCGTGAAATTAAGTGTATTTTCTGCACAATTATTTTAAAATTTCAATATACTATATGAAAAACATTTCATAACATGTATTTAAATTTATTTTAAATAACCAGTCAGTGTTTCATTAGCTGTATGTTGTTACAGAACAGAGTTTTTATAATTGTCTGTATCTGTGA